>NC_080741.1:17027323-17354895 GCF_020826845.1 Diceros bicornis minor
TGATCTCCTTCAATCAGGATAGGTTTCTTACAGGAGCATGCAGTTAGTCACCCACTAGGCACCTTTGAGTCCACCAGTAACTAAGGACTGTTTGCATGGACTGCTCAGGACGACTAATGAAGCTAGCCATAGAGCAGCTGTAGGTTTCCCCAAAGCCAGAGTCCTTTGCAATGTTTTCTTTCTCATCTGGATGAAATCATTTTCAGTCCCCACAGTCAGCCTTTAAACCTGATAGCATGGCAGCTGGGGTCCAGCCTTCAGTGTGGCCCTGAGCTACTCTGCAGGCAGTAAGGGCGTGCCAGCTTGGCTTCCCTTACTGAAACCCCCAACCCACTGTGTTGCTCTCACTGTGGTTTCTTTCTTCATCTTTTTTGTAACCTGGATCTCCAGCTCTCAAATCCACTGTTGCTATGATCCATCTCGTGTCCACCTATTTCCCCTCCACTTTATCCATTTGCTTTTTTATTTTTCATTTCTAAAACTTTTTCTGGTTCCCTGTGTCTTGAGTTTGGAAAAATCACCTCAGTGGCCCTGGGTGGATTTCACTGGTCAAGGAGGTAAAGGCCTATGGAAGAGGTGCAGAGAAATGAATCTTCTCTTACCTAGAGGTTTCTCCAGGCTCGCAGACTCTCGCATACTCTGAACTACGGAAACAAATCACATCTTGGCACAGGCTCCCAGCTCCACACAGACGTGAGTAGTGAGGGTGGCATTGGGAACACCAGAGAGCTGTGCCCCAAATTCTAAAGGCTAAAGGCTCCAACATATGGGTACTGGTAGGACTGAGCTCACACACCTGGGGACTCCAGAGATGGGACTGATGGTTGATCAGTTCTCTTTGAAGACAGCTGAGAGCAACAGGACTGATCAGAAAGGCAGTCCCCTGGTAGGGAGGAGCTCTCAGTAGGGAGGGGAGCTGGTTGGAGGGCTTCAGCCACAGCAATGGATCAAGGATGAGGAAGTGGAGAGAAGGCACTTGGCCAGGGCAGGGGAGAGAGGAGTCTGGGTCTGGAGCAGGAATCTGCAGAGGGCTGCATAGAGGCTTTTCTTTGGGAGTCAAGAGGATGGCTCTCTGGCGTTCTGACTGCCTAGAGAACTGTCTCTTCATTTTCACTGAGAGTCTGCATCGTGCAGGGGTTTCTCCCCACTCCTAGAACAGGACAAGGAGATAACCAAGGCGGGGAGATAGCCATAGTCAAGCTTATATGTCACAACATATTGGATCATCACAAACCCTTCTGAAAGGAGAGAGGATGTAGGCAATTATCCCCAGCTCATAGGATAGGAAGCAGAGGGCCTGGCAAGTGAGCAGTTGTGTCCTCGCTTACACTATTGTGGAAATAAGTTAGTATATGTCCCCCAAATCTACGATTCAGCTTATTAACATTGTTTCTGCCAGTAGACAGAAATTTTTAGTAGGAAATCTGAGAGGATGAGAAGCTCTTGTTATAAGTGTTTTTGAAAATTCAAATCAATGGATAAACTACAACTCTTCATTCAGAAAGAAAGATAGGATGGTTAGTGAATGTTCAGATACCAATTACCAAAAATTTTAAGTTAATCTGTACTTATTCTGTATCTCATCATAAAGCTGCATTTCTAAATAAGTTTATTTACTGAAAGAGGCAAAGACTAGCTTTCCTAGCATATTAAAAGGTTTGTTCAATAGTTCTAAGGCCAGCTGACTTGTAATTGGTAACTTTGAAAAAAAGTATATTCATTTAGAATGTTAGAGCATTTCCTATAAAACATTGAGTTTGTTTCTTTAGAGTTGTAATTTACGACTGCTATAGGAAGTTGATTTTATTCACCAACCTTGTGATAATTAACCTGCGACCACGACCTTATTGATCAAATTATAATGAACTCAACCAGTGTGAAAGTTTCTCTTAGAATCAGGAATGTGCCTAAGGGCTTTTCTCTTTGAAAACATCTTACAAGTAAAAAAATAAGAAGGTCTGTTAGGTTAATTTTCAAACACATGCAGAATGTTGATTTTCCATAAGGCCGTGCTACTTCCCACCTCTGGGCCTGGGGGTGTTTGGCTTTTTCCCCCACCTCTGGCTCATTCTTACAGGCATTCAGGCTCACCAAGGGATTGGCGTCCTCCAGGAAACCATCTCTGACCTGCACTCGGGAGGCCTAGGGCCCTGCCTCTGCATTCCCATAGCACTCTGAGCTTGCCTCCATCATTTAGTTTATGAGATCAGGTTGAGATGGGCTATTTACTTGAATATGTTTCCCACCTCACCGTGAGACCCAGCGGACCATGACGGTGTCCTCGTCTGCTATCTTTGTATCCTGCGCACAGCATCCTATGGCCAAAATATTTATTGAACTGCAGTGGGAGCAGAATCGGAGCCTCCTGGGACACTCCTCTTTCCATCCCTGCCCTAAGCTGTCTCTTGAGTTTTTAGTCCCTGGGGCAGAAGTGTGTGTGTGTGCGTGTGTGTGTGAGAAAGAGACAGAGAGAGGTGTGTGTGTGTGTGGGGGGGTGGTAGGAGGGTGCAGGGAGAGGAAACAGAGATGAGTGGGTGACCTACCTCTGAAGGCTCTGGTAAGACAGATGAGCTGGACTGGGCACCAAGTGACCTTCAGTGCCCAGTGTGATGGACCCTTCGGATCTTGCTACTCCCTTAACTGCAGATAGATCTCAACCCCATCGTCACCACCATTCATTCAGTACCCACTGTACTCCAGGAAACACACTAGGCAATTTACATGTATGTATGTCAACTCCAGAGCTGTAGTCCCTGCTCCTTAGAGGTCTAGGATAACAGGTAGAGGCTTGATAAATGAAATCCACCAGCCGACTCAAATTTCGTTCTAGCCATTCATTTCCACCTCCTCTGCCATCCAACCTACTCCCAGTGACTAATATGCCCTTCTTCTCCCTGCCCCGATTTGTCTTTTGGTAGAGCTACTAATGAGCAGGGAGGGGCTGTAGGAGGCTCTTGAGGAGGACTGGAAGAGAAGGAGGAGAAAATGGAGGATGGGGAGGGGCAGGCAGCCAAGGGTGTGGTACTCTACAAACCAGGTCATTTATCTTGCATGTCCCTGAGTGGGTGTCCCAATTACTTAGGGTATTTTAGGTTCAAAGATCTGTTAAGACACCTTTTTCTAAAGGACCTGCCGTATGCCCTATATCTGTCTTGTTTCTCAGCGGGAGATAATGATGTATGGTGCATAAATCTTTGCAGAGTGCCAATTAATGCCTGGTCTGCTTCTTTGAAGTGATGTGAGGACTGATTCCTCAGGCTGGTTCTGCTTAGAAGCCAAGGGAGGCCTGCTCCTTTGGCCACGCGGGCTCCAATCAGCTGAGAGAGATGGGGCTGGAGAAACGCTGCATTTTCAGGGTGACTGGTCTGCAGAGGGAACATGCCCTGTCAATAGCAGGGGAAGCCATGCTGGGTTTTAGTTATAGTCGCGGGGAAGGACCCTATTAATCAAGAGCCTAATCAGCTGGCTCTGTGATATGATGGTGAGAGTGACCATATAATTTACTGTCCAATCTAGGACACTTCTGAGCCTGAAAAGAGAGTGCTATTAATAATAATGTCGACAGAACAGGTGTAAGTCGAGACTGTCCTAGGCAAACCAGGACATATGGTTACCCTAAGGTAATATATTAACTTTATCAATTAATTCTTAGAAGCCCGTGGAATAGTCTCACTCCACATATCACGCTCTTCAGAGGAAAGCAGGTCTCATCTGAGTTTCCCTCTCCTACATGTTTCTGCTCTGTGTGTTGAACACATATATAGTATTTTGCAGGCTGATGCTTTGAATGAACAAAGGTTTAGATGCTGAATAGGCCTGCATTTGCATTCCAGCTCTGCTACTTACTAGCTGAGCTTGTAGGGTAACCAACCACCCAGTTTGCCTGGGACTGTCCTGATTTTAGACCAAAAGCCACATGATCCAAGAAGTCCTTTAGTCCCAGGCAAACCGGGACAGTTGCTCACTCTATTTGGCAACTTGACTGAGCATACAGTGTGGGCATGGAGAGCTCTAAGTGGTCAGGATTGGGTTCCAGCCACAGTGTGGGCCACCTGAACAGAACGGTGATGATGGACTGGTGTTGGAAGTATTAGAGCGATGGAGATCCAGAGGCAGGTGGAGAGGGGCCTCCAGGAGGCAACTGTGAAAGGAGAGATGGCCCAGAAGCTTTATTGGTCAAGTGGAGCATTGATGGTTTAGTGGACAAATGTAGGCAGAATCAAAGCAAAGAGGAGAGTAACCTTAACAATGGCCAAGAAGGAGGTTGGAGTAGCAGCTGGAGGGGAGGACAGGGAGATGCATAGACAGCAGTGGAAATTATATGTGAGAACCTCCCCTCTCCCAACACGTTGAGGTCACCCATGAGACACAGAGAGGAGAGCTGAGTTTCTGGCATTTGGCAAGGGGTCCAATAAGCAAGTGGAGCAGGGACCAACCACGATAGTGACTGCCCAGCAGTGGGGTTTGGGACGGTGGGGTAAAGAGCCTTGTAGAGTGCGGGGCACAGAGTGGCTGCTCAGTAAAACTGAATTTGTTCTCCTTTCCATTTCGTCCTGCTCAGTACAACGTCCTTCCCATTGTTTCTTTACAGACATGCTGTTCTTCCCCAGAGAACATGTTTGGAGAAGTGATGAAGAAAGAAAGAATGCAAGTATCAAACAATAACAATAACACCAAAACCCACGATAATGCCAGATAGGTGAGGCCAGTAAGAGACATACCTACTTCTTCTTTGTCTGTTTTTCTCTATCTATCTATCTATCTATCTATCTATCTATCTATCTATCTATCTATCTATCCATCTATCTATCTATCATCTATTCATCTTTTCTTATAAATATTACTGTACTGCCTAGGGCAAGTAAACTTGCTTCTCTGGGAATCTATAGAATGTGGGGGATTATCTAGTTAATCCTTCACATTCCATTTGACTTAGAATTTCTGATTCCCAAATTGTATACTTTCTGAAGGAATTTTCTTTATATGTTCCCTGTGAATTTCAGAAGCACTCTCAAAGGGCCATGAGCTAAGGGTGAAGGTAAAGCTTTGGCCCATGGGAGCACCAGTAGGACTGTCGCGTCCTGGGGAACACTCAAAAATTCGTCTTGCTTGGGGAGCATCGGCAGGGGTGCTGCATCCCACAGGAGCATCCAGGGGACTGCTGCCTCCTAGGAAAGCACCTGCAGGACTGCTCCAGCCCAGGGAAGCATCAGAAGAAACTGTCTGCCCCACAGGAGCACCAGCAGGACTGCTGCAACTCAGGAGGCACTCTGAGAACTGCTCTTGCCCGGGGGAGCACCGCAGGACTGATGCAGCCCAGACAAGCCGAGTGCAGGACTGCTCTGGCTCAAGGCCAGCTGTGGTCAGACCAGACACGCTAGGTATGGGAAGCTTAGCGTCCTGGCTTGTTTTATCTTGGGGTAGGGGAGTCCTCTCTGTTCCTTTTTCTGTTTTTTCATGCCTTCTCTCATCCCAGTGCTGATTTCCCAGGGGTGGTGTTGTTTATAGTGAGGAGAGAGATGGATGGTGAGGACAAGATACGCTGGCCAGTCGAGTCTGATGGACGGGGCCCTTCGCAGGGACCCCCATGGTCCGCAGGCCTTTCTACAGGTTAAGGAAGTATACTTCATGGTTCATGAGCTTCCCTGCAGAAAGAGACAGCTTCTGCCCGGACCCCGATTAGGTTGTACCCTCTTATTGCATCCCTTTTTGACATCTAAGGTAAGAACAGCAAGGGAGAGGAAAGGCAACTAGGGAACTTTGGTGAATCACAAGTCCTGAAACCTCTTTTTTGAGTCTTAGTTTTTGCATCTGCAAAATGAGGAGCCACACTAAATCACTTGTTATTAACTCTTTTTTTTTTCTTTTTTTGTTATAAACTCCTTTGAAAATCCATTGAAAACTACGGACACTCACCAGAGAACAGTACACAACTCTGTGTGTGTGTGTGTGTGTGTGTGTGTAGTTTTTAAGGAGATTCATAAACTCTTGGAAATCCATCCATGGATCTTATATTTAAAACCTTAGCATTAAGGTGATGTATAAATTCCTTCCAAATTCCAGCTTCTCTGATTCTCCTACAGAGAAATGGTGGGAAGGATGAAGGAAGGGAGGGCTGGTGGTTGGTGGTTGGTGGGCGGTAGATCCACTTGATGATGGAAGCCAGCCTCTCCAGCCAGAACACCAAGTGTCTGGCCCTGGCAGCAGCACAACCTCCAAACGAGCTACTGGAATGTAAGAATGCAGATTGATGAGGGTAATAAACCATTTTCAGATTCTCTGGGCATGGGGACGGCAGGTGTGCAGAGCAGGCAGTATTCTCTGCCAGTTTTAGGGGAAGAACATCTCGGATACTGGGCATGTACCAGTATTGGCTACAGTTAAGCCAGTGGTGGGGCGCTGCCTGCTTCCAGTCACAATATCTGCTGCCTGCATCTGGGGGCCCATGAGGTCCCTGCGTGGTACATTCCTAGCAGCTGACATCCTGGGACTTCATGTGACCTTGCTTGGGCAAAGCTTCTGGGGAGGGAGTAGCAAGATATCCAGGACATTTATAAGGCCATCATCATCAGGGTTGTGTTTCTATAGGGCATGGAGCACTTGGTGGCTGAGCATGGGTGGCAGCAGTGAGATGGACTCTTGGGAAGCAGAAAATTTCTCAGAGGCGCTTCCTCAGGTGTGAAGCTTGTCATGTCACCGGGATGTCCATCTTGGTCAAAAAGTCAAAGCAGGATGGGTCACGTTAGAATGGAGCCTCTGTTTCCCCATCTGCCAGATTGTTGTCAGTCGGGCTGGGAAAACCTCCCAGGGCTGCACATCCTCAGATGAGTTTGCAGTGCCTGAGACTCCAGCTTCTCTCTTTCCGTCTTCCAGAAATGTAGAAAGAGGGCATGCTCTGCTGCCTCCCATGCATTGACAGCCTCTCCCAGGGCAGAGGCTTGGTGCTCTGCTGAGCAGTTCTGCCTGGCTGACCCAGAGGCACCCATGTCTCTGAGCAGCCAGGACCAGGAGTGACAAGAGAGTGGAGTGGGAGAGAAGTGCAGGCTGAAGCTGCCGCTGGACCAGAAACAGGGAGGGCACAGCAGGAGCCAACGTCAGGCTGTCAAGGGCAGACCCAGACATGGGGGCTGGACACAGGAACTGAGCCAGCCTTTGACATGTTTCCATGGCAGGACAAGGGCTTGGGCAAGCCACTTAACGTCTCTGAGCCTCAGTTTCCTCATATGCAAGCTGGGACTAATCCCTCCCACCTGGCAAAGCAGTTGTCAGGATGAAAAATGAATGTAACTCACTTAACACCTTCAGGGCACCAAGAGGCAGCTGTAGTTAACAGTAGCTCATTATCATCACGTGCCAGCTGCCAAACAAGGTCCTTGGATAGGCTGGGGTGGGTGGTTATGAAAATGAGTGAGATATACTCTCAGTTCTCAATTTTCTCATAACTTCACAATTATCATAGAAGTCAGACTGTGATGAGTGCTGTAATAAATGAAACCACTGTTGCTGAGTTTCTCCCGTGACCCCATAATTGCTCACTTGTGGAAAACCTCTCAAGTGACCGAAATCCTCCCAGACAAAGATATTACAGAATCATGCTTCCAATTAATGTCTCCTAAGTTAGATTACAAATGTGGGCTAGAATTTCTCAGGGTCACTGCTGACTGTTTCTTAGGTAACTGGAACTAAAGACTATGCACAATGACATTCTTTAAGGGTGGTTTTAAAACTATAAGGATGTGTGTGTAGGAGGGCCATTTTCTACCACGGGTCATTGAACCACAATGGGAAAAACTGAGGACCATAGAACTAAAGAGCAGTTAGATTTTCTTTTTTTTTTCCCCAGAGAAATACAAAGCTCCTACTTACTCACTTTCATAATTAGAACATGTCCTTAAGTAAGTTCAACAAATGAGAAAACAACGCCCCTTTGTTTATATATAATCAGTTATTAATGGAAATAGATAAGGCGGGGAGGGGTAGAGAGAATCCAACCTAGGGAGGACCAGAGATGGAAAAGTAAAGAGTGACAGGGACACACAAGGACTGTGAGATACAGAAAGGGACTCAGACTAGAAGCAAAGATAAGTCATGGCTCACAGATGGGAGGACAGGAGGGTGTGTGTGTGTGTGTGTGTGTGTGTGTGTGTGTGTGATGGGTGGGAATGAGGGCAGGAGGGATATTCTAAGCCATACCCTTTAAATCAGGGGACAGCAAACTTTTTCTGTGAAGGGCCAGATAGTAAATATTTTAGGCTTTGTGGACCACATGGTTTCTGTCACAACTACTCAGCTGTGGTGTCGTAGGGCAAAACCAATCATAGACGATATGTAAACAAATGGACATACTGTGTTCCAATAAAACTTTATTTACAAAAACAAGTGGCAGGCCAGATTTGGCTCAAGGGCCATAGTGTGTGACCCCTGCTCTACATGGTCAATAAAGAATGATGTTTTCCTCGGTCTTCAAGGCTGTGGTTCTCTCAGGTACCTCTAAATAGTTCTGTAAATCCAACAAGGATCATGGTTGCTGGGAAGTCCATACCCTTAGGTCCTTTCCTCCAGACAACAAAAGCTGGCACCACTTCTACCAGAAAGGAGGAGCCAGGAAGGACTGCTTCATCTTGGGTGGGTGGTGGGGTCGGGTGGGTGGTGAATGCATGCAGGCCACCCAGACCCAGCCAGCCAGAAAAGTGCAGGGCTGCAGCCCATGCCCAGAGCTCGCCTGGGTTTCCTGGGTAACACCTCCCTCCAGGTGCAAGGCTTCCACTCCAGCCCCTGGCCCTGTCTGTTGTCCCAGCACATAATGATTCTGACCTCTGGCATTTCAAGAGTCTGCTGTTAAAAAATGTGGTGCTCTAATCCACCCATTGTTGAAATTCTGGAAAGAGAAATAAATAATTTGAGGCACATGGTGGATTCATCAGAAAAAGCCCTGGGAGAAAAGAGGCAGAAGACAGCAGAAGTGGAGAAAGGAAGAATGCTCTCAAGGATTTATTTATCTCTTTGCTGTTCTTCGCCAGAGGGCTGGGGTGGGGGTGGGAGCCGTGGGCACTGTGCTCTAGGATGCTCTGAGACAGACCAGATGTGGACTGACCTCAAGGTTGTTTCTGTCTCGGATGTTTAACATTCCCAACGTTTAGATTTATATAATGCTGTTCCCCTGCAGAGTTCAAGGCATTTGGTGTGATATACTGGAAAAACACGGCATTAATTGTTGGGGGAGCTGGGACATCATTCTGGTTCTGCTGAGCATTAGGGATCGGGCTGGACCGTGTTTCTGAATGTGCTCTTGAGAGTCCTGTAAGAAGAGTACTGTATCCAGTGAGCTTGGGAGAAGCAGCGTTGAACCAAATTGAACAGGTTTATTTACCGCAGAGCCTCTCACATCCCTTAATATGCGAATGTGCTTTGTGAATGGCCAACGGTCATGACCACAAGCGTGTACCTGTGATATTGTCTCGCATCCTTCACGTACCTTTCCTCTTGCCAGGTTTCAGGAGCACAACAGTGTCCTATCTCCTCTCCTCTTAGAGCATATGTTGCATCTTCTTTTCCTCCTCTCATCCTCTATGAGTGTGACTAAGGGTCTGAACCAGGTCCTCTGCTCTTTTCTGTGTGTCTCTCATTCTCTACGCACTTATCTTCCTCAAGGCTTAAACCCTGACTTCCACATAGTTTAGTTTACATCTCTAGCTTTGACTTCTTGCCAGGACCTTGATTTCCAGAGGACATTTCCCTGTGAGCAACCTTCTATCTTTTCGACAATGAAATGCCTAACCCCGACTCATCCTCTGCCCTTCTTCCTCTCCATCCTCTCGCAGGACTCAGTCCAGGCTCTGACTGCTTCACACCACATGTCTGGCCCTCCCCAGATGAGCCCCTTGTGTCTAGACTTTCTAGCACATGGCTGCTACACTCGTCCTTGTTGAAACCTCCTTCATAACATTTCTTCAAAATATATGTCTTCCTTTTGCCCATGGAACCAAGTGCAAACTTCATGGTCCAGGACTCACATCACCTAAATCTCCAAAGGGCTTCCAGACTGAGATAAGACTCCCCTCAGTTTAGGACTTCAAAACCCATTGTAAATCCCTCTCCGTCAAGGGGTTCACATGAGTGTGGCCCCTTCTCTGACTGTCCCCAGTGGGTTAGCACCATCGCATGGCTGGACCTGTCCGTTGTCACCTGCAATGCTCTAGGCACTGGGGTGTAATCTAACTAGAGTGTAAATTTTTGGGGGAAGGGGCACTGTGTGTTCCACAGATCTTTCATGTCCCCTGTGGGGTCTAGCAAGGACAAGGAACATCTTAGGCATCCGGTACATAATTTGAGGTTGACTAGTATTTTTTTAGGTGGCTAATTGTGCCTGAACAGCAGCAAGAGCAGCAACATTGACAGCAGACATCACCAAAAGCATTCTGGGCACAAGAAATAGCTGGGCAAAGTCACTACCCTGTCCCACTAAGTCAGGGTTCTCCAGAGAAACAGAACCGACACGACGTATATATGGAGAGGAGAGAGAAAGAGAGTGAGATCGATTTATTTTAAGGAATTGGCTTATGCCTTTGTAGGGGCTGACAAGTCCAAAATCTGTAGAACAGGCCTGCAGGTGAGAGCTGATGTTGCAGTCTTGAGTCTGAATTCTCAGGGCAGTGGGCTGGAAACTCAGGCAGGGTTCCTAAGTTGCAGTCTTGAGGAAAACTCCTTCTTTTTCAGAAAACCTCAATGTTTTCTCTTAAGGCTGTCAACTGATTGGATGAGGTCCACCCACGTTATGGAGGGTAATCTGCTTTATTCAAAGTCTACTTATTTAAATGTTAATCACATCTTAAAAATACCTTCATAGCAACACCTAGACTAATATTTGACCAAACAACTGGGACCATAGCCTAGCGAAGATGATGCATGCAATTAACCATTGCAGGTAATTTTGGGAGTCCCGCCTGCTACTTGAACGCGAGTTGTATGGCTTCCTTTTGGCTTGGACAGAACTTCAGAACACCTGATCAGAGAGAGAAGGGCACTAGCCTGGACTGTACCCCTGAGGAATGGTGTGCCCCACTCCTTGTCCATAAAAGATGATAACTAAGTTTCCTTTAGTTCTACCATTCTACCCCGAGCATCAAGTAGTCCCTGATCTATGAAATGGGAGTAGTAATAACTAACACATAGCACAAGTTGACAGTGTGCCAGGCACTGTTCAACATGCTTTATGGGAAATAACTAATCCTCTCAACAACCGTATTAGATAGCAGCCGTCTCTGTCCCTGTTTTACAGATAAGGAAACTGAGGCATAGAGAGGTTAAGTAACTTTGTCCAAGGTCACAAAGCTAGGCAGTGGCAGAGCCAGGCTTTGAATCCAGGCAGTCTAGACCCAGAGTCTGAACTCTAATCACCACACGATGCTGTCTCTCCAGACCACCTCACAGGGCTGTGGTGCAGAATGAATGGGGTAATGGATGCAAACACTTTGTGTACACTGAGACCTATAAGGCCGTAAGGTATCAGCACTATTACTGATTTGCCCCTTGGGTACTTCCATGAGCAACCCCTCTGGGATGGAGTTTCGTAACTGAATTCCATCTGGCAGCCCCTAGCACTTTGTCAAGTACACGGCAAACCCAGGTGATGCGCAGGGAACACTGAGGCGGTGGAATGAATCAAGGATGTGCACAGAAACCACTGCTTGATGAGATCTTAGTTTTGAGTCCACTCCCCTGGTGAGTGTGGATGGAGGAAGTCAATCCTATTCCCCTCTTATCGTTGTGGAAAGAATCAGAAGAACATCTCCCAGTAGATCATATTTACTTGTTTATACTCCTTTATCAATTTCTTGAAAAATAAAGCATTACCTGCATTTTCTTTTTTCCATACACAGACACTTGAGGTGGTTCAGGCTGTAGGTCTTTGTAGTGACAGGTGGCCCGAGTGGTGTTTGGCTGCTGGGCATGAGACTGTGTGGCTGTACAGTTGGCCCCGACAACAGGAGAGGAGATAAGAGCTCTGCTGTCCTTGAGAAGGCTTCTCACAACTGCCCTTCCAATTCCAAGACTGCCATGAGGACCCCACTCGTGCACTTGCAGACCCTCAGCTTCAGACCTCATTCTGGCCAAATGAGTACTCCTGGTACAAGGGGCTGAGTACGCCAAGAGGAAGTGGAGGGGAATCTGAAGACCTCTGTTTAATGATTCTCTCTGCTTTGGTTTCTCTGTCTGCTCTTTCTTATCGTTCATGTTTTCTCAAGTGATGCCCTCCCAGGCCTGCAGCCCAGTCCCAAGGTCACTCTCTAGGGAAAAAGGAAGTTCCTGGAGACATGGTCTGTTGCTATGATATTCCAGCTCAGTCAGAATCTTCACCGTCTCTGCTATCTTTCACTGGAGGAGAAGGGCCTCCATATCTTGATATGGCTGAGAGGGGAACAGAATGTCCAGGATACATTCCATGTTGCCTGTGGCTGGGAGAGACCCATATGGCAAGATCCAGACTTCCAGAATGCAGAGTTTGTATCACAGCCTTAGTTTCCTCATTGTTCACCCCTTGCTCCTAGCTGGCAAAAGCCTGCCTATGCCCTGACTGACATATTCTGTTGTTTTCCTTATTCCTCATTTCCCGTGGGAACCTTGACTACCTGCTTGGTGGCAGACACTGCTAGTCATCTGCTCAACATCCCTGCTCTTCTTTTTCCTTACTGACTGATCCCCAGTTAGTGCAGGGCAGCAGTGTGTCTAATTAGACATAGTCCTTGAAGTTAGGGGTAGCCATGGGACCCAGTTCTAGCTGATGGATCTACTGGCTGGGACTTTCTAGAAAGCTCTTTTATTCCTGATCAATGCGGCAAACAATTCCCCTTTTCCCTTTACCCTTCCCTTTCTTTCTGCCAGGAGCGCAGAGGTCAAGCTGCTTCTTGTGACCGTGGGGACGAAAATCACAGGCTGAAACCAGAGGAGCAGGGAGCTGGAAGGAGCCTGAGTCCTTGAAAGCCTCCTCAGGGGGTCGCGGCAGTGTTAGACTGCCAGCTTTGGGACTCCTCATTGCATGAGGAAGAGCCAAATATAATCCAAACTCATACAACCTCTTAAGAAAGAGAGTTTAAGAGAAACTCTCCTCTTCTTCATAATGATGAATTCCTCACCTGCCTGTCCTTATAGCTCCTCTTCTTCTCCCTGCACTGTCTTCCCACCCGCACCGACCAGGACAAGTAAGGGCGTCCCTGACGCCGCGCAGGAGGCTGCCCCTTCTTACCGTAGTCAATTTTCTGGGCCTATGTGTCTTGCCCTAATCTGGGAGGAGATTTGTGGTGGTCCGAGTATGCAGGGGATGACTACATTCTGTGAAGAGAAATAGCATCTCAGTCGCACGAGTGCCAGGAACCTCTGCACGGTTTGTCTGACTACCTTGCTTTACCCAGTCACAGAAAAGCAAACCTAGAGTCTTCTTTTAATTTGCTAAATTTGAATTTTCAAGACACCTGTTCCATGTCATTCTCCAGTGGTTTGCATACTGGATTTGGTCATAAATCTCTGGTTGCGCTAGGACAGAAATGGTAAATACTTGGTTCTTTTGCCATTCTGCATTCTACCCTCCTGGCAGAAATCATGCCTTAATCACATTATTCTTTTGTTTGTGTGTTCATTTTGAGCCCAAAGCATTTCAGAATATTGCTAGAAACATTGCTCGAGGAAGCCATCCCTGTATCTCTGAGTCAGCGTGTAAAATGGGCACTTGAATACAGGTGTCTGTGCTCCTTCCAAAGGGTCTCAGGGCTTCTTTAGGTCTGGAATGCAAGGATGCTAAGCCTTTGGGGGCTCCCACAGTACTTCTCTTGGGATCAAACTGAGCAAAGTTGCTCAGGCAGACCGAAGGAGATGGGAGGATAATGATATTCTCTTTTCCAACTGCTCCTTTTAATCTTTCTATCTAATCCTCCTAAACCCCCAGATTAAAGTGTCTGTGTCCACCGTCCTGAGCCGATGTAGGGAGATGAGTGAGACTGGAGCGAAGGGGAAGCTCATCAGAGACAGCACATTCTGACAATCGGCAAAAGGGAAGTGTGACAGCCAACTTCTTGGAAGGGGACGGCAGAGCTGTAATTAAATTTTCTGATCTTGTTAGCCAATTTCTTCACTCACTGCCCCTGAACCAGAGAATGGGGAGGGACGAAGGACACTGTTGCATCAGTGGCGGCGGGGAGGGAAATGAGCTTTTCACGGATTATTGCGTTAGTTCCACTTCTCCCACTTTTTAATTTATTTGTCTGCATGTTCTCCAGAGCTGAAAAGGCTCCAAGTCCTTTTCCATTTTCTTTTAATTAGATCTGATTTTGGAGTCTGAAAACTTGGGAGGGGCCCAGGTACCAAAGCAGGATAATGACAGTTGGAACGTCCTCTTCCCCCCATTAGATCTTTTTGAACACTTTTTCCAGAATTTAAGATTCCTAATGATGAGTTTCTTTTTTCTTTACATTTCTTTCTTTAACAGTTATAGTACTGTTTGAGTTGTTTATCGCCTTATCCCATTGTGCTATCTTATCATTAAAAATCATGAACATTCCTCACGAATTTCAGAACAAGAGTATGCATTGATTTCCACAGTCCTTTTCTTCATAGTCCTCTTTTGTATAGTGGAACACAGACCAAGGAAGTTGGTTGTGGTCCCTCTGGGTATTTAGGAGGAGTAACACTGACTGTATAGTCTCTCTTCTTTGAAGCACAAAGAAAGAAAAAAAAAATAGGCCAGAAAAAAGAGCCAAATGGTGGATAACCTTGTTTATCACTTAAAATCATTAGTGACTACATCCTGGGGTTAAAGGTATCTAAGGCCCCAGGTGGGAAAGCTGAACATAGAATACTTGGTGGCTTGTGAAATTACAAGAACCTATTTTTTTGCTGCAGCCTGGACACACCACATGGCAGCGGATACTCTTTCAGGTAGATTGGTGCCAAGATAGTATGTATGCCTGCTTTCCATGGGCCCTCTGCACCGCAGAGCACTCATTTTACAATTCACCCCTGGCAAGAGGCACTCTCTAAAGTTCTACTTGGTGGCTCAGAATTTATGATGCTACAGGGCACGGTTGGGACGGTCTGACTTAATATCTAGGCTACAGAATCTATGCAAAGAGCACTTTGGGAAGCCAGATTTGGGTACTTTAAATTGATGGGTAGCCATCCTCCAGAGAAGCTGAAATTGAGGTTCTAAAGAGGCCTTGATGACTGCTGACTGGGAGAAACAAGACATATGTATTCAGCGACTGTGGACCAAGAAAAATGGTTCAAATTGAAAGCCACAAAGGCTGAATCTGAATTATAGGTTTTGTTTTGAAGTCAAGCTGCTTTGTACTTGGGCAGCCCAAAGGAGCCTGCTCCAGGATTAGTAGAGCAGGGATTCTTAAATTTCGTATTATACAGATATTTCATAGGCTCCTGAGAACCCCACATCGCCCAGCTGGTATTCTTTGTAGCCTGTCATGAAAATGCCAACATGTCACATGTGAGGACAGCATGCAATTTAGCTCTGAATCCACCAATCCATCATGGGCCTGGCACTTGTTGGAGGAAGAGATGGTCCCAGGGAGTCTGGAGGAATCACAGATGGCCTACAGAAGACAAGGCTTTTGACTTAGACCTTGAAGGATGAACAAAGTTGAAACTTGAAGACATGGGAAAGGAGAAAGACTGTTTTCAGCAGAAGGAACTGTAAGTAATGCCATAGAACGAGAAAAATATGATAGATACATGAGGAATAGAAAGAAAGTTAGCTTGGGAAACATAAGGGGATACAGTAAGGGAAAACCTGGGAAGGTAGATCAGAGCTGAACACAGAGAGCCCCATATGGGCGACTTGCATTTGTATGAAATGTGGATGTGGAAGAGGGGTGAGCAGGGCAGGATGGGAATAGTGCTTAAGGAAGAATAAACTCTCTGAACCTCAGTTTCTTTGTAAAACGAGGGTGCTGGTCAAACTGTTCTTTCAGATTCTTTTCTCTAAGCTTCACCTCAGCTGCTACAGAAAGAGAGAACAAATGGCTTACAAGTTCTGGCTACCCCTGTTCTATACAACTCTCTGTCTTTCTCCCCTTCCTCAGAATGACAAGGGGTGGGGAAGAGGGGGAGATGGACAGAGAGAGAGTGAGAGAGAGAGATTGCAAAAACAAATGGGTTCTAGAATTCATAAGTAAAGGACAAAAGTCTTAAAAAATTCTATGGAAAACAAATCCTTAAGAATGAGTATTATTGTTGTTATTATCACTTTTGTTGATAAAAGTGGTGCTACTTAAGTGCTCTTGCTGAAAGAAAGCAAAAATAATTCTGGTATTTTGAAGCAAAATTTTGGAGAGCTGTCAGAATTAGAAAACAGTTGGGAAACAGATCTTCGGAAACTCAGACCCACAGAAACATCTGATGCAGTTTGGTTAAGATGCGCATAAAATACACTATTAAAGCACACGCGGAGTGTGGGACTCCTCGCGGCTCTTCACCTGGCTACAGCTGCCGCTGCAGAGTCTCCTGGCTGCCTGGGCTCTAGCCTGGTCTCCATCTGCCCTCTTTTCCCGGAGAGAGAGAAAATGACAAAGCAAGCAAACAATGCTTTATCTTCCCTTGAATCACAGAATCATAGCATTTTAAGGCTAAGAGGAAACTCAGAGAGAGTCTTTGGTTATTTTACAGATAACGAAATTCCTATGAATTCAAACTACACTAGGAGGCCTGGGACAGTGAGACCCATATATGTGGATTATGGAACCAATGTCTGAGGCAGGAATAACATCTAGATGTTAATAAAGATGGATAAACCTTCCCCAGGAGGTGCAGGCCCTAACTCTCCACCAACTCCATGATTACAAATGGGCTTTAGGACTTGGAAAACTGAGTGGATCTGGGACTCTGGAATGGGGTGAGCGGGGACAATTCCGGGAGGTGGATGTCCCATGGTCTCTCAAATTTATCCAGTTCCATGTGGCCACTCTTCAGCCTGGACTACTGCGAGGGCAATGCACTTGAAGAAGGGCATCCTCTTCCGTTCTCAGAGCCTTCTCTCAGAATGCTGAGCTCCTCCAGGCAGGCGGCCTCATTGGCCTGGACCCACATTGCTCTGCCTGCCCTCAGGTCTTGGTTGCCCCTAATGGACAAAGATCAGGGAGGAAATGGCTAGAATCTTCTGCTAGATTGGACCTGGCACTGGAGAGATGGCTGACCAGAGCCCCAGGGCCTCCTGCCTATGGCTCCAGCCCTTTACAACACCAGCCCGAAAAGAGTAGAGAAAAACTCATGGAAACCAATATGCGGTATTGCCTCTTGTGGATATCAATCATTTATTATGGACATTAAGCCGAATGAAAGCACAAGTAAAGACAATAGTGATTTTTGAACAAATATTAAGTATGTAGTTTCTGATTTCAGACTGATATATTACAAAAGCAGGGCTCAAACACCCCAGAGCTAATAAAGGCATATCAGGCCTTCATTAGAACAGATATTAGAATGAAAGTACAGCCTCAACACATTTTTATACAGTGAAATATAGCATGAGCAGTACTTTCATTAGGGATAGAGAAATCAAAATTTAAAACCAATGTCTACTTAGAAATTTTTCTACTGATCATCAATTCAGCATTCCTTTCTAATATTAATAACTCAGCTAGACCTGGAAAGAGGCTTTTCTCTGCTAAGTTAACAAATTTTTCTGTGAGACTTCATTTGATTGATTACATCATAGTAAGTGTGACTAAATAAGAAGTTGCCCTGGAAATAGGATTCTCTAAAGCAACAGTTAAAGAACAAGGAATTGTTGAGGATGAGCACGTTCTAGTTTAGAATTGTTTATGACAGTTCTAAGAAAAATGAAATCAAAATAGATGTATGAGAAGGGGGATTGTTGGCAACGTGTAACAAAAAATTAAAGGTTTTTTGTGCATATCACGTAGGTATTTTTGGGGAAATATTTTGACCTTAAAAATTCCAGTAGAATATTCTTATCTGGCAGGGAAAATAATTATAATAAATAAATATAAGCAGCAGAGTCAAAGGTAAGGTGGATCAACTTCTTTGTTCTCCATCCAAACCTCTAGGTTTAGGAGCCAGATGCTGAAAATGACTCCAGGGATCAGGCCCACATGCGAGAGAGAGGGAGGTGGGGCTCCGCTGAGAAGGTCCCCTGGAGGACGCCTGCCTTTGTTCTTAGGAAGCCCGTGAAGGCAACAGACTCTTGGAATATCCTTGTTGGGATGAACCTTAGCATTACCTCTCTCCTCATTTCCTTATTATACTATGAACAAATTAGCTCGATAATTTACAAGGCTCCCAAAATAAAAATGAAGATCAAAAATTATTCAAAAATTATTAAGAATTTCAGGAAGGCAACATACAGCATGAAACCAAGTGTGAGGGCCTTCTGAGCATGGGGCCCTGTGTGACTGCACAGGTCACATGCACATGAAGACAGCCCTGACTATAAATGGGGGAGCAGGGACCACAGTGGCTCAAAGTTGTCCTCCAATGGACCTCTTTACTCTTCTTACTGGTTACTAGCAGCCCTTGGGCACCAAAAATGTTGGGCACAGGAGGTAGGAAGGGAAAGAACACGCAGAAATCACATCACGCCTTGCTTTGGTATGAGAGTCGGTCACGTCCTTCCTTCTTGGTTTCCTTTCATCAGCTTCACATGCAGGTGTCTCCTGTGACCCCAGAATCCTTTATTTATTCATGTCATCTCAAACATTGAATATATACAGTGCCAGGGACCAAAGACATAGAGATGTACAAGACAAGGTATTCGTCCTCGATAAGCTCCATCTGGTGATGAGAGAATTTGACTGTTATCTGAGAAATGGCAGAATTGCATTTCATGCGAAGAGGCAGAGAATGTGAGTTGTCATTTTCAGATAGAGAGAATAAAGTATCAGCTCAGTTGGCATCGGTTTATCATTTTTCAGGGAGGAAGATGACATGGAAAGGCACAAATCCTATAGTAAACGACCTGTCTTTATTTATCAGTGGTTTTGGGTGGAAAGGGAAAGGTGAATTGATCTTTACAGGTCAAGACTATGGGACCTGCAGAGGGAGGTGGAATATGCTGAGGAGTGGGCTCAGCAACTTCTAGAACTTTCTGGTGTCAATACCTCGACGCCTAGCAGTTGTGCATGATGCCATTTGTGATTCATTACACAGTGGCCTCCTTGGTGTGGCGTCCACGTTGGGCAGTTGTCCCGGCAAAGTGGGTAGGGGGGTGAGAAGTTTTATGCACACAGGCCTGCACGGAGAAATGGCCCAGTGAACTTGATTTTATCCCAATCTATGTCTTATCAGACAAGTCCCAGAAGGGAAAATGAGTCCATTTAATACCTTTAATCACGGCCTCAGTTTCTTTTACCTCAAGAAAGATTTCTTAAGAGGCGGATGTTTCTCCAAGTCCATGAGGAATGAACCTCATGGTTGCTGGCTTCAAAACAGCATGTTTTTTGGTTTGTATTTAATTGTGACAGACTTTTTCTTTCCCCTTCTGTGAATCTTAACTAGAACACAACAGATTTCTTTTGGGTATGGTTGAAAACATTCTGATTTTCATCTTTTCTGTAAACATTTTGAAGATGGGTAAAGACAATCTTTAAAGGCTGCTCTTAGAAATTTTTTTTTTCTCCAACTGTGTTTACAACATATTAAACTAGATAAACATTCTAAAGACAAAGATGTTGGTTTTTCTAGCTGAATAATGTCAAATAAATGGTCAAGTTGTAGGTTGGGATATAGCATATGTGGTTGGTTGCTGCATGACCTGGACTCCATGTGGGTTTTAGCAGGTAACATCCCTCCATCCACAGAACATTTCAATGTGACGTGGAGATTGGTTCTTGCCTGATCTTATACGGAATTTTGGATAAATTCATAACGTTGTTTAGGTCACTTTCAGGCAACAAAATATCTTCTGACCAGCTCCAGTCTCAAGAAAGTTCTCATTTCAGTAGTTAAAATGTCCCGTCCAGTTCCACAGAACTCCACGCTCTTATCAAGTTTAAAGTGTCTCTCCTCTGTGAGCATTCCCAGGCTGCTTTGGGCTGGGAAGCCTGGAGTGGGCTTGGGATGTCAACCACTTCTTCTCTCTTTGGATTAGTGGACTGTGATTACCGTTACTGGGATTGGATATTTATCACAGTTCTTTACGCCCTCCCTCTGCCATGTGTTCTTTCAGTGCAATAGAAAGGGCGGAGTGTTCTTTGCCACCCCATTGATTTTGGACTTGGCCAATGGAAGGACAGTAGTTATGAAACAAGCAGAGCTTGATAAGTGCCTGAACGGTTTGGCTTGGTCTCTCGTACTCCTGTGATCGCAGGGAGAAGGTCATGCCTTAGGTAGCCACTGTCCCTTCAGCCAGAAGGCAGGCAGACCCCGTTTAAGATAGCTTAGCATGCCCTAAAAAAGCAGTGGATACTATGCTTTGGAATATCAGGATAACTGGCATTAAATGTTTTTCTTTTTCACCTTTGGGACCTCAGGAGGAATTGAGACAAAAATAGTTCCATTTTTACATCCTGATACATAATATATATTTTCTACTGTGAAACTGAGAAAAAGCATAGAGCCACCCTGTGCTACAATGTATGCAAAGCACTCTGCACAGTGCCTGGCACGTGGCCAGCACTCAAGAAATAGAAACTTACTGTGGTTATTAGTATTACTAGTGGACATTTTTTTCTGCAGGAACTGAAGTACCCAAGGACTTCAAAATTACTGTTTGTGAGTAAAGAGGGTGCCTGGGAGTTTCCTAGCTTTGGAAGATATTCTGGGCCACTCAAATACTGCTGATTGTATTTCTCACCAGATATTAATCCAGGGTTCAGGACTGGAGAGATAGAAGGCATACAGCCTATTTGTGGTCAATGCTACTACTGTAAGGGTGTATGTGTTTTATCTGTGGGCTCGTCATTTATTCCTAGGACATCCATTAAGTGCCTGAGCTGGATATCTTCCATTTGCCCCTTCAAATTCACTCTCCACCCTTTTCAACCTTGCTCTGGGTGCAGGGAGGCTGACCTGTATGGGCTGCTTCAGCTGGGCTCCCGTGTCATTTGGCTGTCAATTGGGCTCAGCCAATGAGGATTACCAGAGGGGGATCAAGGCAGGAGGAGAGAGGGATGAGGGTGTTTGTTTCCGTGGCTTCCTCCCTACTGAACTGGAGTTTACTTCATCCCTCTGCTAAAGACCTCAGCTCCTGCGAGGAAGTTCTCTTCCTGGAGCTACTCTCCCCATGTTCCCGTAATCACCCTGTGGTTGCTAGTCACAGGCTACTCCGTTGTCTCTTATGATTTCTCTGAACCGGTGTTTCTCAATCTTAGTTGCACATTAGAATCATCCGAGCAGTTTTTAAAAAATTCTAATCTGATGCCCAGGCTGTGCTCTGGACCAGTGCTGTCCCTCAGAAATATAATTTGAGCCACCTTTGTAATCTTAAATTTTCTAGTAGCCACATTACTAAAAGTGAAAAGAAACAGATGAAATTAACTTCTATAATATATTTTATCTAACCCAGTATGGCCAAAATATTACCATTTCAATAGGAAATCATCCTAAAAAATTATTGAGATATTTTGCTTTCTTTTTTCTTTTTTTACTAAGCTTTGAAAATCTGGTGCATATCTTACACTTAAAACACATCTCAATTTGGACCAGTCACATTGCAAATGCTCGGTAGCTACATGTGGCTGCCTTATTGGATGGTGCAGCACTAGACGAATTGGATCAGATTCTCTGGGGGTGAGACCCAGGCAGCAGTGATTTTTAAGACTCTTCGGGACATTTAACGTGTAGCAAGGTTGAGAGCCACTGTCCTAAACCCTTCCCATATCTTTGTAAATAGCCCTTTATTAAACTCTCTTAAAACCACCTAATTTGAGACTGTCATTTATTTGATGCTTGTGCCCAGCCTTGGCTGGGAATATGGAGATGATTTAGGCAGAATGCCTGCCCTCTGGGAGCTTCCAGTGTTGAGCAGAAGACAACCAGGTCAGTGGGCCATTACAGTGTGAGGAGCAGGGCTGGATCACCCTGGAGGCAGATCAAGGGCAGCTTTAGAACACCAGCAGATGGGGCCATCAACGAAAGGAGAAAGGCGAGTTTTACTGGAATTCTTTACACTTTATTTTTTTGAATGATATATTGTGCAGTATTTCTCTCTCCTAGTTTTAAAAATGGGACCCTGGGCCAGGGAAGCTCCAGAGAATGTTCTCAGCCCTGGCTGCACATTTGAGTCATCTGGAAACTTTAAATTAAAGTTGTCA
Source organism: Diceros bicornis minor (assembly GCF_020826845.1). NCBI lineage: Eukaryota > Metazoa > Chordata > Mammalia > Perissodactyla > Rhinocerotidae > Diceros > Diceros bicornis. The sequence continues at coordinate 17,049,595 of NC_080741.1, forward strand.
AAACTAGTGGGTGAAAGTTTGATAAGAAACAGGATATTAACATAATCTTTAAGTATCTCTCCATAAGATACTTAGGGTTATAAAGAGAAAAATAGAAATATTACAGTGGAGAAGCCCGACAGATACCATCTTAACCAGGTAGCCAAAGTTAACATAGCACAATGAGACAAATTGACATCGTGGGCCTCCTGATATGACACACCAGCACTTCCGTGGTATTTTTGCCCCAAGCGTCTAACTTGGATCTAATAATGAAGAACATCAGACAAATCTCAATTTGAGGGACATTCTACAAAATAACTGGCCCGTGATCCTCAAAAACATCACTGCCATGACAGACAAGGACAAGAAAAATTGAGGATTAAAGTCTCTCTGGCTTCGCCTACACAAAGAGGAGGTGAAATCAGATGATTGATCTGTAGTCTCCTCTGAAGGGCCAGGAGGGTATCTCCGAGTGTATGGGAGCAGAGAGCCAACGAGATCATGCTGCTCCTGCCTCAGGACCTTTGCACTGGCTGTTCCCTCTGTTTGGAATGCTCTTCTCCAGGCATCTGCATACCTTGCTCAGCCCCACGTTCAATCTACACTTCTCTGGCCACCTCATCTAAAATTGAGCCCCACTCCGATATTGCCCATTCTCCTTCTCTGCTATATTTTTCCCTGTAACACTTACTGTCATCTAATGTGCTACAGTTCTTATTTACCTTATTTATTGTCAGTCTATCCTCATTAGAATAGAGAATATCACATTATCCTCCCACAGTGATTGGCTTAGGGATGGTTGTGTGACCCAGTCAGAGTTAATAAGAAGAAATGAGATTCTGCTGGAATATTGAGAGACAGCACACTCTTTTGTCCATTTGGCCTTGAGCCTGTGAGGATGTGAGCCTGGGTTTGCTGAGTACCTAATGCAGCTTGAGAATTAAGCTTATGTAGCAAAAGGCAGAGCCAAATGCGGGAGCGGACCAAGCCTGAAGGCATTATTGGAGCTCCTGGATCAAGATGGGCCTACAGCCAGACCTACACAAATGTACTGTGTGAACCAATACTTTCTCTCTTTGCTTCAGTCAGTATGAGCTGGTTTTTCTATCTGTGGTAACTGAAAAAATCCTACCTGATACATAGAGCAACCTTCTGGTTCTGACTTGTCTTCTATGTCTCTGCTTATAGGCAAGGAATGCTGACCCAAATGTCTGGGCAGCTGGTTACATGTTCTATGTAAATGAATCGACTGGCTTTTGCTTGGAAAGAACGGAGGCTTTTGTGAGTTGATTGGGATCAGCCAGGCCCAAGACCACCTTTGCAGTGCCGACAAGATTGAGGTTCTGGTCCCAGTAACAAGGTACAGACTCTGGGATGTGAGAGTTAATTAAGGCCCGTGGATGAATGACGCAATGGCAGGCCTTGAGTGGCCTTCACTGTAGACATCTTGAAAGGACACTGTTCATCCCTGGAATACACAGATGGTCTGTAGATCGATGCCAGGCTGGCTGCATTAGGCTCTCCAGGGGAGATATGTGGCAGATTGATTACAAAAATGTTCCTAATTTTCACCCTTCCCAAAACCCATGCTTCTTGCGGTGGGACTTTGCAGCTCCTCCCATGGAGAGGTAGAGTCTCTTCCCTTTCACCATGAATCTGGATGGCCTTATGACTCGCTTTGGCCAATAGAATGAGGAGGAAGTGACAGTGTGCCTGTTTCAAGCTTAGGCCTCAAGAGGTCTTGCTCGCTTTAGCTTTCTCTCAGAACCCCTGTGAGCAAGCCCAGGCCAGCCTGCTGGAAGAGGGGAGACCACATGGGTAGGAACCCAGTAGTCCCAGCCATGCTCATCATAGACCAGCTTTCAGCAAGCCAATTCCCCAGAAAATGAGAGAGCCTAGCTTAGGTCAGCAGAACCATCTGCCCGAAGTACGGATGACCACAGATGCATGAATGAGCCCAGCTGAGACCAGGAGAACTGTTCAGCTCACCTGTAGATTCATAGACATAATAAGTGCTTACTGCTTTAAGCCACTGGGTTTTGGAGTAGTTTGTTATGTAGTAATAGCTAACTAATATTACTTGTTAAAAACTCTCATGCCCAGGCTCCATCATCTGAGATCCTAATTCCATTAGCCTGGGTGGAACTTTAGAATCTATATTTTTAAAAAGTGTCAATGTTTCTCCCCCAGGCTCTGAAAGCAATTATTAACACACCTCCCACCTGGAAGTTCTGCAGGTGTGTTACATACACAGGCTCCCAACATTTTCAGCCAGCCCTCCAGCAACTCATCTTGGGCACTGTTTTAAAACAATTGGTAAGCTCCAGTAGCGGCAGACTTCGCAGGTGAGGAGGTCCTGAGATGTGGGCGGAAAGAGAGCCCAGGGAGTCCCTGTAGCTGCTGCAGAAGATGTCAAGGAAATAAAAAAGCATCAGGGTTTCTGGACACTCAATTTGAACTCTATTAAATGAAACAAAGGCCCCTTGAGAGAGGTGTTTGTTCTGGATTCAGCTGTGCTCTGCTCAGAGAATGGCCTGTGGGGACAGATCTGTCACAGGCACGCAGGTGTCTGGTTTGAGATGGAGGACTCCCTCCAGCCCGTTTGTGAGCCAGCCAATTTTGTAATTGAAGGTGAGCCTGACCTGAGCACTCCTGGGCTCTGTGGACAAGGCCACTCAGCCTGGCCTTTGAGTGAGCTCATCGTCGCAGTGTGTCTGCCTTCCTGCATACAGGCAGTGCTTGTTTCATTTGGCTCCTGGGGGACCATGGGATGATGTCAAGGTTCCCCATGTCTGTGCAGAGACAAACAAGCAACAGACTAAAGCACTAGTTCCCAAAGGCTCGCTGCCTGTCTCTCCAAGTGGCCTGTTTCGTCCTGAGACAGTTCTGACGATGCAAAAGTTCTGTATACATTTGATGGTGAAACACTGCAGAAGGCGATCCATGAAAGGTGCAAGAAAAAAGATCATCACTGTTACTTTAGCATTGATCTAGAAGCAATGACCACTGCAATTACAAGAAAAAAGAAATAAGTATCAATATTAGAAAGGAGAAAACAAAATTACCATTATATGCAGTTGATACTATCATATACAGACCAAGAGAATTGATGGAAAAATTATTAGAAACAATAAAAGAAAAATAAGGTGGCTACTTAAAAAATCAATGTATAAAAATCAATAGCCTTTTTATATTTAACTTTTTATTGTGAAATGTATCATATATACAAAAGTATATGTATGTGTATATATATATAATTTAAAAATATATATATAATTTAAAATTAAGGGAGTAACCAACGCTCTGATCACATCTCCTTCTTCCCTCCAGCAATGTCCATTGTTAATCATTGCTTAGCTTCATTTAATTTACAGTGTTGCAACAACTGCGTGTATACCTAATTAATATATTCTTAGTTTTGCTGTTTTTAAATTGAGATATAATTGACATATAACATTATATTAGTTTCAGATGTACAACATAATATTCAATATTTGTATATATTGTATATATCATATAATAGTTTTGCTATTTTTGATTTGCTTCTTTCACTCAGTATGTTTCTGAATCATCCATGTTGATGGTGTAGCCATAGTTTATTCATTTTCTTTGCTCTGTAGTATCTCATCGTGTGATGATATTTATAGTACTTATTGATCCAGTTTAGTGTGAAAATTTATATTTTTACTTCAGAAAATGTGATGTGTTTGAATCGGGGGTGTTGTATCATGTACATGTATATGCATATATATGTGTATACATATGTATATATGTATACACATACACATTCTATTGTCTTTCCAAAATTAAAAAAAAATTCACCATGAGTGTTTTGGATAAAAGATTACTGACCTGTACCATAATTTATTCATTCATTCCTGTATTGGTGGACATTTGAATTGTATACCACCTGCCGTGATTGTTTTTGCACGTATCTTTTGGTTCATTTGTGCAAGAGTTTCTCTAGGGTGTATACTAGGAACAGAAATGCTGAGCCATGAGATATGCACGTGTTCAGCTTTGAAAACCCAGTTGTCAAAGATGGCTGAACAAATTTTTATGTCTACTGACAGTATCTAAGAGTTCCCTTTGCTCCACATCCTCACCAGCATTTAATGCTGTTAGACTTTAAAATTTCTTCAATCTGTTGAATGGATATTTATATCCTTGTGGCTTAAATTTTTATTTCTTTGGTTACTAACGAGGTTGGGCAGCTTTCCACGTGCTTATTGGCCATTGAGATTTCATCCTTTGAAGTGCCTGATATGTCTTTTGCTTATTTTTCCATTGGATTTTTGCCTTTTTCTTATTTATTTGTAAGAGTACTTTATATGTTGAATGTACATATCCTTTATTGGTTATATATATATAAATATCTTCTTCCGTTTGTGGCGTATCTTTTTATCTTTCTGAATGCTATCTTTTGCTTAACAGAATTTGTTTATTTTAAGTTAGGCGAATTTATTTAAGTTTTGTTTTCTTTTTTTTTTTTTTTTTTTTTTGTGAGGAGATCAGCCCTGAGCTAACATCCGCCAATCCTCCTCTTTTTTTTTTTTGCTGAGGAGGACGGCCCTGGGCTAACATCCGTGCCTATCTTCCTCCACTTTATATGGGACGCCGCCACAGCATGGCTTACCAAGCAGTGCGTCGGTGCGCGCCCGGGATCCGAACCAGCGAACCCCGGGCCGCCGCAGCGGAGCGCGCGCACTTAACCGCTTGCGCCACCGGGCCGGCCCCTAAGTTTTGTTTTCTTTTGGTGTCTTAAATTCATTCCTACCCTGATGCCGTAAAGACACTTTTCTGTTAAAGTTTTATAGTGTTAACTTTTACAGTTGGGATTTTAATTTATTTGAAATCAGTTTTGTATATGGTGTGAACTAGGTGTTAAATTCCTTTTTCTTTTCTATAAGGATAATCCATTGATCCAGCTCTATTTATTGAAAAATCTTTCCTTTCCCCACTGATTTACAGCATCACCTCTGTCACAGAGAATGTATACATGTACGAATGGGTCTATTTTTGGGTTTCTGTAGTGTTTCATTAGTGTATTTGTCTCTCCCTGCATCGAAACCATACTATTATCATAGTTTCATAATAAATCTTGATGTTTAATTCTTCTTTAAGTGTGTCTTAGATATTCTAGGTTATTTGTACTTTTGTATAAATTTTAGTTATTTGTCAATTTGCACACACATGCGCACACAAACACAAACATAATGGGGAGAACTGACATCTCTATAACACTGAGTCTTCCAAACTGCTAGTAAGGGATCTCTCTTCATTTATTTAAATCTTATTTACTATCTTTCAATAAAGTTTTAGAATTTTCAACACAGAAGTCTTAACACATTTTGTTAGGTGCCTGATTTTTTTAAAAATACTGTTGTAAGTGGTTGGTATCATTTAAAAATTTCAGTTTCTAACTGTTTATTGCTGGTGTACAGAAATGCAATTGATTTTGTAAATTGATTTTTAAACAACAATTAACAGGCTTGATTTAACATAGATGTATTTAGAAATCTTTACCCAATAATTGTAGAATGCATATTTTTCTCAAGCACACATGGAACATTTACAAATATTGACCGTGGTCTAGGTTGCAAAAGAACTCTGAATTATCAAAGAATCTGTATCATACACACCACATTATGTGTCCACAATTTAAGGACAATTATGGAAAAAACTTGGGATAAAAACTCACGTCTTTGGAAAATGTAAGACATTTCTAAATTGATCAGAGGAAATACCATAAGGAGAAACAATAACAGTATTCAGAATTAAATAATAGTGAAAATACCACACACCAAAACTTGTGAGATAGCTCAACAGTACTTAAAGGGAAATTATGTGAGTATTCTTAAAAACTTATATTAGAAGAATGGCTGAAATTTGATGCATCCAAGTTATATAAAGTTAAGAACTTAGAAAAAGAACAACAGAACAAATACCAAAAAAAAAAAAAAAAAAAAAGTAATGAGATAATCAAAATAAAAGCAGAAAGTGAAGAAGCGGAAAGCAAATATCTGATAAAGAAGATCACCACAGCCAAAAGTTAGTTCTTTGAAATGGATCCAGAAAATGATAAAACACACATACATAAAACAAATTTAAAACTGAAAAGGGGGACAATTTAAAGATACATCATACATGTAAAAAGATAGAGAATAATGTGGGTTGCTTATACCTGTAATATTAAAAACTTTCTTAAAACATCTAGAAAATATAATTAAACAAAACCCAATGAATGAAAATAGAAAATAATCTTTCTGCAAAATAAACAAGTAGACTCAGGCAGTTTATAGATGAATTTCTGTAAACTTTAAAATAACAGATAAGGTTAATCTTATACAAAGTCTTCTAGATAATTGAAAACAATGGAATACTCCCCAATTCAATATATCATATTAAATAACCAGGATTCCAAAATTCGACTGAGACAGTAGAAGAATAGTAAATTACAGGCCAGTTGGCTCATGAACCTAAGTGCAAGAGCAAAACAAAACTAAACCAAAATATTGGCAGATTGAATCCAGGCAATATACATAAAAATATAATAGATCGCATCAAAAGTTATCTTCCAGGGGCTGGCCTGGTGGTGTAATGGTTGAGTATGTGTGCTCTGCTTTGGCGGCCCGGGGTTCATAGGTTTGGATCCTGGGCGCACACCTACGCACCGCTTATCAAGCCATGCTGTGGCAGGGGTCCCACATGTGAAGTAGAGGAAGATGGGCATGGATGTTAGCCCAGGGCCAATCTTCCTCAGCAAAAAGAGGAGGATTGGCAACAGATGTTAGCTCAGGGCTAATCTTCCTCACACACACACACACACACACAAAACAAAGTTATATTCCAGGAATTCAAGGTTGGTTTACTGTTTTATACTCCATTAATGAATTCACTACATTAATAGTTCAAGCAGGGAAAACAAGAAGATAGTCTCAAAAGACGCAGAAAAATCATTTGATAGAATTCAAAATCCATTTATTGTAAAAACTTTAAGTGAATTAGGAACAGAGGGATGGTTTCCCTAATATTGCAATGTGTGCACCTTTAATTTACAAAAATCTAACATTAATTGGCACTTTTCCCCATCCAAAATAATGCAAGGACCTTAGCACACTTTAATTTTCATTTACCTTCTCTGACTTGCATGTTTAAATTTAAAATTAAATAAAAGTTTCTTCGACTTTAGTATCCTGGTTTTATGCTCAACATTCATATAGATTTATTTCCATTTTTGTTGATCTTTATTCTGTCCTACATTTCTAACCTTCCACTAGAGACCATTCTTCTTCTGCCCCTAGAGAACTCTTAGTATTTTCTTTAGTGAGAGCCTGCTGGTGATGAATCCTCTCGGATATTTTTCTGTAAATCTTTTTTTTGAACTTTTATTTTGGAAAGGTATTTTTGCTCAAATTCTAGGTTGAAAGCTGTTTTCCTTACAGCACTTTTAAGAGCTCATTCAGCTGAATTTTGGCTTCCGTTGTTTCTGTTGAGAAATTTAACTTTCAGTTTTATTATTGCTCCTTAGAGCCTTATTTAACATTTTTCTCCAGCTGCTTTTAAGATTTTCTTATTGTCTTTGCTTTGAGAAAGTTTTATGACGATGTGTCTAGTGCTTTCTTTTTGCTTTCCTTTGTCTGCGGTTCAGAGAGCTTCTTGAACTTACTGATTGATGTCTTGCACATGTTTGGCAAAGTTCACAGCCTTTATTGCTTCAAATATTACTGTCTATCTTGCCTCCTTCTGAGAATCCATTTTAACACAAATTAGGCTTTACACAATCCTCAACATCTTTCTTCCTCTCTGTTTTTTTCTATCCTTTTGTCTCTTGATGCTTTAGTCTGGATATTTTCTTCTAACTTAACTTCCAAGTCACAATCCACTCTTCAGCTGTTTCCAACTTGCACTTAAATCCATCCAATGAGTAATTTATTATTTTTTTGTTTTATTATATTTTTTAGTGTTAGGATTTCCATTTGATTCTTTTTTATAGTTTCTAGTCCTCATCTGAAATTCTCCATTTTGCCTTTTATCTCCTTGAGCGTAAGTACAGTTATTTCAAAGTCTGTGTCTGATAACCCCAGTTTTTAGATCTCTTATTATTCTGTCAGGGAAAAATCAGTGCTGAGGACTGGGCTAGTTTGCCTGGGCCTCTGTTCTCCCCCAAATCCTGACTTGGAAATTCTTCACTATTTTGTTAGCTTTCTAGTTCTTTAAGCAGTTTTTTTAAAAAAACATTTGGTCCAATTCTTATAGTATCTTAGAGAAGGATTGATCTGAATTACCTAGTCTACCATTTCAGAAGGTGAAAGTCAGTAGATTTTGACTTCTCTGGTTTTTTGTTTGTTTGTTTTTACCATCTGCATTTATTACTTTTATAATTTAAAAAGTTCATATTTAAAAAACAAGGTAGATCTATACGCTCTGACTGGTATTCTAGTGGATAAGATTCGGTGCTCTTGCCACAGTGGCCTGGGTTCGTTTCCTGGTCAGAGAACCACACCACCCGTCTGTCAGTTGCCCTACTGCAGCAGCTGCATGTCATTGTGATGCTGAAAGCTATGCCACTGGTATTTCAAATACCAGCAGGGTCTTCCATGGTGGACAGGTTTCAGTGAAGCTTCCAGACTAAGATAGACTAGGAAGAAGGACCTGGCCACCTGCTTCCAAAAGAATTGGCCATGAAAACCCAATGAATAGGAGCAGAGCATTGTCTGATACAGCGTTGGAAGGTGAGAGGAGGGCACAAAAAGACCCAGCAGGGTTCAGCTCTGCTGTACACGGGGTTGCTAGGAGTCAGAATCTACTCTATGGCACTACCAACAACAAATATGCTCTGACATGGAAAGCTTTCTAAGGCAAAAAGTGCGAAATAAACCACAGAACAATATGTATACAATAATTTAATACCAATATCTAACATTCATTGAATGCTTATTTTGTACCAGGAACTGTTCTAAGGGACTTAGATATATTGGCTAATTTACTTCTCAAAAGATTCCTAAGAGATATCAGCTCCATTTTACAGATGAGAAAACTGAGAGGTTAATGAACTTGCTTAAGGTCACACATCTACTATGTTACAGACTCAGGATTTGAATCCAGGCTCTCTGACTCCAGAGCCCATGCTGTAAACCACTGTATTCATTATACATGACATAGAGCGTACTCCTCTTCCCCCAAAATGGTCCGAATAATATACCAAACCATTCACAGTGGTTTCTTATGGGCTTTGAAGATAAATGCAATTTTACTGTTTTATTTTGTATCTGTGCCATCCATTATGGTAGCCAATAGCCAAATATAAGTATTTAAACTTAAGTTAATTAAAATTAAATAAAAATAAAAATCAGTTCCTCAGTCTCAGTAGCTACATTTCTAGTGCGTTCGATAGCCACAGGTGGCTAATGGCTACTTTACGGAATAGCGCAGATATAAAACATTTCCATCATCACAGAAAGTTCTATTGGACAGTGTGCTCTTAGGGTTCAATAGTGTTTGAATTTTTTATAATAAATTTGTATTCATGATTTACTTTTGTAATTACATAGGAAGGATTGATGCTCTTGCCACAGAAAAGGAAAACTATTTATTCATAGCAGAAATCTTTTTTCCCTGTTATTTGACCATACTGTTTTTTCTTCTACCCTCTGGAGCTGCTCAGAGAGTTTACTTCTCCCAACGATTGTCTCTTTGGGTATTTAAAAACAACACAATGCATAAATCAGTGAAAAGCTCATTAGAATAAAACCACAATGGATTTCTTGGAAATGTAGTGGCATCTACCGAGGGCTGCATTCCTCTTACTATTTGGAAGCATTAAAATGTGCATTGTTTTCAAGACATGTTAACCAAATCATGTGCATTTTAAAAAGGATTTCTTGGAAGCATGTTGACAAAATATTGATAATTTATTTTACTAAAGGTCAAGCTCATTGATTGTATGTTTCTGTGAATTTTAAAGCTGCAAATGGGAAAATTTGTTTAACAAGTACCATTTCCACTTGTGGAATATACAAAGAATCATGGTACCTTTGGATTAGAAAGAATATCTTCATTTATCCCAAAGAGTCAGAATACCTTCAGTCTCATTTTCTAAGTCTTTCAACAAAGTAAGAACTGGCAATGTTTAGTCTGGACATGACTAAACTTCTAATAACTCGAGTTCTGTCCTGGGGAATACAGAGTGGATTGATCTGTGGGGCTACAGGCACAGGACTAGAACCAGTGGAGAGAGAACCAGCTGAAAAATATTTTAACAATTTGAATTCCAGCATTAAATGAACTGATACACAATCTGATGAGCTCCCTTCCCTGGCGCCAAAAGAGATCAGGCAGAATTTCAAAGGCCAGGGTGCTGGAGAGTATGCTAATAGGATGACCGTCTAACTGTTATATTCTCAAATCCCATGGGTCTTCTGGCATTGTATACCATGGGACTGTCACCAGTTGTACCTATCATCCAGCTTAGGCTAAGTTATTGTCCAATAATAAACAACTCTCAGTTGGAGGCTTTATAATAACAAGGGTTTATTTCATCATGCACATGGAGATCAACTCCATTATAAGTAAGCTATAGCTCTGCTCCATGTTTTCTTCTTTTCAGGATCCAGGAAGTATCATCTCTTATCTAGGACATCACTATCTTGTGGCAAAAAATACATGGAAATATGGCTAAACTACACAATAGCTTTGAAGCTTTAGCTCTAAAGTGTCACATGTCCCTTCCACTCACATTTGCATGGACAAGGCAAGTCACATGGCAAAATCTGATGTTAATGGGGTGGGAACTATCTCTCCTAGAAGGGTGGGCAGTATATACTTGAGAGCAATAATAAAATCTACCACACAAGTTAATGGAAAGGAGAAGTCAAATGTTAGCAGCAAATGAGTTGTGATGAAGGCACAGGGCAAGTGGGACTGAACGCTAGGATTAATCCCTCTCATTCGTCCTACCTTCTTCCTTCCCTTTCTCTTTCTTTCTTCCTTTTTTGCATCCTTCCTCCTTCATTCATTACTCTCAAAAAATGTATCCAATACTAGACACTGAGGTAGGTCTTGAGAATACAGAGATAAATAAATCGAATACTTGTTCTGGATGAAATCATAGTCTAGTGTAGAAAAAATAAGAAAATATATATTTATAACAAACTGTGTCAGGTGCTATAGAAGTGTGAATTCATAGTCCCCTGAGTGTACAAAGGAAAGGAATCTAACTCAGAATTTTGGAGAGGGATGAGTGGCTTACAGAAAGCCTCCCAGAAAAGACCTTAATTTCAAACTGAGAGTATGAAAAAGATCACATTCCAGATGGAGGGAACAGCATACATAAAAGTACAGATGTGGGAGAGGGCAAGGCTCTATCTGGAGACATATCACTAGACATATGTGGCTAGTGGCGACCATACTGGACAGCACAGATACAGTTCAGTGAGGATGGAACCCGGACTTGAGAAAGGAAGACTGAAGAAGGGTGAAGACAGATGAGGCTTTAAATGACGACAGTGTGAGGAGATGCATCAGCCATTACACACAGGTTCTGTAAGTGCTAATTTGGGACCAACTTACTATCTACTAAGTAGTTGTTATGAGCATTATGTGAAATAAGGTCTGGTAGGAAACACCAACGATGTAGAGAAAGGGATGGTATTCATAAATTTTATATTGAGAGACTGCTTTGAAAAATGGCAGACTGAACACAAGTACTTAGTTTTTATCTATTCTGAAGCACCACTTAGAAGACACTCAAGGGATCCCAAAAGGAGAAAAAAATCCTTGGAAGAACAAGGAGCACAGAGGAACTGCCTACAACAACATGGCAGCTGGGATGACTGTATTAGTGATAACTGACTTACCAGCCACAGTAAAGCTAAATCCTAAGTCAGTAGTAGGGAAAGTCAAGAAGGAACTCAATTTTTGTCCCAGAACCCACAAAGTCTTTATAACTGGTGGAACCAGGCACCACTGGAGGTGGGGCTGAAGGTAGAGTTAAAACAGAACTGGTCGAAGGTCTAGTTTAGGATGAGATTATGAGCTGCAGCACTTGTCCTCCTCAATCCTCTTCACCAGTGCACACAGCCAGTCAGGAGACTGGAGGGTTACAAATTTGTTCCCTGGAGAGACTAAAAATGGAAGGTCTCTGGACTGAGGTAACACCAGGCGCGGTTGAAGGTGGCGCACCATTGTGAATGCAGGCTGATTAAGTGAATATTTACATATCAAATATTGAGATCCCAGCCTTCCCTCCCACTGGCAGCCAGATTTATCCCTGCACTCTCTGTAGATTCTGCTCATTCCAAGAGGAAGGACCAAAAGATAGCAACATTGAGGTACCCCAAGAAATGATCCAGCCAAATTGTCATGGCTCGTTGGCCCACCCAGATCTTCCATTTGGTTTCTAAGTGTTTCACTTCTATAGAAATTTTAGTTTTGCTATCATTGTGCTGTTGTTGGCTTCTCTGAATGTCACTTTTTCATAGCCTGCTATTTTTTTCTTATTTCTGTGAGAATATCAATCATAATTTTCCCCAAGTTTTCATTTTCGTGAATATTCTGTCTCTTCCTAGTAGTTTTAGGTTTCTGTGTTTTGGTCCCAATCTGTCATATCAGACACTTCCTCAATTGACTGATGTGTCTTAGCTGTCCATTCATGTTAATTTCCTAGAACATAGAGCAAAAACACAAGATGGAAAATAAGAAAGAAAAAAATAAGATTAGAGGACAGTTCATAAGGTACAACACCCAAACAACTGGAGGTCCAGAAAGGAAGAATAGAGACTTGGCAGGAGGGAAATCATCAAGAAATAACTTAAAGATGTCCTAGAATGGAAGAAGGTGAGTTTCCAGACTGAAAGGGCCTGCCTAGTGCCTGCCTACAGGATAGAAATTGATCCAGGGCAAGGCACATAGTGAAATCTGAAAACACTAGGGAAAATGAAGATCCTTCATGTTCCCCACAGAAAAACATACAAACCCAAAAATGATCAGGAATCAAAGTGGTGTCAGACTTTTCAACAGATAAGACTGATAGAAGACAGTAGAAAATGCCCTCGGACTTCCAAGGGAAAATAATTTCTATCCATAAATTCTATTCCCAGTCAAACAATAGATTATTATCAAGATAGAGTAAATACATTTTCAGACATGCAAAGTCTCAAAAAATGTACAGCCTGTGTATTTTCTCTTGGGATGATAATACAGTATGTGTTCCTTCAAAATTAGAGTAAATCAAGAAAGTGAATGATCTAGATCCTGGAAACAGGAGATTGAGCAAAGCATAGACACAGAAGGACCCCTCTTTTGCAGCAGGATGATGGCTGTGCAGCAAGCCTGGAGAGTAACCAGCTCAGATTGGAGCAGGAAGGTCAGCAGGCACCTAAAGCAATATCTCCAAGTGGATAAAATGGATCCGTTAATATGTTAAAACAGATTTGTACATCTGAGGACGAGCTTGTTGAGTTAGTATTAAGTACTAAGAAATTGAAGCAAACAAACCAACGCAAAGGTAATTATTAATGCAAGTGAAAACAAACGTACAGGAAAGGAATAGTACTCATGGTTCACTACATGGCTCAGTCAAACACTGCATTTTGGATAGTTACAATGATGGGAACACTGGTTATTGATCTATAAGCAAAATTCAATAGAACTGTACTGGTAGGATGCAAGAACTAATAGAGATTGGCAAGCTTCTTGTAAAGAGCCAGATAATAAATGGTGAGGCTTTGTGGGCCGTACAGCCTCTGTTGCAGCTGCTCAACTCCGCTGTCACAGCACTAAAGCAGCCACAGACAGCGCAGAAACAAGTGGGCGTGGCTGTATTCCAACAACACTTTACTTACAACAACAGGTGGCTGGCCAAGGGCCGCTGTTTGCTGACCTCTGGACTAGAAATGTGTGTGTAGAAAGAAGGAAGTGAGGTGAAAGGGAACCAATTCTTCATATTTTATAGTGGGAAGCCAAGAGTTAATGCCTGAAATTGGAAAAGAAAACCCAAAGTAATCATCTAAGCTTAATAATCTAAGCATAATTTTTCAAGATATGGAGCTAAATACCAAATGAAAATGGGGGCGGTGGTGGTGAAAGGCTGCTATTTACGGTATGAATACAAGCTTTGTAGAACTGTTTGTTTCTTTAACCCGTGTGTTTGTGTTACTTGGGTAAAAATAGCTAAATTAAAAACTAAAAATAATTAAAATTCATGAGGGCAGCCAACTGTAGACCAGGCTTGTTTAGGTGATAAAGATGAGGTCACTGAGTGTACTGGGAGGAGGGGACTTAGGACACTGAAGCTCAGGCAGAGTTTTTACTACCTCCAGCTCCCCCTCCCCACCCAACCCCGAGGTGGGCACCCTGGGGCACACGGACAGGGTGCCTGCTCAGCAAGGATTTGTAACTGGCAGATGGAAAATGTCTGTGACCTGTTCTGGTGCCGTGGTGACCAGCACAAACCCAGTATGGCTGTCACTTGTGGGTGGGGTGGGCATCTGTGGTCAAGACCCTCGGGAATGTCTGGCCTGGGATGTTCGTCTGTTGCTGCAACAGGTAGGCCATTTGCACGGAAGTTTGGGGAGGTTCCTGCTGAGCAGAGCCGGGCAGCCCAGAGGCAGGTTGTGGGGTGACCACTGAGCAGGGCTAGGTGGGGAGGCCCGTGATGCAGGGCGATTGCGCTGGAGCCTCACCTGGGACGGCCTCAGACAGGAGCGGCAGAGGTGCTGAGGAGATCTGCGGGTCCAAGGTGCTCTGGAGGCCCTAAATCAAAGCAGAGGCCTCACGGCAAATTAATGAAGCCAATTTCTGACTGGAATTGTCGTTTGTGAATCATCGTGTCTGTGCTCATTAAATAAATTATCCGTGTCTTCCCGGGCTTCTGGATACATTGTAAATGAGGGCTCTTCATAAATAATTTGTTTCTGCTTGTGTTGAAAGGTAGCTGGGGTGAGGGAGGAGGAGGGGGTGACCAGTGGGGAGAGGAGCCTGGAGGCCACAGCTGCTGGAAGAGGTGGCTGAGGTGGGAGGGACGAGTGAGGGGTCAGGCCTGAGGAGACTGCGGTCTGACTCTGCCCTGGCCCCCAGGTCTGCAGGGCCCACCCCTGCACCCTGATGCCCCTGCCACTGAATTCAGTCCGTAGCCTATATTAGGTCCTCCACATCTGCCATCTGCCACCAAGTAGGCAAAGACCCTCCTCAAGGTGAGCCTAAGACCCCACACCCACTTCTTCCTGAACCCTCTCTCCCAGGCCCCTGCTTCAAGCCCACTGGCAGCTGGGACCTGTGAGGTTAGGATACCCGGGGGCTGACTGGCTAACTGCAGGGGTCCTACGGTAGCTGCAAAAAGATGAGAGGAAGGGCCGAAGGTGGATGATGAGGAGGGAATAAAAGTAAGTCAATGCAAGGACGGACAGGGGATGAAGAAGCAGCCTTCCGGACTGGTTCTGGTCACGAGTGAGGAAACCCCTTGAAGCAGGAGCCGTTACTACGGGGTATATAATGACATATGGACCTCACGGGAGGGAAGCCCTCCAGGGATGGAGAGCCAGGAGCTGGAGCCGACAGACACAGATGACGCTCTCTCGCTTTGTTGCAGGTCTCCTCTCCTGCAGCCTCCTTCTTCTCCTGCCGCTCTAGTGGACATTCCAATAGAGGGGGGACAATCCTAAAGAAAAGAGGAGGGGCAGGGGCTGGGCAGACACCTACAAAGTGTGTGCTTCATAAGATAAGAGGCTGAAATGGAGAAAGGTCCAAAAGTAGTAAAAGTGATTTGTCCCCACTGTTTATGACAAAGATAGAATATGAACATAGATGTCATGAGGGATACCTAACGGGAAGGAAGGAGGAAAAAGTCCACAGCATCTCCGCCTTGGAGATGCACTGGTAACAGGTATGGCGAGAGTACAGCAGTGTCTCAATTTGTCCTCTCAGCTGATTTTATGAACCCAGAGGACTTGTTCCCATAAAAATAATGTGGTAAGTGGAGGATGGGTTCCTGGGGCAGCCTGTCAAAGACCAGTGGTCCCCCCGTGGCCCACATAGCTAGCTGGTCGTGGGACACAGCAAGGTGTCCCCATGGGCCTCGAAATGAGGGCACTGAGGCTATCCTTGGAGAGATGCCTGTGGTCCCCAGGGGAGACCTGTGTAGGGAACAGGGTTGGCAAAGAAGCTTCCTGACCTGGTGGCTTGAAGGGACATATCGAACCTGTGTCTACCCAGCAGTTAGGCGGGCTCCTGGTTAACAGCGCAGTCCCAAATGGAGAGGGGTGCACCCCCTGAGCAGTGCAGTGGGGGCTGGCGCACTGCCTCCCTGACAGTGACCCCACCTGCCCAGCAGCCATTCCCCTGTGCACGGGGGGTGTGTGTGGGGAGGGTGGGCATCACGTCCTAAAGCATTTTCTTTGGACTTCCCACTTAGCAAGCAAACTTTCAGTAATGTGGCCCGTGCAGGAGGCTCTGCCCTGACCAGGTGTTCACGGCATCTAACGGTTAACATATTGACATATGTCAACTTGTGAGTCTCTGGAGGTGTGGTTGGCGTCCCCAAGCCAGACCCTGTCTAGGACCTGCCATGGGCAGGGTTTCAGACCAGCTTGTCCTCACGGACCCTCTGCAGATTTCTTCACCTGAATCCGCATAGTACCAGTAGCAGGGCTGTGTCCTGGGAGGGAGTGGGGGACAGGCTACAGAGTGTGGGGGGCAGAAGAAGGGAGAGTGAAAGGATTTCTTTTCCTTTTCAGGGTGCAGGGCTGGCCTTGGTGGTGGCGGGGGTGGTGGAGCACTTTGCCATGCCGTCACCTTCGTTCACACCTGCATCTGCCCCACCGTGTTTATTGAGCACTTGCTCTGTGCCAGGTGCCACTCTGGGTGCTGACACGACCCCTGTGCTCATGGAGTTTACATCTGGATTGTGCCTATGGAGGAGTGTGTGTGTGTGTGTGTGTGTGTGTGTATGTGTCTGTGTCAGGGTGTACAGAAAATAAATAAGCAAAAATAAGTCAGTCCGACAAATTCAAATTGCGATGACTATTATGAAGAAAAGAAAGCAGGTGATGTGTTAGAATGACGGTTTGGGCTTGGTCAGCAATGCTTCTCTGAAAGGAGCCATTTAAGCATAGACTGAGGGACCTGGTCAGGGAAGACCCAGGGGCAGAGAGTTCCAGGCAGAGGGAACAGCAAGGACAGAGCCTGAAGGCAGAGGAATCCCCAAGTGCCCGGAGACCGGAGGCATGCCAGCAGAGCTGGGGCTTGGGAGTACAGGAGTAGGATTCGGCGAGGCTGGGGGAGATTTTCCTGGGTCTTCTGGTCCAGATCAGGAGTTCAGATTTTATTCTAAATGCAGTGGGAAGGGAATTCCATGACCTGATCTGCATTTTTTAAAGCTCCTCCAGCTGCTAAGTAGAGACTAGACTGTAGAGGGGAGGGAGGAAATGAGGAGCAGAGTGAGAATGTTGTTGCAATGATCCTGGGGAGGGACTGAACTGTCTCTCCTTTCGATTTCCTCTGTCTTTTCCAAATAAAACTTCCATTCTGTAAGCACCGTGCGTCTCAGGTAAAGGTTCGAAGGGAAGAAAGCAATCTCCTTGAACAAATTCTCATCAGGGCTGGGCCATTAACCCACTGAGAGGTATTTACCTCTTTAACGGCTTGGTAACCACAATGGATTTCTGATTGATAGCATTTCAGGTGGGGAGGGGACAGCATTCAGCTGACTGGGGGTACTTTGGTCAGGGTTGACATTTACATCAATGCTTCTCAAACTTCACTGTGTGAAGTGCAGAATCCTAGTCAGTAGGCCTTTGAAGGGCCTGAGGTTTTGCTTTTCTGACACATTTCCAGGAGATGGGAATGCTGTTGGTCCATGGACCACTTTGAATTGTAAGGCTTTAAAGATCTTTGTTTCATGTGTTAAAGAAAGTTCTGAGTATTAAGAATAGCTTTCTGGGTATTCATTCATTCATTTGTTCATTTGTTCTGAAAGGTATCAGAATATGTTGCCCCAAAATACGCCACTTTGGCATAAGGGTTATTTTGAATTGTAGGCAATTGAGAAACAGACACAGAAAGATTTCTCTGCCCTCCTTCTAGCTGCCTAAAAGCAGGGCATAAATTTCCCTTTCTGAAGGCGGCATAAATTCTGTCCCCCCCCCTCCCCCCACGTTCCTATACCAGGATGTGGAGAACAACCCTTATCACTAGAGACAGAGGGCCAGCACTGAGATAAGCCTGCATAAACAAACCTTACTAAATAATCCTTATCTACCATTCGATTCCCCTGTATATTTACCTTCCCACAATTTATCTCCACTAAAAGCCAAAACCCCCTTTCCTTTGTCTAGTCACTTCTCCACAATTTATCATCCTTTGTTAAAGTGGTATATAATCTCTTGAGTCTAATTGTTTCTTTTGGTTTTTTATTTCTTTCTTATGAAGCCCCTGTGCATGTAAAAATGTTAACATCACATAAAATTTGCATGCTTTTCTTCTATTAATTTGTCTTTTGTCAATTTAATTTGCAATCTCCAGTTACAGAACGTAAGAGGGTAGAGGAAAAGTTTTTTCCTCCTCTATAGTTCATTCTTCAAACGTTTCTTGGCTACCAGGGATCATCATGTTTAAGGAGGTGAAAGAGTTTTCTGAGGAGTTTGCCAAAACATGAGTTTTTATTGAGCCTTTGGAAAGCTGGACATATCTGGATTCTGGTGTCCCTGACCCCAAGCCAGTAGTGTGCGGGTGAATGTTTACAAACCATCTCTCTGAGAAAACAAGTCTTGATTTGCAGCATTTATCAATTTCTGTGATGTAAATCTTTCACAAAGGCTGACTTTCAGCTACCAACGTGACACCACCTAACATAGATATAGATAATAACACATACAATGGACAACCTCAAATGCATAGAGAGTAGTCAAATGTAGTCAAACAATTAGGAAGCGATGTGCTTTTAGTATTTGATACTTTTGTTTTTAATATAATTTATTTCATTGTAAATTTTGTAATTTAACTTTTAATAATGGCTGTGTTTAAAAACTGGCTCACAGAATTCCTAAAAATTTAACAGTCTCTTCCCCAGTCCCTTCTTGGCCTCAGGTTCCAAGTAAAACCCCTGTGCTGTGAACACTGCATCTCAGATCGTGGTTTCCACGGGAAGGAAGCAATCTCCTCGAACAAGTTCTCCACCGTGGCCTCAGGCCCCACCGACGCTCAGCCCTCCCTCCAATTCTTGCTATCAGGTGAGTTTTTGGTTGTAGAATTCTGATCCTTTCCAAATTCTTATGGTGGGTGCTGGTGAGTGATGGCAGAGACATTAGAGATGAGAAGTGACAGAGAAAATGAGGATGATAGTGACGGAGGTAAATAGGGTGGGGAAAAGGAACACCTGAGATGCTGCAGGCCTTGTGCCTCTTGCTACCTTAACTACATTGTCTTCTGAAATAGATGAGCAATCTGAGGCCCAGAGAAGGAATGGTATTTACCTAAAGTCACACAGCTAGGAAGTTCCAGAACTTAGATACAAATCCAGGTGTCTCTGACACCAAACTGGCCTGCTTAATTAAAATTTTATATATATATATATGATATATCTATAGTTTAAAAAGAAAATGAATTTTAAAGGCATATAATGAAAAAGAACAGTGCAGTGCCTTATCCCTTCCCACCCCATTTTCAATTCCTTTTACTATCCTTGTATTTGCTTCAATATATTGAAATAAAATGATTATACCATTATTTCTCGATATTTCAGTTTTAAATATTATCTATTGACCTCTAAGTATGGAAGATAAGGACTTAACTTTCTTATACTCCACTCTCTTTTGTCCCCCCTCTGCCACGCCCCCCAACACACACACACACACACACACACACACACTCACACACACGCACACTGCTGCTCCACTATCGATATATGTTACCATATTTTGGTGTGCTCTTCATTTACTGTGTACATTATGACTATGTAAATATTAGTCACAGCTGAGTCATGTAATGTACTATTATTAAATTTACTTTCAGGAGTAACTATTTATTTTTCCTGGAGTTAATAATCCTTTCATTTTTCTTGTTTGCTTAGTTTTCTAGTATCAATCACTAATTCATCTTAAAATTCTCTTTACAATTTCTTGTTTTTCTGGGGGATATCCACCCTGGATTTCTCTACCCTTTTGCACATCTGTGGGCCGATTCCTGGTTAAGTCTATTGTACAGCTGTTGTTCCAGGACCTCCTTTCACCATTTTCCTGAGAATTCCCTTCACTTTTTTCTTACATTGGATTCCTTGTTGCTTGGATACCATATTTTCCTTTGGTTTATTCTCATTGTGTTGGAGTACATCCTCCAGTATCTTCCTGAAAATTAACGGGAGATACAGTTTTTGAGACTTGGCACATCGGAAAAGATTTTTATCCTACTTGTACATGTAATTGTTTGGCTGGGTATAGAATTCTAGGCTGGAAATCATTTCCCCCAAGGATTCTGAAGACAGAATTGTTTTCTAGCTTTGAGAAATTGATGGCCATTTAAATACCTAATTCCTCCTCCTCCTTTTGTTCCTCTATGGAATCTCTTAGTATCTCCTTTTGTCCCTCTCTGACTATTTATTTTTATTTTAAAATTTTAATTCCTTGGTGCTCCCCTTAATTTACAATCCAAATATTCTACTGAGTTTTTCATTTCTTCCATCATATTTATAATTCCCAATAGCTCATTTTTTGTTCTGTGGGTGTTTCTTATTAGGGACTCTTTTTCTTGTTTCATGAATGCAGTATCTTCTCTTTTTACTTAGCCTCAATTATTTCATTATCTCCTCTGAATTTTTTCTGTTTACTTTAGTTTATTCTTTTGGACAATGGAAGCCTTCTCAAATGTTTGATGATCTTTGGTTGTCAGTTGATATTTAAGAATGGGCCACTGAACAGTTGGTCAGAAGCTGTGTTTGCCTGCGTTGTATGTGTTGGTGGTGGGCTTCATTGTAGGGAGAACTGGCTTGGCCCTTTCACTGGGGACCCACCTCTCAGTGTCTGTCTGTTGGGCTGGTTTTTTTTTTCAGTGAGATACCTGCCAACATTTTGCCCATGAGGCTTAAGCCAGGTTGTCTGTATTCTGGGAGCCAAGTATGGGAAAGAGGCCTGGGGGCTCATGATTCAGCATGTCAACTATCACTTAATTCTCCTGTTTTTACTGTGGCACCCTGACCCTGAACTCTTCCAGTCCCTCGGTTCAGAAGCTCTCTGGTTAGACCTCAGCAGAGAATAAACATCCAGCTTTCTGCTACAGTGAGGTAGGGATGTGAGAGTGTCAAAATGCTTCTTTTAAAAATAATTAGGGCCGGCCCCAAAGTTTAGCAGTTAAGTGTGCGCGCTCCGCTACTGGAAGCCCAGGTTCGGATCCCGGGCGCGCACCGACGCACCGCTTCTCCGGCCATGTTGAGGCCGCGTCCCACATACAGCAACTAGAAGGATGTGCACCTACGACATACAACTATCTACTGGGGCTTTGGGGAAAAAAAAGAGGAGGGTTGGCAATAGATGTTAGCTCAGAGCTGGTCTTCCTCAGCAAAAAGAGGAGGATTAGCATGGATGTTAGCTCAGGGCTGATCTTCCTCACACACACACACAAAAGATATTTAGCTCGTCCTACTGTCTTCTGCCCCACCTACATCCCCACTTTCAGAGGTAGCTGGTGCCTCCAATTTCCGACTTTCTGTGATTCTACAGTGAAATCAGCTGTTTTCTTTGCCACTGGCAAACATTCAAGCCTTCTCCATCACCACTCATCTGTCTCTTCCAGCTTTGCAGCTCTGAGAGTCAGAGCAAGACCTGATGAAGTCTCTCTCTCCAGTTCCAGGTTCCTGAAGACCATCCTCATCTTTGGGCTCCTGAGGCTTGGATATTCTAGAAGTTTCCCAGAATCATCCACAAACTCACTTTTCTTTCTTTCTTTTTTATTTTTTTTCGCTTAAGCTGGTTTAGAGTTGGGTTTCTATTGCAACTTGAAGATCCCTAACTAACACACAGGGCTAGAGGACTGACCACTCGATTAAATAGACAGTCTAATACCACTTTGATCTTTTCCTTTATAGTCAATATCACAAGACTGAATGAGAGGCAGTCCCCCAAACTGGGCATTGAGGGCTCTGGGTTGAGCTCTGGCTTGGAGGTCATCAGAGCTTCCCTGAGAAGTCCAGATGAACCCCCTGGGCTCAGTTCTCAGCCTGCATCCGTCCTCTTCCCACTTATCTGGCATTTAGCTGACTCTACATGCCATCCCAGTGCCATGTTGCTTAACTCTTAATAAGAGAATATCTCCTCTCCCCAGTTAATTCCTCCTTGGGTCCAGCATAGTGCTACAAACGTATACAGCTGGTTCAGGATAAAGGAATGAATGAGGCCAGTTATTTTGTTTGTGGTTTTCTACCCTGAATGTGGAAGAGTTACTCTAACTTATTGCTCTTAGTATATACTTTTAGCATCTAAGTCACTTTTATAGTAAAAAATAATAATGATACTACTTATTGAGTGTTACTATATGCTAGATCCTTGGTCTTTTACCTAACCTTTCCAATAATGATCTGAGGTAGGCAATAATATTCCCATTTTATGGATAAGAAAAGGGAAGCTAAGAGAGGTTGTCACATATCAAGGTCACACCCTTAGTGGTTGGCAGAGCCAGGATTCAAACCCAGGCTGGTCAGACTCCAAAGCCTGTGCTTTATACCTCTACTCTGTACTGTCTTTCAGTTTTCCAGATTGCCTTCTGCCCACTGCAGTTTAACCCTTTGATTTCTGATTGGTTTCACCACAAAACAAAGCTTTATGAGACTGTATATTTCAATCATACAAGCAGTTAGCAAATTTCAAATCTATCCATCAGCCCTCTCCAGAATAAGAAAGGATTACAAACTACATGAAGACAAGGCTGCTACAGCCAAGTGCCTCACAGAGAGAACGCAGCAAGAGCTGTTGGAGTCGTTTTGGATGGTACAAGGAGCAGCTTATGAAATGGAGAAATTAGGATGGATCTTGGGTATACTTCCGAAGAATGAGATCCATTAGAACGGTCTCTCCTGGGGAGTCCTGTGATGAAAAGCTCATTGCTGGAGTTATTTAAAAATGAACTATCAAAACTCTTCAGGGACCAATCCTGTGCTGATAGGGGGTGGACCAGACATCTTAATAGGTCGTTTTAGTCTCTGATTTCTGTAAAAACTACTATTCTTGTGGTACATTATTTCCGATGAATTTCAGTTTCTGCCTAAGTACCCAAGAAGTTTCCCAGACTGAGCTGAGAGCGAACGATGTGTCGGGCTCTGAGATAACTGGAGGCAGCCTCTCCTGGTGGATGTGTTCCTCTGGGCTCTCCATCAGGGTTTGGTTGCTGGTCAACCTCGAGGAGACTGAGTCCTGGCCAGGGCCCGTTCTGGGCATGCAGCACCATGAAAGCAGCCCCAGCCCCCCCCCCCCGACTTTGAATGCCATCATTTGAGTACACAACTCTGTGGTCCCCAGCCAAGGCCCCAAGGCAGCTGGGAACAGTGACATATGCTAAATTGTCTGGTTCCCAAAGAGCCAGAGCAGGCCTGCTGAGAGGCCCGTAAAATCCCTGTCTGCAATTCCCTGCCTCCATCTGCTCCACGAGGTGTTTGTGAGGCTTAGGGCTGGTGGGTACGGAGGGAGCTCTGCTAATGGTATTGTTTGCTGAGTTAATTGTTCTGTTTGATCTGAGGATCTTCTAGGATGCAGAGGGAAATGGGGTGTTTGGTCAGGGTTTTCCTCAAGCAAAGTTTACCTCACAACTTGGAAAGGGAGGAAAAGAAAAAGGAGTTGGAGAAAATGGAAAAAAGAAGTTGATGAAAGCTTTGCTGGGCTCTGTAGGGGGCTGAGGGCTCACATATTATGAACAAATGAGCCAAGGCAACACGGAGGGTGTGGAACAAAGTTAAAGCAGAGACCTCTGGCTGGAGAATCAAGGGAAAATAAAGAGTCACATACCTTTATTTATTTATAATGTTTACGTCATTTATTTCCAAAGATTTTTATAGGTTATAATAAAGATTACATATAAAAAAAATAATTGAAACAAGAGATCAGACACTATGCTGAGGATGGGGAGAAATAATCATACCATAAACCTAACCTAATTTGGCTCCAAAAAACTAAATGTTAAATTAGTTCTGGATATTTGGAAATTAAGCTGAGGCATAAATGGAAATGCCTAGGAGAGCTCATTTTCACTGTCTAATAAAGGGAGGCATATCAGATCAGGAGGAGAGAGAATTCTCTCCCAATCTTCGATTCTGAGGAGACACACTGAGGGGAAAATTTTCCTGTCACTCCCACCTCATGGTGGTGTTGTATAAGAAATAAAATTTTTCGGGAAAAAATATTTTCTAAAATATAGCACAATGGCCACGTGTATGGTGATCTTGTTATTGTTGGTGGCAATTCCTTCAATAGCACTTTTGGTTTTGGACTGGCTTCCCCAGGTAAATGAGGTGGGGCAGCGTACACCTGGAGCATCCGTACCACCTCCTGAAGTCCATCAGCAAACCTAGTTTCATTTGTTTTCACACTAAGTGGTTAGGGGTTGGGGGGCTGAAGCTTTTTGTATAGAGGCTAAGATCAAAGAACATGTTTCTGGAAGAACAACACACAGAGGGAATTCCAAGAGGGAAGGAGGAGGTGAAGACTGAGACAGGCAGCTCCTAGCTCTAAGTGGCAATGACTGCTCCAACCAAATGCCAAGCCTTCGTCAATAACCTATCAAACTCATCACCTTTCTTTGTGTCTCATCCTTTGTCCGGAAGAAATGGGAGCCCATGAGTCATTTACAAATTTTGCAAATGATGTATGTTTTGGTGCTCCTGGCAATTTTACCAAACTCGAGACCAGGAGTTGTTGAGATGGACATACTGATTCTGAATCTTCAAAAGGTAGAGGCTGGCACGTGTGTGTTTGTAAACCCACCAGTGGTTCTGATGTACAGGTAGGTTGAGGACCACTACCCTAGGCTCCACAGTGTGCCTGCAGTTTTAGAGTTGAGGGACTGGGTTGCTCAATGGGAAAGCAGAGACTGGAATTAAATGGAGATGTGGTTACGGTTCTGTGTTGTGTACTACTACATCTGTCCTCTTTTTCAGGACTAGAGGAGAACCCAAAGCCAGTGTAACTTGCTACTTTACTACCCAAATTGTGAGCTTCTCACCATTTCCAGGGCCACCTGTTTGCATGAATCGCATTCACAAAGTAAAACATGCTGAAGAAGGTAGGAGGGAAAGACTCTTGTCCTAGACTTCACTGTTTGTGCCACTCAGTATTTGATTTCCTTCTGGGAGCTGCTGTCAACTCCACTCTCCATCCATAGGCAGTTGGGTGGGAGTTGAGTCATCTCTCGGCTCTACAAGTAAAATTTGACTCATCCTGGGCACTCAAAGCATCATATTCCCTGGTTCCAGGATGAGCATGTGATTCTATCAAAGCTGATAGTACACAACAATGCATTTGTTGGTACTGCTGGGGTAGAGGTATTCTTCTTGCTGGTTACTCTAGGGAGAAAAGATGACATAAGCCTGTAGCTGTAGAGGCTATCTTCACAAGGATGAAGGTTCCGAAGCCACTGTGGAAGGCAGAAGTGAGTGAAGGAAAGATACCAGGGCTTCACGACACTTTTTGAGTCCCTGGATCAAGCCATTCCTGAAAGATCTTCCCTTGGATTTTTCTGTTTTGGGAATGTGAACCTTTCTGATTCCTGATTTCTTCATGTGTAAAACAGCAATGCTTTTAGTTACCTCATCAGAGTACTGAGATGATTGAGTGAACGAAAAAATTTAGTACAAAGTACATGGTGCATAGTGGATGCTCAATAAATAGCAGTCTCCTGTCTTTCTCCTCCTACCTTGCCAAGTGAAGGGAGCTTTAAACACTTCATAATTTCATGGGTATAGACAGACCAATGCCATTCAATTCAATTTAATTAAGCAGGTGTTCTCTGCACTCAGCCATGAGATACTCCCTCCTCTCCTTCATGCTTGCCTGGAACCCTGATTACATGTCTATTAGTGCCTCTACCATATTATGTCCCCTTCCTTTGCAGCTGATTATCTGTCTCCCCTGTGGGAATGTGAGTGCCCCCAGGACAGGGGTGGTGTCCTCTTCCACTCTACTCTTGGGCTCCATACAGCGTCTGGTCTGGAATTTCTCAAGCACCTACTGTATGGCAGAGACTGTGCTGGGCATACATAGGTCACTGCATTTCACTCTGACACTGATGCACGGGTGCCTTAGTTTGAAATGAGGAATACTTGAGCTTTAAAGCCTGAGCATAGCTCTTTCTTGGAGTAGAGGTCAGAATGCTCTTCTTGCAAGTGTCAGAAGTGCTATCGACCTGCCCTAACCAAAGGGGGAATTCACTGGCTCATGTAACTAAAAAGTTTAGGGGTAGAGTTGGTTTTAAGCATAAGTCAGTGCCGGTTCTCCCCCAAACCAGAAATATGCATCTCTAACTCTTTTCACTCTGCTTTCCTCTAGGTTGCACTCCCTGCACATGGTGGCACCAGCCACCGGCAGCTCCAGGCTCTCTCATCCTGCTCCCTAATCCCAGCTGAAAGAGAGCTTCTCCCCTAATGCCTGCAAGAGTCAGGGGCTGATGCTCATTGGTCTAGGATGGCCACGTGCTCATCTCTGTAGCAATCACTGTAGCCAGGGGTGTGAAACACTCGGGATAGTCTTGAGTCATGTGTCAGCTTCTGAATGAAGGGCAGATCAACCCCATGGGTGGAGGTGAGAGGGTGCTGTTACCAGAAGAAGGGAAAGGATGCTAGAGTGCATGCAGGACAGATGCTCTCTTCTCTGGCCTGGCTGCCCCTCCCCTCCCCTCTGCCAGCCCAGAGTCTCCCCTTGGACTCACTGCAGCCTGCTGGCCTCCACAGACCTCCACCTACTACCTGAGTACCCGCCGCAGCTTCTGGGCCTGTCATTTAGTTTTTCCTGGTGTTGTTTTATCTTCTCAACCTTGCAGGGGCTCTTTGAGGTGGGATTTGCACAATAACACCTTGCAGGATGCACGGAGCTGCATCTAACTCCTGATTGTCCATAGAGACACTTGGGCTTGAATCAGCTGCTGGCCCTTCTGGGGTCTCTTCCCTCATTTGTACGAAGAGGTCAGGGGTGGCATACAGAGCTCCTGGCTGCTGCTCCTTTTTCCTGCCCTCCTGCTCTGGTGGGACACCTCATAATCCTTCTTCACCCAGGGATGCAGGTGGCCTCTCTTACCACCTCTTTACATGTTGATACTTAAGGAATCTTGTCACCTTCTCTGAACCCTTCCATAAGAACATTCTATGCCTCAACATGAGTTCTTTAGTAAAGAACCTGTTGTCCAAACACCATATAGAAGATGTTCCAGAAATCTCTAGGTTAGCATGAAAACCAGTTACTCCCTTATTCACAGTGCCCCGGTATCGAGAATCCAGTTGGAAAACTCCACTGAAGCAAGTCACAGGGCTTTGACTATCCAGCAAATGACTCTGAGTGCAAAGCTTGTTAGAGCCTCCCTCCCCACACACATCCCAGGGAAGGAGCTGGGGATCCCAACTCCTTCAAAGTCACATGGTCTGGTGGGTCTATTCCAGCCCTTTCCCCAGGGATACAAACCAAAAGCCTTAGACGTGGAGCTGCACCAGGCTCAGGAAGCTGAGGCAAGGCTGGTTGTCTGAAAGCTTTGACACAGGCCAAATCTGCCAGGGGAGACGGGCGCCTTTGCTCTCTGCTCTCTTATCTTTGTTTATTTCTTCTGTAATAGGGAAACTGGAAAATGTGGGTTATTATGGAGGACTGTGAGGCCAACCTGAGGAGAACAAAGCTTCTGATGGAGCAATATCCCACCCACTGAGTGGAGGCAGTGCCCTGACCTTATTCAGAGAGAGGCAAAGTCTCCACTTGTGTGTCAGGGTGGAAGGGATGGAGAATTCTATGGCTCTCTCTTGACTGTTCTTGCAGTTTCAATTAATCTTAGTGGCCTGTGGTTGTTCATAAAGCCTCTGATGTTATTTCTGTGGTGCCCTGGTCCTCATCAAAGCCTACCTCGCATGCCCTGATGCCCACTGCTGGTCGTCCTGAAGCTCCTGCCTGAGCTGACTCCGGCTTGAGTGCGCTGCGGACGTCGGAGAGAACGCAGGCCCTCAAGCGCCCTTTTGATATGTGCCCTCATCTATCTCCAGTCGCAGAGGCACACGTGAGGGCTGTGATCACAGGCAAGCGTCACACCGCACGCCGGCTGCTTCCGGCTGTTCTCTGTCCTATCTGGGCCTTTATGGAAAAAGTGCTCCTTAGCGCACAGGCATTTGGTGAGATGAGCAGCTGCCAGCGTCTGAGCTTAGTGATGACAGAAAACATTAACACCAGGCCCAGGGGCACCTCTCTCAACATACTCGGGGTCCCCTGTGGGATGGAGGGCAGGCTGCTGGAGAGTAAGAACGAGGCTGGCACAGGCCTGCTGTTTGCTCACGAGCAGACTGGGAAGTCAAGGGTCCCACGCGCACGCCCTCTGCTGAGTAAAGGCTGTCCCCTGAGTCGGCCCCAGCAGCCTCTGACATGGAACGGCCCTTTCCCCCTGACAGTTTACTTTCACTAGGTTGGCTTTGTTTTTAAAATTTTTTCCTGTTATCATCGCAATGCCTTGTAGCATTTCACATCATTCACTACCTTGTTCCCCTAAATAGTCTTTTCCTTTCGCTCTTTGCTTTTATTCTGTCCCTTTTCTCCTGAGTGGCTGGGCTGCGTGACCCCAAGATCTGTCCTTACACGTAATCTCTTCATTGTCACCACCGCTTTCATGATCCCTTCCTTGTGGCAGTAGTGTCTTGAATCCCCAGATTAAATTCTTGATCCCAACAGCTTGTGGACCATCTCTGTCCCCAAATGCAGATGTCCAAAGCCAGACTGTCACCTCTCACCCTGGACCTGCCCCTGCCCCTCAATGCCCCAGACTGGGAGTCATGCAGCTCTTCTCTCTTCTGTCCCTTCCCAGCTCCCTGCCGCTCTGTCGTCTGAATTTGACGTCAGCGATGTTGGTGGCATTCACCTCCTCTCCCTCACTCTCAGTGTGACTGCCCTGCCTCAGGCTGCACTTTCCCCTGTCTAGGCTGTGGGCTGTTATAAACCTTCCAACTGGTTTCTCTGTCCTCAGTCTCCCCTCTCTGAACCCCTCCCTCATCTTGCTACCGGATTTATTTTCTAATACCCAGCTTTGAGCCTGTCCTACCCCAGCATCCCAATGCCAACAGAATGAGGTTGAAAATTCTGTGGGGTGGACTTGCAGACTCCCATGAGCCAACTCAAGGAGCCTTGACTCAAGCTGGTCTTCATACGTCCTATGCTCTAGTCCCGTGGTTCTCAAAGTGTGGTCCCCAGGCCAGCAGCATCAGCATCCCCTGGGAACTTCTTGGAAATGTAAATTCTTGGGCCCCATCTCGGACCTACTGAGTCAGAAACTCTGGGGATGATGTATGTTTTAACAAGCCTTCTGGGTGATTCTGATGCAGCTCAAGTTTGAGAGCCACTGCTCTAGCCTGGAGGTCTTTAAACCTAGCTGCACATTAGTTTCACCTGGGGAACTGTTAAAACTCATTAATGCCAGTTCTACCCAAGACCAATGACTCAGGATCTCTCAGGGTGGGGCCCGAGTGTCAGTATTTTTATCAGTTCCCCATGTGATTCTGTTGCACAATAAAGGTGTAGAACCTTTACTGAAACTCAGCCCAACAGCTGGAGCTTCCAGAACATGTCCGTGCCCCACTCTCAGTTCTCTCTGCTTTCTGTCCCACCAGTCCGAATCTTATTCCTCTCTCAAGGCCCAGGGTAAGTGTCACCTTCTCCATTAATTTCCTGGGTCGGAAGTGATCACTTGCTTTGAGGTCCCTTGGCACTTTCAGAACACTCTCAAACATCAGTTACTATAATCATGTGTAATATAATATAAGAAATACTGGGGAATGTAATTGTTATGGACTGAATGTTTGTGTTCCCCCAAAATTCATATGTTGAAATCCTAAGCCCCAATGTGATGGTGTTTGGAGGTGGGGCCTTTGGAAAGTGGTTAGGTTATGAGGGTGGAACCCTCATGAATGGGACTAGCATTCTTATAAAAGAGATCCCAGAGAGCTCTCGGCTCTCTGCCATGTGAGGACACAAGGAGAAAACAGCTGTCTGCAACCAGGGAGAGGGCACTCACCAGAACTCAACCATACTGGTGCCTTGATCTCGGACTTCTAGCCTCTAGAATTGTGAGAAATGAATTTCTGATGTTTATAAGCCACTCAATGTATCATATTCTATTATAGCAGCCCAAACTGACAATGACAAATAATATTCTAATCTTTTGAATCCTATGCTAGCTGTAGCCAGCATTTATGGAATGCTGATGCTGTGTCTGGCGCTGTTCTAAGTGCTTTAAATAGATTAACCTATTTAATCTTCCCAAAACACTGTGGATGAGGAAACTAAACGAAGGCACAGAGAGGTTATTTAACTTGCCCAATGTCACACAGCTAGTAAGTGGCAAAGTTAGGATTTGATCCCTGGCCCTCTTGGCTCTAGAACTCATGTCTTCATCTTTGAGCTCTAACATCTCAATATATACTATCATATGTAATAATAATAGCTATCTGAGTATCTCAAATATGCATACAATGGCACTTGCTAGTTTACAAAAGCACTTTTTCTTTGCGGGCAGTATCTCACTTTTCTTCAACAACTTTGTGAAGTAGGAGATATTATTGCTGCCCCATGGTGAGCATGTTCCGGATGAGGAGAGGTTCTGGCTTAGAGAGGTTCTGTCACTTGCCCAGGGCACACACCAGTGGGGGTGGGACTGGGGTTTGAGTCCAGGCAGTTGGTTCCAAGTTCAAGCCGGCTGGGTGGCTCTCAGAGGACTCTGTGCACCCTCACTCTGGGCCTCTCATTCTTGGGCCTATGCCTTTCCTGTTTGCAGCTGTGCTGAGCCCGGCTGTGCTGAGCAGTGAGGATGGCGGGGAAAGCAGGCCCTCAGTCCATGGCTGAACAGAGCTGCAGACAGCTTGGACCCAGCAGGAGCATGGCAGAGGGTGGGTCTCTGTCCAGAGCCAGTCCTAGCTGGGCCATCTGGGCAGTCAGCGAGACGCCAGGTGCAGGCTGCTGAGTGGTTTAGGTGGCACAGGGGCCCCCAGGAGTGGGCAAGGGCACAGGTGGGGAGGGGCAGAGTGCCCAGGCAGGGACCATGGCCTGCCAAGCGGGTTAGGGCTGGTCCACAGCAGGCTGAGTCAGCCCGTGGGTGACCTTAGGGCCCTATTGGTCCTGAGGGCTCGTCATGTCCAGCATACAGTCTCCCATCTTCATGTGGATACTTGAGTGATGGTATTGTTGGGTTGGAAAATACTGTGCACAGTTCTATTTCTTGAGCCTTTGTGTCACAACATGGTGGAGTCACTGTACCTCCCTCCCAGGGCTGTGGTGAGGACTAAGTGAGTTAACATCCACAAAGTGTTGACACTGATGCCTAGCACACAGGAGCTGCTCAGAAAACATTCGCTGTTCTTGGGGAAGTTGCGGGGGGAAAGAAGAAGAGAGGAGGGGAAAGGGGGAGAGAAGAAAGGAGGACAGAAGGAAGAAAGCAGTCTGTCCGGGGCGGTGAGGTAGGCAGTCAAAGACGGCTGCGCAGAGGAGTTGACATTGGAGCAGGGTTTTGCAGGGTGAAAAGGAGTTTACTGCCTGATATGGAGGCAAGGAATGGACTGGTGTTCCAGGGACAAATGTGTAAGTGCTCTGGACACCCTCAACTATTAGTGACCGTGATCATTAGGTAAGAGCCCCGGTGACACCCCTTCCTGCTTTATTGGATGGTTTGTCTACAAGCCACATTCCCTTCTTTAGACCATAAGCCCCTCAGCTGACACCCCGTCTTGCATTCTTGGAAGTTTGTCTAGTACCTTGCATGTAGTAAGTACTCAATAAATATTTGTTGAAGGGGTAAGTTACTTTCTTTGAAAGGTAGCATCCTTGACTGTGGGATGTGCTGCACATAAAGTGGATGGTGTAAGTTACCTGTCATCACGAACACTGAGTGGTGGCACAGCTTCCTCCTGGAAAGATGCGAGGCTGCCTCCTCCAGAGCGATGCCACTTCTGTACTGTTCTGCGACACATTAAATGTCCCTCTGCTATTCCAAGTACTGTGAATGTGACTATGACGAATGCTATCAAGGAAGAGGCTGGTGTCCACTCCAGGACATGGACCTTTGCCAATTTTTTTCCTCATCATGATGATGGTTGTAGCTTTAAGGTCAGAGGGGAGGGGTTTGCATCCAGGCTTTAGCAGCCACTGCGTTACTGTGTAAGCTGCGTTACTTAGCCTCTCTGGTCCCCCATTTCTCCATTGATACGTTGAGGGAGTTATCTTTCCCAGGTTCCTGAGAGCTGTGAGGCTATGGTCCTGTCTTCTGCCTGCTGGTGTCTATGTGTTTGGGTTAGTTCCTTTTACCTTATGTTACTGCCCCCTTTTACGTTTAGCTCCTGATAGCCAGGCAGCTAACTGTAGAGATTTGGCATTCCAACCCCTGGATCAGACAGACTACCTGGATTTGAATACTGGTCCTGCCACGTAATGGCTGTGTGATCTCATGCAAATTACTTGACCTCTCTGTGCTTCAGTCCCTTCATCTGTAAAATGTGGATGATAGTAGTACTTGTCTCATAGGGTTGCTTTGGGGCTTAACTGAGTCATTACTGTGCTTAGAACAGTGTTTGGTACATGGTAAGCACCATATAAGCCTTAGCTATTTCTCTTTTACTGATCACTTGAGGACGGGCAGGACAGAAAACTCTTGGAGAACACCACACCTCCCTCATGCAGGAGGAGAGAGCTTCACCTTATCTCAGCTTGCAGGAATTCCTTGGAGATCCTGGGGCCATCTTACCTCCACAGCCAGGATGTGGTTTGCCTGAGGTGGTTGCTGAAATGGAGAAAGAGTTCCTTCCTTCTTGGAGGGGAGGGAGGCATCGGGAAGGGGAGAAGTAAAATTCTTTTGTGGGGCTGCAAAGATTCACTGAGAGGAGACATGTGGAGGGTGAAAATTTAAAAATTAACCCGGGCGTTTCTTGGCCCTTCCGTATGTCCCTTGTCCCCACGGCCTTTTCCCAGCAAACTAGGCTATTTTGAGCTTATTTCCTAAGGAAAGGGGTTTCATGACGTAAGGAGAGAAAATGGGATCCACTTTTAGTTTTCAGGTTTCAAAAGCGTAGTCCTCAGAGGGGCCTGGAGAGAACTCGAAGAGGCTACGAGGTGATGTATAGCAGCTTCTCCCTGACCAAGGGCAGACTGCAATTCCCCATCCTGGGCGAGGCGGGGGCTGAGGGAAAGTGAAGAGCATGCAGGTGTGGGAGGCTCCTGTGGAGCCGTGAAGGTGCGCCGTAGGGCTCTCCCTTCTGGAAAGAACCTGCCGTTCAGCTGGGAGCAGAGCAGAGGGCTGAGAGCCTGTAGCTGCGGCATCTCCAGGATTCCCCACAGCCTTTGAGCCGAGCCCACGCTCTTCCCGGGCAGCTGTGGTGCATGATGACTGAGCTGGGTACCTGAGCCTGATCGTGTGTGCCCAATGCAGGACCCCCTGAATGGGCTGTCTCTGCTCTGGAGCTCCCCGGTGGGTTGGTGGAGACTATTCCATCTTCGTGGCAGTGGAAGCTCTCCCGCCCAATCCTGCTTCCACCCTCTATCTTTCACAGGTGTTCACCCCCCACCCGCCAATAAACTTCTGACTTCACCTCAGTGTCTGCTTCCCAGTGGACAACGAACACAGCCCCTGAGAAAGCTGTAGCCCAAAGAGGGGACGATAACCCCCACTAGGTTTGGGGAATCCAAGGCAGAGGGGACTTGTACCCCACACCCAGGCAGGAACCTGTTGATGCAGCTAGACCCCAGAGAAGAACTGGCTTCCTGGTGTACCCTGGCACTCGGGGACTTAGCTTCATGGAGCGGCTCTCAGCCTCATGTGGCCTGGTCTGGATGGGGCATGGCAGGAACTGAGAGAGCTGGACCTGAAGAGGCCTTCGAGTCAGGAGTGGGGGTAACCTGAAGCACCCTGCGTGAATAAATGACCAAAGACCAGATGGCATGAGGACAGCTTAGCAGATGCCAGCAAGGACCCAGGAAGCTTTCTCCCACCCATTCCCCTGGTCCTATGTAGGAAACCCCACAACCCTGCTGTGGGAAGGTTGGGAGGGGCCCCATTTTAACTAAGATTGTTTCTATCTCCCAAGAGGCTGGGGGCTTGAAATAGTAATGAAGTTCTGTTCTAGAAAAATAAAGGAGATTAAGAGATTAAATATTTTGCCCACTTGAGCATGTGGCCTGGGCCTTTCACTCTGTCCAAGTAACATCCTCTGAAGGGAGGAGGCAGAACCTGAAGAGGCAGGAGGATTTTCAAGGCCAAGGGCACACATCTCCCCTCTCTTTCCCATTCAGGATGAATGGTACCCCACGGGTCCTTTCCAAGCAGCTCCACTCACCCACCCCCAGTGGTCCTGGAGAGGTCCTCCCTCCCTGCTGAGCTGTGGGGCCCACAATGGAAATGGCTGCTGCTGGGATGCTGGTTTATGACATGGCAGATTGTGAGCAGGCAAGCCAAAACCCAGGCCGGCAGGAGACTCAAGGACGCAGCAGCAGGACCTGAAGCGGTGTGACTTTATCCAGGAATCAGAGGGAGCGGCAGGCGGCCAGCAGCAGAGATGGGAGGCAGAATGTGGGCTGGGGTGGGAAGCGGCTTCAGTAGGTCTTGTCTGTTGGCCAGATGAGAGCAGAGATGAACCAACCACCGATGAGAGGGATGTGAGCCCGGGCCAGCTCCAGGATGTCCTTGGCTCTGCTGTTCCTCCCACCACAGGCAGAAAACATCTGGATACAGAGGGGATGGAGGGCGTATGTTTATCTCCTAATGCCTGGGCCAGAGCACTGGCTTTGGAGCCCTCAGCTTCTCTGTGAAAGGAGAGGGGGAGAAAATATGATAGGTGAATATGCGAACAATTTGGCTTCCAATTTATCCTACTCTCTACCACATGGATAATCTTCCTAAATCTCTACTTTCATTGTGTCACACCCCTGTTTGAACAATTCCAATGCTTCCTTTTGCTTCAAAGATAAAAGTCCAGGCTTCATCGTCTTGGCACTCAAGGACCTCCAGGGTCTGGCCCCTACCTCCTTTCCCACCATGACTGTTCTCCAACTCCCGTCAAAATGATCTATGAGTCAGCCCTCAAACGGGCGTGTCCCATTCCTAATCCTGTGTTCTTGATCAAGGCTTTCTCCAACTGCTGCCTTCCTCCATCTCCACCAAACCGGTTGTCTCCAGTGTTCATGATCAGCTGGAGTTTCATCTCGTCCATGAAGCTCTGTGCTTCCATCTGCCTTCCCATTCTCCTTCTCACTCTGTCTCCTCCCTACTCGCTAACATACCTGAGCAAGTTGCGTCTCTTCACTCACGCCAAAGGAACGTAAATTAATCATCCTTGTCCTCGATCTCTTCCACACCTCACTGCACCTCCTTATTTTTGCCCAAAATTAATAACAATTTCATAACCACCAAATATCAATATTTGATCACTACTGGAAAAAAATTCAAATGTTGAATATTTAAGATTTTTAAAAATAGAAGTTCTAACTATAGGGATAGAGAAAATTCACCTTCATTAGGAATTAGTGTGCATTTGGTCATTTTTCCTGGTCTTATTTGCAAACACTCACTCCCATGTGAGAAGAGGAGATTTTCTTTGCATTTATGCTGTTCTGGCTGGCTGTTTGTAACATCTGCAAAGACATCTGGATAATTTCATTTTCATAAGCATCGAGTTGTTTGTGGCTCTTTAGACACATTCAGGATGAGGAGGAAGGCACATCACCACAAGCTCATGTAAAAACAATTTGTATGAGTGGCAAGGGGGGGTTTTCAACGTTGTTCTTTTGGATCCCCAGCCAGGGCTGGGCAGGGATGACCGGGCTGAGCAGTGGGCAGGGTGCAGAGCTTGGGGGCTAGAGGTGCTAGAGAGCAAAGCTGAACTCTGATTCTAGGGAAGAGGCATTTGTCCTGGATCCTATTTTATCTTTTGTACTGGATGCGAGAAACCTTAGCCCACATGTTATGGGTGTGAGACGGAGCTAGAGGGGCAGGGGTCTGCAGGAGACCTCTGCTCCTGACAGGGAGGTGACAGCATGCTGGGGTTTTAGTCATGCAGAAACCCCGTAGCTTCTGGAAAGGATGCTGCTTGGTGGAGTGGAAAGTGTGCAAAATTTGGAGCTGGACAGATTTGGGTTCAAATCAGATTCTGCTCTGCCAGTGGAGTGATTTGGGGTATGTTACTTTGTCTTTTGGGGTATGAGTTTGGTTTCTTTGACTCCAAAATGAGAATAACAGTGTCTTCCACTGTGCCCAGCATGGTACCAGGCGCTTAGTGGAAACTCAATAAGAGACCAGCCTTTGGCAGCAGGACTGGATGGCGACATGGGTTTATTTTGGATGCCCCACACCCAAGCCCAGCTCAGCGCACGGCACACAGGCTGTTCACTGAATGAGAGGCTGATTTGAGAGGAGCTAGGAAACTGTGCGCGTCCATCTAGGCAGGAGGATGTTGGGCCTCTGGCTCTGACAAAACTTTGTTATTTGAAAACCGGAACCTTCCTGCCATTCTGCCAAGAGACGTGCTGAGTTCCTAGAAAGAGTTGTCTAGTTCTTTGCCTATTAGTGTGTTGTTTGTCAGCATGGGGTTGAGGTAGCAGAATCCAGTGACAGCTTTCACCTCGTGACTGCCAGGAAAGGCAGCCACCTCACCTGCGTGTGCTCTGTAGCCAGATTTGAGGCAACCTGCTCACATTCGCCTCAAGAGAATCGGAGTCTTTACCAAGACTCCACAGGCGGAGACATCTCCCAGTGTTGGTCAGTAAAAGCTAGTTATATTTCATTCAGGTGAGAAGGAAAAAATTAGCATGTGACACATACATAGACCAGCACTCTGAGTCTCTAAGTGGTTACATTTTTAGGGTATAACTTTGATCCAGAAAAGTTAAATCTGAGAAATCTATATTTTAAATTCAGAATGTTGATTCCTTTTGTAATTACAAAACCACAATAGTTCCTATGGTTAAATGACCTCAAGGCGTAATAAAAACACATTCAAAATGTAGTAAACCTAGAGAAATTAATCTAAGTAAAATTAAAAGTTTCAGTCTCCAATAAAATATCAATGAAATTATTCAGTGTTGCTGGAATCAGTGTTGCTAAATACGGATTCTGGTATATCAGATGGCTCAGTGTGTGGCTGGATGATGAGAGCACTCATGTCTGCCTTCTCTGGCACAGCATGACTCACTCACCCCACTCTCAACTAGGCCTGGAAACAACCTAAGGACTCCCTCTGATATTCTAGCCACCCGCTGAGCCCCTCCACTCCTGTTCCCAAAGCATACTAATATAGGTTAAATCACTTT
Organism: Diceros bicornis minor; assembly: GCF_020826845.1. Taxonomy (NCBI): domain Eukaryota; kingdom Metazoa; phylum Chordata; class Mammalia; order Perissodactyla; family Rhinocerotidae; genus Diceros; species Diceros bicornis. Next base: position 17,087,067 of record NC_080741.1, read on the forward strand.
TCAGTTATGAACTTTGGGCTCCATGCCCGATCCCGGCACCGATTTTCTCGGGCCTTTTGTCCTCCAAATTTGAAGTTTGGCCCTCATTTTTCCAGCGAGATTTGGCCATTGCTGTGCCTCTTGTTCTCCTGTGCAGTCTCCAGAGAGCTCCCAGCATCTGCACTGCCCTCTGGAAATCAATGCCTACCCTGATGATACACTTAAATATAAGATGTCTTAAACGTAAGTGCATCAGGAGAAAACCACATTGGACAAATCAGGGCTTCTTGGTCACTATGCCAGGTATCAGTGCAGGTATCAGTGGGTGGCAGGGGTCAAAGGTCAAGGAAAAAGCTAGCAGATGCTAAGAGCTTAATGAGGGACAGTGACTGGCAGGGATAACTTCAATGTGAGAAGCCAGTACCATCATCGGGCAGACAAGCAGGTGGCAGGATGCCAGCAGGTCAGCAGGTCTGTGAGTCTGGGGGTGCTGTGACCCCAGTCTAAGGAGAGTGGCCAGGGCTGGGCAGCCAGTACACCTGGAAAAGACGAAGAAGAGTAGGGACCACAGAGATGAGCATGGACCCTGAGGTGGCCTTTCGCTCTGCCAGGACTTCTATGGGGAGAGAATAGTTCTGGAAGGCCAGTTTTGTCTCGGCACTGGGAACAGCCTGCATGATCTGGGAAGGGGAGCCTGGGCCACGGGTCAACAGTTGCCTTAGGTGACCCTTAAGCCTCCCGAGGAATGTGACAAAAGCAAATGCACAAGCTTTGAATGCTAATAAGATGTGCATAACTGTCGTGGGCAAAAGATAGGTAAATATGTTTCTTCTAACACTTTTAGGTCTAAAATATAATCCTAAAAGCCCATACTATGCCAAACCCTCAGAATCCCATATGAAAATAAACTTTGTTTTAAAAATAAATGATATGAATTTATGCTGATATAATGCACAGAGAATGTCTTATAATCTGAAATAAATTACAAAAGAATTAAGAGCGGAAAGAACATGGAACTGGGTGTCAAAAGAAATTATCTTATTGTCTCAGGGCCTCATCTCATTTATTTCTGACTTCCAAAAATTATAATATTTATCATTACTTGAAGATTCTCTGAAGATAAATATAAGTCAGATAAGCAAAAGCATGTGACAGAGTTTAAAGCAATATTTTTGGGGATAAGCATGGTCTTGACTCTCAAACACTGGTAGAATTTCTTGAAAATCATTTTATTTCTGTAAAAAGAAATAAACTTATTCTCAAATACTTCCTTGGTAACCTATAAAAATCACCTGTGCTGTTCTGGTTTGGGGTCAAAATCACAAGGGGGAAACATTTTAAATCTATCCCTGCTTTGGAGCCCACAACATGATGTCATGAAAGTGCCCTGCACAGTTCCCTAATTCTTCCTGTTCTTACTTGGAGTCCTAGGGGAAAAGGTTATGTGGCAGCACGAACCTTTCCCACAAATGGGAAGGTTATCGGGGGAATGGGGAGATCCCTCTGCTTCTGGTGCCTCGACATTGTTAGGAAGAAAGTGAGAAGCCGTTAGCTTCAAATGTGTCCAGTTCCATTTAATTGCATATCAAATGTTTGGTTGAGAAAAAGGCTCAGTTAGTTTAAGAATTAGCATCAACTGTCTAGTAAATTCTAGGATTTAAAGTAACAGAGAGTAGAGAATGTAGTAAAATACAATTGATGTGCATTAGCTTTTTTGCCAATGTGTCTTCCAAAGGGAGAAGAGTAAGCACGAGAAGTGGCTCTGAAGGGATGAATACACTGGGAGGAGACCGTCCTGGGGGATTCCCGTGCTAGATGCACACTAAGCGTGCTTTATTTCCTTCTGCCAGCAGAAAAGGAGGAAATGGATCATGTAAGAGAGCGAATGTGAAACTTCCCACGAAGAAGGCAGCGCTAACGCAAGGCCAGGGCTCCAGCTGACCTCATCTTTGCTCCGTCGAGCCCCAGAGTAGCTTCCGTTTGCTGAGGTGGCTGCCTGGTTCTGAACAGACAGCAGAATCTGCTCTTCAGGCAAAATGCAGAGGGCTAGATGGGGCTTTTAAATACCCAGAAGAAGGCAAGCTAGCTACCTGCGCATCTGAAGCTGTCAATTCCTACAAACCAGCCCTGCTGACAAGGTACCTGGCGTCTGACTTCTACAGGTGGGCTGGATGATTTGGGTTTGGAATAGTTTTCTTTCTTTTCCCTTCGTACTTCCTGCTTGGGCTTAAACCAAGAATGCCACTGCACTTAGTGGAAGGGCCTCACCTCCAGCTACTCTTCTGAACCGAAGTAAAGAATTTGACAACTACATTTCTGCTTGTTTCTTTGAGTTCATAATTTAAGGCCGCTGAGATATTTTTGAACATTAATTCTATAATCCATTTATCATATAGCTCCCCTAGCTTTGTGCCATCTACAGATGTGATAAATATGCCCACTCTTGCTTCATAGGAGTCATTTGGTAAAGAATCAATACCAAACACAGGGGAAGATCCTTATGGCGAGATCCATGGAGGCCTTACTCCATGGTGAATGGATCGTCTTTGGGATGATTTCATCCAGCTGCTATTATCCAGTTTCATTTCTCCATATTTACTATAGGAGTCTTTGTCAGAGTTCTTGAAGAAAACAGTGTGCATTGGGTTTATCTATCTCCCTGATAAAGTATCATGCCCCATCAAAACACAATTGTGTGTTGAACTTTGCTTAATATTGGTGTTCCTGGTGAGCCACTAGTGACCTCTGCCTTGATCATTTTCACTAAGGATAATTATCAAGTTCCTCAGGCTTCGTTTCCTCCCCCTTAGAGAATGGAGACCATGAAGTTCCCTAGCCTCTGGCTATTGTTTTCTGGCTATTTATTGAGCACCAGCTACCTTCTAGACAGTTTACACACCTCATCTCTAATGCTCCCATCAACTCTGAAAGAAAAATATTAAGTCCCCCTCTACCTCTACCTCTAGCCCTACATATAACTTTCCATGCAAGGAAACTCAGACCCAAAGTGGTTAAATGACTTTCCCCAAACCACACAGTTGACCAGTGGCTGTACCATGACTTGACCTTAGGACAGTCAGGTTCCCAATCCACGCCACAGTGCCTTCCGCTTCTGTGTTTACCCAAACTCGACGACAGCTTCATGATCTCGTCTGCATGCTCTTTCAGGACCTTTGGTTGTGATTCCTCTGCTCCTGGACATCTGAACTCATACAAAAGAGGGAGCTGCTACCTGAGCAGTTCTTTTTGTGTTTATGACTGTAAGGCCTTCTTAACCAGTAAGCATGTGTTCTGGTGCTCAAGGCAGACCAGGGCTCTGGAGGAGGTGGTGTCCACAGGGCTGGCATCCGAGAGCCTGGGGCTAAGACGGCAGTGGAGTTGGTGGGAAGGCTGTGGTTCCCAGGAGCCTGCCCTACCCTACCCTACCTGGCTAGTGCTGTGGCTCTAGGTGCCTTCCCATCCTTCCTTCTCCCTGGCACACTCTTCTTTCTCCTTCCATGGGGAAAGGTCATGTCAAGAGCCACCACAGCTTAGCTGTAGCCTTACCAGAGCTTTTCCTCTAACTGAGTCAGTGATTGAAATTATTCATAGCTCTCCTCTAAGTGGATGAAACCTAGTTTCAAATTTCCTAGCTGTTTCCAGAGCCCCAGCATATTTTACTGCTGGGAGGACAGATGCCTGCTCAAGTGTCTGATGAAAACACTTAAGCTTTATTGTTATTTGACATTCATTAGGGAACCATCTTCCGTAGGCAAAACATAAGACATTTCTTTAGACAGGAGGCATAAAAGGACTAATGGTGGGTCATAGGCCAGATGGCATGGAAACAAGATCAACTGAGCCCTCGAGCCACACTAGCTCAGTCCTGTACTGCCTTGGAGAACTGAGAGGGATGTGGAGAAGAAAGAAAAGAGAAAATTCCAGGGCACCAGTCAGAGTGCCATTGCACAAACGTGGAGCCTGATGCATTGTGGGGATAGCGACCATATCACCTAACTCTCCTTCCCAGCTGAGGTTCTGAGGAATGCTTATTGATTTAGTGATCAGGAGAGAGGACTGATGTTACTGGAGACCGATCACATGTCGGTGGACTGCTTGGATTGTCACGGTAACCCTGAAGAAGAATGATGCCGGGTCCAGCTTACAGGACAGGACAGTGAGGCTGAGAGAAATGAACTTCACCAACGACGCGTGGCTCGTCAATGTTCCTGCCGGGATCTGAACCCAGGCCTGTTTGAGTCTGAAGTCCACATTCATTTCCCTACACTTCTAGAATCCTAAATCCAAATACTTGTTTTACCTCCAAAGAAGGAGGAGAATGTGGAGAGAACATGGAGGGAACACAAGCAAGAACCCATGACTACAAGAAGCGGAAATAGAATCTAAAGTCGCCCTCCCTTTGTCTCGAGACTTTTCCTGTTTCCTAACTGACACTTGAGGTGTTGATGGAGGACAAAGGAGAAGGTGAGGAGGCAGAGAGAGAGGGAAAAGGAGGCTGCAAGCATTGGTCCAGCATCCGGGTGAGCAGTCACCCTTCCACATCTTCCACTTAGATGAAGGCAAGAAGAAATGAGATTGACTTGCCACAGGGTGTTTTTAAATTAGATATATGGACGGAGGACTTTACAGAGAGGATTCCTTCCAGATTAAACATCGCTGGCTCCTTTAATCACATCTCCTTGGAAAGTTCCTCTTGCTACTCTAAATGAGGTCATGGAATTTCGCAAGAGGAAAATACCTGTTAATCAGCCTAGTGTAACTTTGACACAATTTGCCTGGAAGGTGGGTCTTCCCTGTAGGACTTCTCCAGACATACCCTGCAGAGATGCTGACATTTTCTGCACCAATCCAAGTATTTTCTAGCTGTCTCTGCTTAGTTGCTCTGCCTACTTATTCTTTTTACCTGAGCTTTTCCTCCCCTGCCCCACCCCAGTAGCCCACGCCCCTTCATCTCAAGCTTACTCTATGCCCTTGAATTGCTATATGCCCTTAGATGAAAGGAATCTCCCTCCTGTTTAGAAATTCATTTCAAGTTGCTGGGGCCATGCTACTTTATGGGGAAGAAGTGAAGGAAAACGCCCTCTCTGGTATGCTCCCGGAGAGAAGCCTGCTGTATTCTAAGACTCATTAAACTTCATCTGGTGGGTATGTCTTGATGAGTTTTTCCTACAGGAGAGTTTTACCTTAATGCCGGTCGAGAACTTTCCGTGTTTTTGGGGTACAAACCTTGCATTATAAAATGTGGGAATCACCTGCTGCTCTCTGTCCATAAAGCCATGCTGTCAAATTAAGGAAATAAGCTAGGCAGATGTGAATGAACCCACAACCTCAGCATGGTTTCATTTTAATGCTAACTGTCCTATTTGGAGCAAGAGTAATTAGAAAATCAGCAGCAAGTTAGGGGAAAAAAATTGCTGAGCTTTATAATTACTTGGGGTAGAGAGAGAATCTGGGATCAGTTTACTGAAGGTCTCATTAAATTCTCCACTAGGAGAGTCAGGCTGCAGCAGTCAGAGTTGTGGAAGAAGGTGAGGAGGCAGTTGCGAAGGAAGGAAGCCAGGGATGTGGTCACCTTCACTTTGCCATAGGAACCCCGAGGCTCTGAGCCTCTCCTGTGTCCTGCTCACACGATCACCTCCATGCTGTGCTTGTGGCAGAGACTGAGGGGAAGTTTCTAGTTGTGTGTTCTCATCTAGTCGCTCTCCTTCTGTCCACCCCTGCCCCTTCCTTTCCTCACTGGTTCTCTCTCCACAGTTCCCACTAATGGATTCTGCCTCATTTCTCCCTTCTCCCTCCTCCCTGGACCTGGCTGGGTTTATGTATATGTTTTCCAGATTGGACATCTGTATCCCATTGGATTGGGATCTGTATCTACAGATTTAGTCTATAGGGACACAATGCCCTTTCCACATTCATCCTGCTATAGGTTGAATTGTGTCCCCCAAAAAGAAATGTTGAAGCCTTAACCTCCAGTACCTCAGAATGCGGCTTTTTGGAAAGAGAGTCATTGCAGATGTAGTGTTAAGATGAGGTCATATTCGATTAGGGTGGACCTTAATCCAATATAACTGATGTCTTTATAAGAAGAGACACAGACACACCAGCGGAGCGTGCAGTGTGACGGTGGAGGCAGAGATTGAAGTGCTGCAGCTGCAAGCCAAGTAACGCCAAGGATTGCCAACCTCTACCAGAAGGAAGAGGCAAGGAAGGATTCTCCCGCAAGTTTCGGAGGGAGCATGGCCCTGCTGACACCTTGACTTTCGACTTCTAGCCTCCAGAACTGTGAAACACTAAATTTCTATTGTTTTGAGACACCCGTTTGTGGTATTTTGTTACAGCAGCCCTAGGACACCAATACACACCCCTTCAACAAACGCCCAGTGGAGGACTTGTATGTGAAGGGCTCTGGGTTAGACACTGTGGGGGTACAAGGCCAAGCCACGTAAGGGTCCTGCCCTTTCAGTGACTCTCGGTTTTGTGGGGGAGATTGACAATCATAATTCATACTCATCTTTGGAAGATGTGAACATACACTGTAACAGAAGGACAAATAGACTAATGAGAGGGGGTCTAGGAAGCTTTAGGAAGAAGTTGGGATTTAAGCTAGGCTTTGAGGATATGTGGGCGTTATCAGGAAAATGCAGCCAGAAGGATAACATTGGGAAGTGAATAGCTTGTGCAAAGGACTGGAGTCTGGAAGGCACAGACACATACAGAAAATGCCAAGTGGGCTGCTGTGGGAGATGGGTGCGGTAAGTGGCGAGGACATAGATTTAAGCAGGAAAAGTGAACAAGGCAAGGGCAGTAACGGCTTGGAGCACAGTACCCATCTGCTGGCATGGTAAGGGATCTGGTGGAGCCATTAATTGCTATAGGGATCTCCAGGATCATCTTCCCAGAGAGAAAGAGAGAAGCCCAGAGCATATGGGTGGTGTCCAGATCTCCAGGGGCAAGCAGAATGTACCAGAAAGTGAGTTTAGGATCTGGGCCACTGGGTCTCTGCTGCCCCGTCACTTGGCCTACACCCAGGAAGGAAGGCAGCCTTCTTCATAATCTGGAAGTCTCTCTCCACCCAGGTTCTCTCTCAAGCCATGCTTTCACACTGGGTGTTGGTTTAGGGCAGGAGTCACAATGTTCCACCATCTGCTCTCTACCCAGGTACCATTCAGTCCGTGTAGAGAGGCCTGACTTCTTACCTTTCTGATGAATTTCTCTCATCCTTCTAGCCCTCTTTTGTACCCACTTTGTGGCTGGCAACTAAGTTGTGGTCTTGACTGTTTCACACCTTCCTGTCACTTTGGAATTCTTTGTTTAGTAGTCTCATCTCTCATTGCTCTGTATCTGCCTTGCCCAGCTCTTTTGTCCAAAGGGATATGCCACTCAACCTTAGCTCTGGGCCCTATGTTTCCCTTCAAGGCCCAGTCTAACTACTGTTTATGTGATTTTGAGCACCTACTGAGATATACTTACCATGCCAAGAATTGAGGATACAATGGAGTAAACAACAGCTGTCCCAGCACGTGTGTAGCTTACAGTCCAGTGTGGATACAGAAGAGTGAATTGCAACCTGCACAATTAAGAACTGCGGTAAGGACTGAGAAGGGAAAGAGCGGGCAACTATGAGAGGGAAGATGAGGAAGGTTGATTTAGACTGGAGCCTCGGGGAAGGAGGTGAAGCATGGGAAGGAACCTATCTTGCAAATATGCTAGAAAGAGGGAGTGACAGCATGTACAAAGGGCTTAAGAATGAAAAGCCTTTGTTAAGTTCAAGAAACTGAAAGAGGCCAATGAGGCTGAAGCCCAGTGAGTAGGGTAGAGAGTTATGAGAAGAAGTAGATGGATCTAGGTAATACAGAACTTTGGGCCATGAAAAAATTAGAGATGGGCTCTAAGAACAATGGAAAACCATTTAAAGGTTCTACATAACTGTGTGGAGAATTGCCTGATGGGGTCAGAGGGGAAGCTAGGAACCAGTCAGGAGGTTATGGCAGTAGCCTGGGCCACAGGCCTGAGGTAGCTGTAGAGATGGAGATAAGTGGATGAGATAGAGTTGGGTTTTGGAGGTAGAACCAACAGGATTTGCGTATGGGTTGGTGGGACGGGGTCCTGACGGTGGAGGAGGAACAAAGAACTATAGCTTAAACAATAACTTAGATGGGGACTGCTAGGGAAAGAATGGGTAAGGGGATGGAAATTAAGAGTTCAGTGTTGGGCATGGGGATTTTGAGATTCCCGAGAGATTTCTGAGTGCAGATATGAGTCTGGAACTCTAAGGAGAGATCTGCATTGGTTGTAGATTGTGTGTAAAGTCAGGGGAATGGACAAGATCGTCAGAGACAGGAGGGTAGGGCAAGGGGAAAGGGATGGGGTAGAGTCAAGCTCTGAGGGACTCCAACATTCAAAGCTTGGGTAGAAGAAGAGGAGTTGGCAAAGCAGATTGAGAAACAGCAGCCAGAGAGGTAGAAGGTTAACAGAAGAGTGTTCTGCTGTGGAATTAGAGGGAAAAGGTTGTTCCAAGAAGGAGGGAGCATCAGGAATGTCAAGTATTGCTGAAAAGCCAAGAAAGATGAGGACTTCAAATGCCCATGGGATCTGGCAATATGGAGACCTATGTTGACCTTCACAAGAGCTATTTCTTCTGCTTCTGCTTCATCTCCTACTTTTCATCCTTACTAATGTTTTTGGAGGCTTACGGTACATCCGACATGTCTAAATGCATTAGCCCATTTAATCCTCACAACAACACTGTCAGGTTGATATTGCTATTATCATTATTGTTATCTCAATTGCATAGAGAAAGAAATAGGCTGATAGATCTAAAATCTTGCTGTAGATCTTACATCCCCATTTCACAAGTCTTTTCCATAATCTTCTGTTATGGAATCAGGGAAGTTTAGAGCTGAGAGAGAACTTAGAAATGTTCCAGTCTTCTCTCATTTTTTAATGAAGAAGCCAACTTGGAGATGGGGACAACTCATGTTTACTGTTACCTCTTATCCTTGTGCTAGGAGCCATGTGCATATTTTTCAGGTAGTCCCCTAAGAACTTTATGAGATTTTTCCAACGAGGAAAGTAGAGCTCTGACAAGTGAGGCCCGCATCCAAGTTGTACAGCTAATTAGCAGTGGAGTCAGGATTTGAGCCCAGGACTTGCTGACTCCAAAGCTCTCTCAACCTTCTGTGCCACATAGCCTCCCAGGGTCATGGGAGAACTGGGACTAGAACCAGGTCCCTGTGCCTGAGGTCTCCAATGCAGGACCATCGAAGCCCCACGACACCCGCATTTTAACACAGGCAGTTAGGCCTCATCTACACAGGCCTCACATACGTCATTTCTTCAACATGTGCAACTCCTCTCCACGTTGGCAACATTGTACACACGGACAGACCTTTAATTTTGGTCTAATTTGGACCTGAATTTCCTACCTCCCCTCAGCTGACTGAGCTCTCAGATGTCCCATCCCACTGTTTGGGTCTCGTCTGTAAGTTATAATTGCTCCTCCCAGCCTGCCTCCCGCATTTCTGGCTTAGACTGTTCCTCATTATAGCTTATGTTTACTTAAGATCATCCTTAAGTTCTTTTTATCTCTACTGTGAGCCCCTTAAAAAAATCTTCCTAGAACTTTGATTGGCTGTTGTTTGATGCTTTTTTCAAAGGCAATTTTACTAAGTCTTTCCTAAGTTTTTTTGGTCCTGTTCAATTAGAGCTAAGGATTCAGTCAGCTGTCTCATTTCTGATTTGAGGTCACTCAATGTGTACATTTAGATTCTTAACTCATATATTTCTTTACTCTTGGTTTATTAAGTCTAGTTGCCTCAGAAATATAGCCTTCACTTTTTCAGCAGAAAAATACATCTTTAATATCATTATAAGTGAGCATTTTTTGAGACTCACAATGGCAAGTTCCAGGCAGTCCAGGTACCTATGATGTCTTGACTGGCTCCAACATCACCTGGGCCTCTTGGGGAGGTGGTGGTGGGATCAGAGTCCTGTGTGGGGACAGGCTTTGTGACCTCATCCTCTGCCTCTCTCTTCCTTGACGTCTGCTCTTTCTCTTACTCTTCTTCTTTTGGGATCTCATTTCTTCCCTGTACTTTCTGAGGTTCAACCCCACTCCTCTAGCCCCTCCCCTTCCTCACTGATCATTTCCAGTGTCACCCAAATGAGATGGCACAGTGGGGGTGGAGTGGGCTCAGTCTTAGTGCGGCTGTTCCCCTGGTGGGGAGAAACGGGGGACAAGGCTGGAACTCTGGGCTGGGACTAGTTCCTTCCCGTACCTTCTACTCCATAACTAAGACAAAAATAGATGCTGCCAGTGTGAGGATTCATTTCTTTCTGAAACCTCTCCCTGACCTTCTTGGGTCTATAAAAGAAATTCATACTCTGCATATTAACCCAAATTTGGTTCTACTTCTTGACAACTAATTCCGTGGCCTTATTATGCTAATAGTGTCTGCCCCTTCCCTGTCTGGATTATGTCACAAAGAATTCTGCATTTACTTGACAAAAAACAGCTTAGGGCCCAAATTTGCTTCTCCCTAATTCTTGGATAGGGGTGTGCATAATAAAGTTTTGTTTGGGGGTGTGGAGTGCATAATGAAGTTTTATTTTATCATGCCATATAATCAAATGAAGTTGGTGTAAATACGATGAAATCAATTCAAATAACACATTTTGTGGGTGCCAGGCCTGTGCTAGATAGCGAGGACTTAGAGAAAAGAGATCCAGTCCCTGTGTTCACGTAGCTCAGAACTGACTGAAAAACGAAACAAAATAAAACCCCCAAAACTGGTAGTGTGACAGCAGGCTCAGGCTGAGGCTCAGATGTGCCAGCCCTGGGGTTAGGGGAGCCGTCTACAATTGAGCCCTCTCCTCTGATTTGCAGGTGACCCAGAAGCACAGAACTTGAATCTCGTTCACATTATGGTTCAGACACCTGCACACATGCTTGTTTGGGCCCCAGGGGATGCCAGGTGTGGAGAACAAGCCCCCTAGCAAGAGGAGTGACCAGCACAGGTGTTGGGCCCAGCAGCAGAGCCTGAGTGTGGCAGGGGGCAAATTGTTCAGGTACATGTGAGGTTCAAATGTATTTAAACCCATCCCAAATCACCTCCTGGGTGAGGAGGGAAGGACCTCCCCTCCCCTTTCAGTTTTCACAAAACTGAAAACTGTTGTGCTCTCATCACAGAATTAAATAACGCTGTAAGTGATGTGAATGATGGAGACATACATACAAATATATATAACAGGCTTGGTGATCAATAACTTCAGCAAGACAAAGGAGGTGAAACAGATCAATGTGAAGAGAAGAGGTGATCCAGTGCCTGATATGAGGGTCAGGTATATATTGTTCCCAAAGAAACCTATGGGCGTTTCCAGTTTGCATATGAAGCAAATGTAGAAAAAGGCCAGCAGAGAAGCAAATGGTATGACTGGCACACACTTTTAACTGAAATGTGTATATTTGCATCTTCTAAATCCAGCACTACAGTTGATCAACTTGGGTTCATGGGAAAAAATTGGCGTCAGAAATTTGCAGTTAGCTTTTATACAGCATTAGAGAGAGAGAAAAAAAGAAATATTTGTCCATCAGCACAGAACTATTGAAGGAATATGTATATTTAAAAATGGACAAATATTGCATACGTTTTAGGTTACCTGCTTGTCTGTTGTGCAAACATATTAAATTAATAGAAAAAAATCTCTTTAGGGAGAAAAAAAAAAAAGAAAAACTGGCGTCAGGGGCCAAAGCTGCTCGGTATACCCGTTTCCATGGTACCCTCTGCCTCCAAAACTAGTGCTTGGGACTCAAGAAGAACGAGTTTTCTCTCGTGAAAAAGTGTGAGCCCAGGAAATCATGAGGCCATGAATGGGTTTCATAGATAGAGCTGCTTATGCGTTTGAGATCGAGGAGGGGTGTCTAAGTGGATGGTTGGCACATTGTGGCAGGTGCACTTGGTCAGAGCATCAGGAGGCTAAGAAGGATGGACTGTAGAGGAGGAGGCAGCAGCCTGAGCTATACATGAGACACCTACTTCCCCATCCACCAGGGCCTCCCGAAGAGATGTAGGAAAGAGAAATGACTAAAGAGGCCTAACGTTTGATGAGTGGGGATCATTGATTTGGCAGATCATGGAGCACAGTATTTAAGTGACCTTGGCTAGGATCTGCAAGTTTTGGGCCTAGGGGACACGGGTTACATAAATATGTGAGAAAAATAATGGTATCTTAATAATAGCTTAATAATAATTAATAGCTTAAGACACGAGAGAGGTCCAAGCGAGCTCATGAATAAATGTCCAATGAGTAGATCATAAAACAAGGGTTGAGAGAAGGGAGAAGGACCTGTGGGCTGGCCTGATAGGTTTGACAGAGAGGATGGATGAGGTGGGGCTTGCAGGTTGGGAGACTGGGGAGGTGAGAGGATGAGGACAGGCAGTATCTTGATGAAAAGAGAGGGAAATTCCCCCTGACATGTAAAGAGCTTGGAAGTCATCACTCCCATCCTTATGGGACAAGAAAAGGCTAGACAAGCTGAAAATCGATAACTTTTCTTGGATTCATCTGAGAACTGCGGTTGCAGGGCAAGCCACCACTCCACAATCTGGACAGAGGAGCATTCAGAGAAAGAGAGAGAGAGCAACCAAGATTTGCTTATCAGAGAAGGAGCCACTGGAGCCATAAACTAGTTAGAACATTTAAACGGTAATTTGGGCAAATTGCTGGAAGCTGAGTGTGTGCTAGCCTGACAATGACAGACCCCCAATGGCCATAGTCTTAGGTGGTCCTCCACATTTTTATGGACTTTCACTGCAGTAATCCCAACATATTTTCACAGTGAGGATCTTTGAAAGATCGCCTGTGGCTCTGTCAGGGGGAGAGGAAGATAAACATTGTGAAGCATGTCCAGAGCCTTCTCTGCAGCAAAGGCCTCCACTGGAGAGAAAGGTCTTTGCTGGAGCACAATGCTGAAACTTTATCCCAGCCATGAGTTGGGAGGGAGGGAAGGAATTTCCCTCCAGCCTTCCTATCTCACCTAAGGGAGAAAAAAGTCACAAAGTCAACACGGGACAGAGCCTCAAGGAAATAGGGTGCAGAGGAAAAGATGCTGACCTAAGTAACTTTGAAAATGAATGAAGACTATAAGACTAAAGACAAAAGGGACTGTACAAAAACATAGTACTATAGCTGGTAAAGTTGTTTCCCATGAGGGTGCAGGTTAACAATCCTGAAAACACTATATGTGTATACTGGAATTGAAGAATGAAATAAATGGATGGTGAGTGTCAGGTTTCTCACTGATAGAGTAGGTCATAGACAAGCATGGGGAGGCTAGAATGATCCATGTGGTGCTGGCTTAGAGTTGGAGACATTGATCTATGATCTCATGTTTAGCTTGATACAGATATAAATGAATACATATAGAATATTTTATATATGTATACACACACATATATAAATGGGTTAGTAGATACACAGATATTTTCTCATTCTGTCAGCTGAGAGGGTCAAGACACAACAATACTGTAAGAAAATTAGCATTCTCTGAGCCCAATCTTGGTTTCTAATACCATTCTCCAATAAAAGGAACCAGGCTCCTGGAAAATGGTTTATTCTAGGGCTGGGGCAGGGAATATACAGGATGAGCCTGGAGAATCGTGTTGTGTCAGAAAGTAAGGAAGTGCTCAAAAACACACAATGATGGGGTATGTCAAGGGGACACAGGAGCCAGCTGAAAGAACTCTTGATGACCAAAGCAGAAGAAATTGAGCAAGAAAATAAATAAAGTAACATTGGATTATAAGCCAAAATATAAAATAAATATCCATGAGTCTATAGTGATATAAATAATGACTGAATAAATAAAGAAATGATAGAGAATAGATAAATCTCCTATGCAGAAGAATTCCAAATAATTCCTGTGGATACTCTGAAGGCGGTGAAACATACCTCCCCACTCCCTAGGTGTGGGCTGGGCATAGTGACTTCCTTCCAAAGAGCACAGGCTGGAAAGGGGGAAAAAGAGTCGCTTTACAGTGGAGGAACCTGGCGACACTACCTCGGCCAGGTGGTCAAGGGCAGGATCAGCAGTGACGGGTCACGTTGAAACTTGTACTCTTGATCTGACGGGACAAGAATGGCACCTTGTGTCTATAAAGATCTTCCTCCCCCAAAATCAGAACTCCAGTCTAATAGTGAGAAAAGTATCAGACAAACCTAAATTGAAGGACATTCTGCAAAATACTTCGAGTGTTGATGTTAAGAGCATCAAAAACAAGGAAAGTCTGAGAAACTGCCACCGTCTAAGAGCCTAAGGCGACATGATGACTAAATGTAATGTTGCAGCCTGGATGATGTCCTGGAGCAGAAAAATGACAGTAGGTAAAAACTCAAGAAATCTGAATAAAGTATGGACTTGAGTTAATAATAATGTATCAATATTGGGTCATTAGTTGTGACACGTGTACTATATTAATTTAAGATGTTGATGGAAACTGAGTGTGTGGTATGTGGGAACTCTCTGCACTATCTGTTCAATTTTTCTGTAAATTTAAAACTATTTCAAAATAAAAATTTAATAGAAAAGGGAAACTTTTTTTAAAGGAGTGAGGAGGGCAAAGAAAGTGTGAAGGTTTGGGGAAGGTGCTCAGTCCTAGAGGAGAGGCTGGTCAGAGGTTGAAGCACAGATGTGGGAGTGACTCCAAAGAGGGGCAGAGACCTGGCTGTTGGACATGGGCCATTACTGTGGAATCACAGTTAAAATGGGATCTGAATCCACAGGCACAGCCCTGGGAGGCAGCTGGGTAGAGTTCAGTGGGATTTTTATGCTCTACTCAATGAGTGTCTCCTTAGTCCAGACACTTTATAATATCATCTCATTGAATCCTCCAACAACTCTGTGAAGCAATTCTTCTTTTCTTTGTGCAGATGGGGAAATTGAGATTCAGAGAGGCTGTGTGTCTTGGTGGCTACAGCAGAGATAGTGTGGTTGGAGTTTGATCCCAGCCCTGACTAGACCCATGCTCTTCATACGACCTAACTGCTGCCATTTACGGAGCACACAAACCGTCATGTGCTTGCCAAGGCCCCATAAAAAGCACTTTAAATGCATCATCACATAAAATTCTCAGTTTAAGTAATAGGTTCTATCATTATCCCAATTTTAAAGACGATGGAACAATCTTAGAAGGTTTAACTAGAAGTTTTTAAAAATCCCACTGACAGGAAATGTGGTGTAGATATTCAAACAAGGTCTTTGGGTTTCTAGAGTCCACATGTTAAACCACTAGCCCGTATCACTTTCCATGGTAATGACCGGAGTGGTTTTCACTGCATGGCATATGACCTAGTGTGCCTCTCTCTGCCCTACTTCCTCTAAGTCTGGGATTAATCCGAGTGACTGAATGACCAAAGAGGCCCTACTTACTATCCTCATCTCTCATTGGCCAGAAATCTACATTTCACACTGGCAGGCCAGCCTGCTGAGGATATTGCTATAGTTGACACCAGGGCACTCTCCTGCCTCAGCTCAGCAAAAGAGCAGCAATTTTCTCTACTGCCAGCTGCAGACCAGTTTAATGGGTCCTGTGATAAAGTTTTGTAGCAGCGTCTCAACTCAATCAAATTGCACATTTCATTGTGGCTTCAGGTGCTCAGAGTGTGGCCTGCAGTGCAAATGATGTCTATGACATTCAGGTTGAAAGCTACTAGAAATGGCCTCTGATAAACAGGTGAGTTGCTAGCTACACAAACTGCAGGCCATTTAGATATGCCAACCATGCTTGGGCTGCTGAGTCCCCACAGCTTGCATTGCTTGGCAATGCAGCATGCAGGGAGCAGATTTAGCAGCAGAAGGGACATATCAAGAGAGCCAAAGACTCACAGCCCATGAGAATGGTGTCCAGGGTCTTCTGTGTCCATGTACCTTAGCAGGCTTCAGAAGATGGCTAGGGCTTGCATTCTAGACAGAGGGCCCAGGGGAAGATTCCTTTGGAAACACCACCATCCTCAACATGGCCAGAGCTGCAGGGAACAGTTAACTCTGGCAATGGTCTGCCAGGGTACTTTCCACTGACTTTGTTCAAAGAGTCAATGGGCTACCTCCAAGACTATAATGAGCCAAGGGTTAGTTCTGTGCTGTAACCCGGCAGTGTGGTAATGGCAATGTAATTCTAGGTTGCATCAGATGTATTATATTCTGGAGACATTATCACTTTTCCTTGGGAAATTCTATTGCATAGGAGTTTTGGGAATTAAATTGTGAGCTGTGGCAGTAACCACATTTAATATGGGGATTTGCAAGTGTTTTTACAATGTTGTTGGGCGGAACTGGCAAAGTGGTAGTCTTACGTATCCTGTTAATCTCCTGGACTTTTGAGGAAATGGAACACATGAGAGACTGGAAGGGAAGGTGGGGAAGGAAGTATCCTCACTTCCAGGGGAAGGTGGAACAGGCACAGCTGCTGAAGAAGGAACCCAGAGATGGGTTTATCTTGACTGTGACCCCTCTGGCTGGGGTGAGCTGAAAGGAAAGCAAGTGGTGGAAAAAAGATCTCTGCATATATTTTGGAATTTTATCTATGACAAGAAAAGACAGGAAATTAATTTCTTTACAATATGGATTTTTCTGCATCAACAAGGGATGGACTTGGAAGAAAGAGAAGGAAAACAATGTTAAATTTTATGGGCCAATTTGGGGCATTTTATTTTGCAGACATTGTGTTCTTTGGACTCTGTAGTTATCATCTGCTGCGTATTGTTTAACACTGTCTGGCAAGCTTGGTTGGATGACATAGCTGGGCATTATTTAAGATCAGAAATAGGATAGCAGTGACTTCTTGGCCTACTGCCTGATGGTGTAGTTCCTTGGCATGACTGGCAAATTGGAGGGGCTCTTCTGCCAAATAGCTGTGTGTAATGGAGACTGACGAGCCTCCTGTGTGAGCTCACCCTAATGGGAGAAGGAGCCAGGCACAGTTCATGTGTCCAGAACAAAAATCTTAGTTGTTGGCAGAGAGTCGTCATATTTTCTCCTAGCCAGTTCCCATTGGACTCATCCATTCATCCAAAACACTTTTATTGAGGCATTAATATGTACCAGTCAATGCATTATATGTAGAATTGTAACAGGGAACAGGGCAGAGACAATGAGTGTTCATATCCTATGGACATTAGGGTGGCTGAGAGTACATTTTGAAAGATGTGATGCTCTTAACAGTCTGGCAGACATTGGAGCATAAGCAGTTCACTTTCTCTATAACCAGGTGTCAAATGTAAAATGGCCTCCCCATCATTTGGAGCTGACCACTATGGCACTCTGGCACCATGAGGGTTCTGGGGTATTGGTGGTATTTTCTGGAGAGGCAAGAGGGGGAGATTATCCAACAAAGCAGAAATCTCTGGGCCCAGAAGAACAGAAACAGAGACCATAGTGCCTGCTGACAGTGACAGAGACCATGATGCTCAGCACAGATACAGGTGAAAACATGGGCCCAGCAGAGCAGTGATGGGGAAGATGCAGGGTCTGTGATACCCTGAGGAGTAGTGATGAAGAACTAGGATGAATAGTGGAGAAAGAACAGCACTAGTGGGAGAATACTTCTTTGTGAGTACATTCATGAAATTTCCTGGAGCCACTCAGAGATACTGGAGAGATTTTTCAGGACAGAAATCTGTTTTTTGCTGCTCAAATGACCTCAGACACACTCACAGACTGTTGATTTTTGGGGAAACTTAATTACAATAATCATAATGAGGACATCAACAGCAACACTACCCTCCACCACTGTCACCATAATTACTATCATTATTGAATACTTACCAGAGGTCGGGAACTGGGCTCTGAGCTTCAAATATATTACTGTTAATTCTTAGAAGGATTACAAAGGACTTCCACTTTAGGCCAGATGGAGTAACAGGGGCCAGATTTACCCTGCTCTCTGAAATAATAAAAATAATGGACAAAATATGTGAAACAATAGTTTTCAAGACATGGGTATCAGGCAAGAGAGGACAATGATCCCTGATGAAAAATGAACAAGGGGCGCCTATGATTGCCCCAGCTTACAGGCCATGGTGCAGGAAGGGGCACCCAGGCAAAGCCCAACAGACTCCCTGAGTGAAGGAGGCAGAGAGTCTGGAGAGGCGAGGGCAACTAGTTTGCGTGACATAGTATAAAAAAGGAAAGAGCTGTTTGGAGAAAGAAATCCGGAGAACTGCAGAGGATCCTTCCTGACTACTGATCAGTGCATCAGTGTAAGGAAAATAACCAAGGTCAGGAAAAGAACCACCCAAAAGTTAACAGTTCCCAGTGCTTATACAGGACTGGAAATACACCTGTTCCCAACAATCAGACTGGAGAATTTCATGATGCATAGGGCACTGGGGAGAGATTTCAGAAGGATCTTTCCTTAGTAGTAAGAATAATTAGTTCTAGACAGCTATGGTCCCACCTAACAAATCTTTAGAATGAGACCTGAAAGGATCAAACAATTTCTAAGTAAGTTAATTGCAGCCTAAAACAAATATCAAGAATATTTATAGGAATACAAAAATATCCAGCACCCAACAAGGTAAAGCACGACATCTGGCATCAAACAAAAAATTACAAGACATACAAAGAAGCCGGAAAATACAAACCATAACGAGGAGAAAAATTTATCAAGTGAAACAAATTCAGAACTAACACAAAGGACAAAAGTTCAGTAGAGACATAGAAAATCTTGAAAAGATTGAAATTGAGCTAAAGATAAAAACTATAACGTGTGAGATAAAAAATACACAGATGGAATTAAGGGCAGATTGGACATCGCAGAGGAAAAGATCAGTGAACTTGAAGACTAGAAATGATCTAAAATAAAACAAGGAGACTACTGAAGCATGACAGTATTGATACAGACTGCAATATAGTGAATCTGAAAATAATTATACTGAGTGAAAGACAGTACACACACACACAAGTACATCGTGTATGATTCCATTCATGTAAAATTCTGAAAAATGCAAAATAATCTATAGTAACAGAAAGCAGATTAGCAGTTGCCTGGGGGTGGGAGGGTGGGAAAGGGGAAAAGGAAACTTTTGGAAGTAATGTACATGTTCATTATGTTGATTTTAGTGATAGCTTCAGGGGTACATATATATTTTAAAAGTTATTGAATTTTACAGTTTAAATATTTGAAGTTTATTGTATGTTAATTATATCACAATAAAATTGTTAAAAAAAGGATAAGAAGGTATTACCACACCTGTTTTTTTTTTTTTTTGGTCAGGAAGATTAGCCCTGAGCTAACATCTGTTGCTAATCCTCCTCTTTTTGCTGAGGAAGATTGGCCCTGGGCTAACATCCATGTCCATCTTCCTCCACTTTATATGGGATGCCGCCATATAAACATAAGCAGTGCATAGGTCTGTGCCTGGGATCGGAACCTGTGAACCCAGGGCCACCGAAGCAGAGCATGCGAACTTAACCACTACGCCACCGGGCCAGCCCCACCACACCTATTTTAAAGATGAGAAAGTTGACATCCAGGGATATTAAGTGACTTGCTTAATACTGAAGAGTTCATAAGAGAGTGACCTAGGTTTCTTAATGCTGTATGCCTTTCAGTGGCATCAGATGGCAACGTCAAAGCTGATATTCCTTGAACACGCTTTTGGAAAGGATTATATTTATAAAAATCCGTATAAAAACTGAGCATTTATTGGTGGACCATCTCTGACGTATACAGTACTGACCACCACCTTACATATTATAAATATATTACTTTAGTTGTAAAATGTCAGTCTCCCCACCCCTTCGTGCCAATACAAAGTGAGCTCTCGAGAGCAGGGATTTTGTTTTGAACACAATTTTATATTGATTATCTCTTACATATCACCTCTGGGCCTCTTCGTCTCTTGTTCTAGCTGTCACTTTGGTAACCAAACATGCACAAACTCTATTGGACTTGACAGAGACGCAACCTGTCAGTGCCCATCCTCGTGCTCCAGCTGGCGCCTCTTACTCATGCCCCAGGGTTTTACTGTTGCAAGTCCTCACACGAGTAGTGTATATTCCTGGGAAGTTCAGGTTTTCCTCACGGGATGAACCTTTCTTAATGGGAGGTGGTATCCAGTGGAGAAAGTCTACCTCCTTTCACTTACTGATGGATGGTCCTTACACTACTTCTCAGGGATGGTGCTGCAGGACCAAGCAACCAGACCCACTCAGTGCTGGCAAGCATCATGCTCCTGTATTCCCTGCCCCTCCTTCCCAGTTTTACTTTCTTTGACACTCACTCCTACTTCCTTGGATCAAATTCTCTAATTAAGCACATAAGCCCGTTGCCTCAGGCTCTGTTTTCTGCTTTAAGAGTTGGTCCCAGCAGTGATCCCAGAAAGCAGACCCCTGGATGGCATTTTGGAGCTGTGTTATTCAGCAGTTGGATGGGAATGAGAAACTCTGTGCCAGTGGTAAGTGGGGTGGTAATAACTTCTGGGAGACAGTGGCATTGTAATGATTGAAGTTTTCACCTAGGTTTCCTTGGGATGAAACAGGTGGAGAGTGAAGTGTTGTGATATGTGGTGACAGTGGCTCTTGAATAGCATGGGGACAATGGTAATTACAGAGGTTGTAGAGTGGCCTGGCTTTTTAAAACTTCATTAAAACCTTAAAAAACGACAAAAAAATGACAAACAGAATGGCCAACTGACAACTTTATGCTGTGAAAACTAGAAATTTCTAAGGCAGCTTTTAAGGAGACACTCATCTCTGCAGCCACAGGGCAGATTGTGCTGAAGATAAGACCCAGCATCTAATTGAAAGGGTGTCAGAGCTGCAAAGGAGACAGAATATACACCTGGCCGAGTGTCCCATGTCACGGTCATGTCTTGAACAGGGAGAGTGGAACCCTCAGACTTGGGCTAGGGTAATTTGGGTAGATGAGCCAGAGGATCTTGACTCCCTCGCTTCCTTTGAACTCTCCAGAATGGCAGAGGATCCCCACCCCTTTGTCAGAGGGGAGCAGTCCCCTCTTGCCTGGAGAGTACAATGACCTCGCCTGAGGCAGATGCCTCATAAGGTTCTGCTTGTTCTCAACGAGATTTTCCCTCACTTCCCCTCATTCATCCAGGGCAATAACAGAAGCCAGATTTCAACACAGCCTGAGTAGAGAGGTACAGCCCTGCTATGGGAGAAAATAGCTTACAGTATGAAGGAATTGCAGGACCTATTTAATATGTACCAGCAGGGACCAGAACACGTGTGTGCGTGGATCTTGCGGGTGTTGAAGCAGAGAGGAGTATGAGACTAGACAGAAGAGAATTTATTGTTGCGGCACTTGCCCATGAATTCGGATTCAACAGTCTGGCAGGCACATTTGTGCTTGAAGTTGGTCCTAATGGTTTTCTGGGATGACTATTTGAAGCTTGTGCGTGACAATGGATTACAGTTCACGGTATTTTTTTCAAAGTGTGGTCCCCATAACAACAGAATCAGCGTCACTGAGGGAAACGCAAATTCACTACTGAATCAGAAACTCTGGGTGGGTCCCGGCAATCTGTGTTTTAATAAGTCTGCCAGGTGATTCTGATGCTCACTAAAGTTTGAGAACAACTGGCCTACAATAATGAGGTGGAAAAGCTAGAATTTCTTTGGCACAGTGTTTAAAGAAGGCGTCAGGGGGCCCAGGGAGATGAGAATGTTAGAATGGATTTATTATGTAAGACGTGAGGACCACTTTGAGCATGTTCCCTCGGAGGGCCCTGAAGGCACCTCTTCATTAACTCAGTAAGGAAGCCAGGGTGAGAGGGACACTGGCATCTTTAAGAAACTTGGAGTTGGCCTCCCTCTGGAGGATGAGGTTGACTATGGGAGATGCTGCCATGAACCTGGGCTCCCTAATATCAACGGGATGATGGGATTCTAGAATGATAGAGGCTAGGTGGCAGCAATTAGGATCAGAGGCAAGGTGGTGTCATTACTGTATAGGCAGTGGGGCTGAAGTGGCAATTGGGGTCATAGCAATGGGAGGAGTGTGGTGATAGATAGACGACTGAACAGAGTGTTGCTCGGCTTGTAAAATAACAAAAAAGGCTGCACAATGGAAAACCATAGTCCTTCATCCAGTTTCAGTTCAGTATCCAAGTCCACTCTTTGAAGAGAAGGCCACATCCCTTCAGGAAGGATCTAGCCCCTGCTAGCATATGTTGTGGTGTAATTGCA
This sequence comes from Diceros bicornis minor, assembly GCF_020826845.1. NCBI lineage: Eukaryota > Metazoa > Chordata > Mammalia > Perissodactyla > Rhinocerotidae > Diceros > Diceros bicornis. Next base: position 17,109,250 of record NC_080741.1, read on the forward strand.
TGAAAATTTGGTAAGTATGCCACAGATTCTTCCCCACAGCGATCTGGGCCATTTGCCAGGTTAACTGTGTCCTGGGAAAAGAGGAATACTCAGATTTGGAGAGACTGTCAGCTCCGGGGTCTGAGCTGACACTGATGCCAGAGAACCAGTGAACCATCATGGTCTTTGAACCTAGAAAATGTTCACCACACCAGCCCCATCCCTAATCAGTTCCTTACAGTCAGATCTTTCCCCATTTCCTGGCCCATACTCCCCAAGACCGTTACAAAAAAAGAGATGCACAATTTCGACTAGCTTGTTTCTTCCTTACACATAGGCAAGAAGAGGGTCTAAAATGATGGTTGAGTCGCCAGCTCTATCTTACTTGGGGAGACAGAGTTCAGTAATGTTAGAAACCGCCATCTTCCTTTGACAAGGTTGGGCTGATCGGGGCAAAGTGATCTCATGCTCAGTATTTAACTTGTGTGACCTCAGAGTCCCTTTTTCCCAAATGTCGGAAATCACAACTTCCCATTCTCTGTTCTTTCCCTCTGGGCAGCTCGCAGGGGCTAGGGTAAGGAGAGCCATCCCAGAGACAGGCTGCCTGGACGTCTGGTCCCACGCCCACAGCCCCGGGCATTAGGAGAGGGAACTCTTCATTTCACTGGCCATGGCTTCTCACATGCAGCAGTGAGGACTGGTTGGCAGAAAGCCAGAATGGTATGGCTATGCCCAAGACTGTCACCCACACTGAGCTCTCCAGGACCAGCAGGTGGAGTGGCAGGTCTGCAGAACCCCAGCAGCTCCCAATCACGCAATGCAATACCAAAACCCTCCCTTCCAAGGTCTCCCTCTGACCCTGCTCAGCTTTCCTGTGGGTGTTCCTTGCTGCCCTGCCTCCTTATTTGCAAATTCCTCCTGTGATGATAAGCCTGGCTGGCTTTCTTGGAGATGTGTGCAGACCATGATGGCTTCTGGGATCTAGAAAGTCCCTCCTAGTGGCAGCTCCCTCACCACGGTTGATGTTAACCCAACCTGTGTTGTCTTTCACTGTCCCCATACTTTTCATCATGTGGCAGAAGCCTGTTGTTCTTGCTTTATGTCTGCTTATAGCTAAAGTACTTTTACACATACTTGTATACTTCCTTTTATTTCCCATCGATAAAAGTATTATGAAGGAAAAGTCCTGTACACAGACCCTCCTGTACATTTCCTCATCTTCCAAGTTTGGATGATCACAAGTCGGATTCTCAGAGATCTCCTGTATACAGGTGAAGTGGAGGATTTGCAGGCCTCACCAAAGGACAGCATAGATAACTGACTGTGCAGACTTCTTTGACCAGTTCTCCTCATTAAGTGAAGAAATATAAGCATTGATTGAGCATCTCTTGGGTATTGGGGCAGCAAGGCAAAGGATATGATTCTAGCCCTCAAGAATCCCATAGTCCACCCTTATGGAGAGATTGAGGGATATATAAAAATAGAAAAATAACAGAACTGTGTATAAGGCACCTGATGGGGGACAAATGAAGACCTTGCTGAAGACCTCACTGAAGCAGTGATGCTGAAGCAAGGCTTTGAAGACAGATAAAGTGGGAAAGCAAATAGCTAGCAAGAAGAATGGGATATGGCAGCCACAGGAAACAGCATTATTTCTGCTGGAAAATACAAGTAAAATCATGCGTCACTTAATGACGAGCATATGTTTTGAGAAATGTATCGTTAGGCGATTTCACTGTGTGAACAACATAGAGTGTACTTACATAAACCTAAATGGTATAGCCTACTACACACCTAGGCTATATGGTACTTATCTTATGGGACCACCATCGTATATGCCCTCCATTGTTGAATGAATTGTTGTCAAGCGGCGCATGACTGTAGATGGTTCTGCTGGAGTTTAAAATGTCAGTGGGAAGAGTGAAAGGAAACAGAACTGGAGAAGCGGGCAGGTTGGGCCACAGACTGTTTTCTATTCCTAGAAGTGCAGACTTTATTCTCTAGGCCAGTGCTTGTCAAATTATGATCGCTGGACCAGACACATGAGCATCTCTGGAGAACTGGTTAGAAATGTAGACACTTAAGTCCCACCCCAGCAACTGGATGAGGATCTCTAGTGGTGTGGCCGGCAATCTTAATTTTAACAAGCTCTCCAGGTGATTCTGATGCACACAGAAGTCAGAACCTCTGTTTTCGAGGATGAGGGGCCATACCAGGTCTCTGAGCATTGAGAAGTTTGGGTTTTAAAAAGATCTCTCTTACAGCAACGTGGAAGTAGCATTGGAAAGGACAAGCCTCGTGGCAGTCACCAACGGGGAGACTGTTCCAACTGTCCAGATGAGAAATGATGAAGGCTTAAGCAGGACAGAAATGGAGGAACTGGAGAGAAGAGGAGAGAGGGGAGAGGTGAAAAAGGTAGACGTGGAGACTGGCTAGACATAGGTGGTGAGGGAGTGTATCTGGGACAGGGGACTATTGCTGCTGTGGCCCGAGGTTGCATGAGGATGGCCCAGTCTGGTCATGCCAGCTAACTGGAGGAGGCATTCTCAAGCACACCTCAGCATCCACAGAGAGGCTTATTAGCTGCTTCTTCCCAGACCTTCAAGGTGAAGAAGCAAGAGCTCTTTCTCAGCCATCAGAACCACTGACACGAAGATGGCTGATTATTCTACAAAGAGAAAACTTCTCAACACCAGTCTTTTCATTCTTGCTAATGAAAATAATGTGTAAAGCATGTGCACGTGCCCCTGTGTGTGTGTGTGTGTGTGTGTGTGTGTGTACACAGACGAACTCTAGGGAATGCTATGGTGCTACATTTCTCGTGGCTTCTGATTATTTTGTATCTCCCAGAGCCTGCATCTGTATGCAATAGGAGGTGGGATGAGGTGAGTTACGTAGCCATTAGAACTTCATTACATTTATGTCGATATTGTCTCAGTGTATTTGACTCCAGCAAACAACACACATAGGAAAGTCTGAGCATTTTTTTTTTGGCCTGGGGTTGCAGGAGTATTCCAAAATCCCGGCTATCAACCAGAGTGTGATTGTGCTGCTTTATTGTCCCCAAGTCGGGCACCCAAGAGTCACGTTAACAGATTGTTGTATTTCCACCAAATGCCCTATTGTGGGTTGAATTGTCTCCCGCTAAAAGACATGTTCAAATCCTAACCCCAGTATCTGTGAATGTGACCTTATTTGGAAACAGGGCCTGAGAGATGTAATCAAGTTAAAGATGATGTCATACTCGATTAGGATTGGTCCTAATCCAACGACTGTTGTCTTTATAAGTTGAGGGAAATTTGGACATGGACACAGACACAGGGAGAGCATCCTGTGACTATGGAGGCAAAGATTGGAGTGATGCATCTTCAAGCCCAGGAACTCTAAGAATTACAATATCAGAAGGTAGGCAGAAACAAGGAAGGATCCTCCATTAGAGGCTTCAGAGAGAGCCTTGCCAACACCTTGATTTCAGACTTCTGGACTCCAGAACCGGAGACAATAAATTTCTGTTGTTTTAAGACATCTAAGCTTATGGTAATTTATTACGGCAGCCCCAGAAACTAATACATGCTCCAAACTTTTAGCAGGTTTGAGATCCACGATTCCAATGCAAAAATGAAAATGTGGAAAAAGAATCCAAACCAACAAAAAACCCAAACCAACAAAAAATAAACAACCAGAGATGATTTGAAACTTATGCAAGACAGATTTTGTAATCAGGGGAGTTAGGCAGATGAAAGAGGAGCCTTCTGTGTGTGAAATATGAAGAAAATGGATAACGCACTTTTTATCAAACTGTCTGAAAGTGCAATAGACTGCCTTCTGAGATGGAAGGGAAAATTCTCCGTAACTTTCAGGGAAAATAAGGACAGCCAGATAACCTCCCTGTTCTGTGACAGCCTATCACCAAATGAGAGATGGAGAATAATAGGAAAGACAGAGATGATATAAAACGGGCCCCAGACATGGAGCATTGCTGGATTAACTCCAGCAGCATTTGTGTACGTTGTCATGTCAATAAAATTACTGAAATTGAAACTTGAAATTGAACAGAGTGTGAAAGAAAGAAGATATTACTCAAGGGACATAAGCAGTAAATATTCACATTAAGGGGATGTGATATCATGGAAAGTTCCTGTGGTTTGTGATGCCACCGAAATCCAAACAAAAGGGTATAATTTCATTGTTCCCTCCTTGGTGTTTTCTGCAGAATTGAACACTTGGTGATAATGAAATTGGGCTCCGGAGAAGTGAAATCAAAGTTCAGAGATGCATCAGTATGTTGCAGTGCATATTCATTTATTCACATGCCTTGTGGGGCTGCTTCCTCTGATTAGGAGCTGTGAGCTGCTTTATTCACCAGCAAGAATCTGATGTGAGTAGGCTCTAGGTTTTCCATTCTTGGACAAGGGAGAAAGCTGAGACTGGGTGAGACTGAAGGCAGCTTGGCAGCGTAGCTGGAAATCCACCTCTCCCCTCTCTCCTTGTGTAATGGTGGAATGATTCTTTTTTACCCTCTCCACAATCCATGCAGCCCTCACTGCATGCCTCCTGCAGCCTCTCTCTTCTGTCATCTTAGGCAAAGGTCAGGGTGCACTCTTCCCTGGGCTAAGTCTGCGAGCTGCTGCTGGCCGGTTTATTCCCCTTCTCTAGCCAGGAAAGCCCTTCTGCCAGCTGTTTTTGGCCCCAGCAGTCTGAGTCCCCAGCAGGAAGTCTGACATCACACACCCAGGAGGCAGGGCGTTGGAAATTCTACTAATGATCTGTCCACAGAGTAAGCTCCTGACTCAAAATATGCAGAGAAGTTTTTCCTGACACCCAAACAATTGCCAATATTTCCCCCTGGGGATTATTTTCTACCAAAGGGGTTTGCAGCCTGCTTTAAGTTCTCATGCTTTTATTAAAACAAATCAAAACAAAACAAGACATAGCATCTAATCCATCATTGGATGCATCTATAAAAGGTCCAGAGTGGTCAAACTGGTGAGGAAGACCTGTTTTACCTTCCTGGGGGATGTTATTAATATGCTGAGCTCAAGATGTTTGACTGAATTTTTACAAATCGGTAGAAGGTAGGTACTGTTATGATCCTTGTTTCATAAATGGAAACTGAGCCTTAGAGATGTTAGGAACTTTGGCCAAGTTTACACAGTTAGGATTGGAACCCAAGTGGACATCTTTCCCAAACCACGCTCTTGACCATTATGCCACACTGCCACTCATGAGCTGCAATTTTCAGGGAAGCACGGAATGTCAGAGCTGAGTGACCTTAGCAGTCATTCAAGCCAACCCTTCAGCCAATACATAAATCCCCTCTATAGCACTGCTGAAAAGTGGTTGTCTAGAAGCTGCCTGGACACCTTTAGTGTCAGAGAACTCACCACCTCTCCAGAAAGCCTATACTATATTTTGGATCATATTTAAGCATTAACAAACATTTTGTGTTGTGATTTAAGGTTTTCCCAAGTGTAACCTCTACCCATTCATCCTAGCTCTTTCCTCTGGGACCACAGAAAATAATCCCAATGTTTTGGCAACTGTGGAGCTTGTAAGGACAGGCTTTTCCTCTCTCTAAATCTTTGCTTTCATTCAGTCTTTCAAGAAGACCTCATCCATGATGGGTTTCCAGAAATTTTGCTTTCCTTGGAATATGCCGTGGTTTGTTAAAGTTCTTTGTAATTGTGGGAAACAGAATTTGGACACAATATTTCAGGTGTGGTTGACAGAAAATAGCAAGGTAAGACTCTTTAATCCTATCCTTTTACCGCTTTTGGGTCCTGGAAACAGCTTGGTATTGACTAAGTTTTACACAAGATTAACTTGGATTCTGCTCTGAGTTACAATTTGAGATGACCCAGGCATGCCTTTACACTATCAATGAATAGAGCAATTTTAGGAACACAGGCCATGGTGAAAATGCTCAGATCTTTGTGTATGCCACTGACCAACCTTTGTACAGACACAAACATAGTCCTTGGCCCAAATTCAACTCATTAAAACCCAACATTACGATTGGTGTTATAAATGTTCCTGTCTATATACCACCCATATGGCTATTTGCCAAAGACCTTCATATAAATCTATGGATGAAACAATCTTATCAGTTTCAATACATTGGTTAGGGCAAACCTTCCAGGTATAGTATATACATTTTGGACACAGTGTGTAGTTTTCCATAAGTTGTTCAGTTCAGGAGCAAGAACTATTGAGAAGACCAGAAAATTGCAAGAAATGTGTTACGTCTCTGTCTTAGTCCACTTGTACTGCTATAACCAAATACCATAAACTGGATAGTTCAAAAAACAGATATTTATTTCTCACAGTTCTGGAGGCTGGGAAGTCCAAGATCAAGGTGCCAGCTGATTCGGTTCCTGGTGAGGGCTCTCTTCTTGATTTGCAAATGGCTGCCTTCTTGCTGTGTCTTCATGTGGTGGAGAGAGAGATGATCTCTTTCCTGTCTCTTTTTATAAGGGCACTAATCCTATTATGAAGGCTTCACCCTCAAACACCCACAAACATTCAGTCTCTATTCTCCAATTCAGCGTCTCTTCATCTTCTAAATGGCAACTAGCCCTTTCCTCTGAATCAGCAAGGCAGTATCTTTTCAGAGTCATTGTCTCTCTATGCTGGTTCTTTCTAGATAATGTCTACCTAGTTTTCTCTAAAATATATCACCTACCAGTTTCCTTTTTTGGCTATGATCTCAGCTCAGCTTCAAATAACAAGGAAGATGTAATAATTGAACATCTGCTGTTTGCCAGGTACTTTCTCACACATTCGTGATCTTGTTTCATTCTCCAACAGCCCTATAAAGTAGATAAAATTATTCCCACTTAGAGAAAGCTGAGAAACTGAGGCTCAGCGAGGTAATATGACTCGCCCAAGGGAAGAAAATGGCAGTCAGTCTTCAAACTCTTGTAAGCTCATTCCAGGTCTAGCTCATTCTGCTACCCCCAGATTGCTTTACTATTCCAAACTGTAGTCCTCTAAGGCGATTCGAAAGCGTGTCAATCATTTTCTCCTCAGAGGCAGGGTTTCCCCAGCAGACTGATCCTATGGTGATATCCATGATCTAATTCCAGATTTATTGTAAAGTTAATCAAGGAGAACTAACACATAGTTACTCATCCTACTGCAATTACTTTATCTAAATGAGATAGGCTACTTTGGCTTGACTTTCCTCACCAGATCAAATCAAATCAATGGTTTTGAAGAATCCAAATGTGTTTTTGCTTAGAAAACAGGAGAAAGTAAAGCAAAAGATTTTATTCAGCGAAAGAAAGAATTTTTGTCAATCAATTCATATTAGTACAAATCTTTTGGATTCAAGATTTAAAGGTGGAGGCAGATTGGTTGGAAGGGTGGGTGCTGAATTTGACCGAACTTCAAACTAGCAGCATTCAAAGGGCTTTGTGATGGGAGATGTTTTCAAATGCTGCAGAATAAGGAAAATCTCTAAATCCTTAAGCCAGAATTCCCTTAGAATTTAGAGTATGGATCAGGGGTTCCCAGGCTCCCAGGGCCAGGCAGGTAATGTCAGTGTGTGATAGAGCTGCGTATAGGTGTGTAGAGAATCATGGTGCACATTTTGGCCAAAGGCATTGAAAAAAATTGAACACTCCACTGGCCAATCAAAGAAGACTCCAGGCCAGAGTTGGTTCCTATGGTTCTAATTAATGACCCTTAGGCCATTAATGACCCACTTTTTTTGCTACTTAGTGGCCAAGTCTTCACAAGGTACAAAATTCAACTCCTCCTGTTGGCAATGGTTCAGATTCTTTGGTCAGCTCTGGAGCGCTGAGAGGACTGCTCTCTGCATGGAAACATATTACAAGAGGAAATAAATGTACTTAGGAAAGGAGAAGAGATCTGGTCACAATACAACCCATGTAGGATGATGATAAAAATGAAGAGACCTTTGTTTTAGCTGCCTAGAAAGCTTAAGTCCTACAGCTTTTTGGAGTGACTCCATTGATGACATTTTTAATGATTCAAGTATTTCTCTTATGCCAAATGGAACCAGCATCTTCTTTTGTTTCCTCGAAAAATTTTTTTTATGGGAATGTTTCAAACATACAAAAAGAGAAAGAATAATATAATGACCTCCTAGGTACCCATCACCCAGCTTCAACAATTGTAAGCTCAAAGCCAATCTTGTTTCTTCTATATTTCCACTTACTGACCTTGCCCTCTCCAGCTTCCCTCCCCCCACTTTTTGAAGCAAATTCCAGTCATCATGTCAATTTATCTACAAATATTTTAATATGTATCTCTAAAAGTTAACTATTCTTTTTTAGAATCCCTAACCATAATCCCAATACCATTCATTATTACAGGGAAAAAAATTGCTTAATATCATCAAATATTCAATCAGTGTTCACATGTTTCATTCTTTTTATTTTGTACAGTTTGGTTCAATCCAGATACAGATAAGATCCACACATTGCAACTGTTGATATCCATCATAAGTCTATTTTAACCTAAAAGTTCCTCTTCCATCAGATTTTTGCTCTCTTTTCCTTTGTAATTTAGTTGTTGAAGAAACTGAATTGTCTGTCCTAAAGGGCTTTCCACTGTCTAGATTTTACTAATTGGATCCCATGGTGTCATTAAATGAGTTCCTCTGTTCCTCTAAATTGCCAGTTAGATCTGGGGCTTGATTAGATTCACGTTTGACTTTTTTCTTTTTTTTTTTTCCTTTTTTTCTTTTTTTAGGCAAGACTACTTCATTTGTGGAGTTCTGTACTTTCATCAGGACATCCATGTTGTCCAAGTGTCTCTGTGATGTTAGCAACATCGATGATTATTGTCTAGATCCATCAATTTATTCATAGTTACCAAATATTGATTTACTAATTCCATCATTTCTTCTTCACTTAGTATCTGGAATTCTTCCATAAAGAAAAACTTTCCCTCATCATCAGTTTGGATACTCTGAGGTACAGCTCCTTGTATGAAAGGAAAGATAGTTGGTTGACGCTTTCCTTGTAATTACCAGTTTTCAGAATAAAGAGTTGGTTTCCTAATTTTCCGTTAATTACTACATAGGAATTTTTTACTACTGTTATTTTTTTTGAGCATCATTTGGCCTTATGGATTCAAACATACTTGATATGATATCAAGCTGTTGAAATTTATCCTTATCAGTGGCCAAATTGTCTCAACTTTGGATAGTGGGAGACTTTTCAATTTGGATCCTGAGTCCTTTTGACAAAACCCTAGCAGTCCCTAATTACCTCTTTGCTTTTTATTATAGTAGGCTATTTCAGGCTCCCCTCATTCATTTCCTGTCCTAGAACTGGAATCAGCCATTTCTTCAAGGAGAGTTCTTTTGGGGGAAATATTTAGAAACCATAGTCTGGATACTAGGAGTGCTCATCACTGCTGGGTTGGTCACTGTTTTTAGACTTTTCAGCAGATAGAGCCAGGAAATACTTATGTTTCAAAAGATAAAATTCATCATGATTTTGTTCTGGTACTTCCAATTCAAATTCAGGATTATGGGGATTTTATTTAACTTTATTGTTCTTATGCATGTAACCCCTTCTCCTATACTGAAAATCCCAATTTTCAAAAATGTCAACATAAGAATTCATTTATTTTATCCCACAATTCACACAAAACAATTAAGACTAACAAAACCAACAATGCAAACAACAATATGATAATTGGTACACAATTTAAGATATTTTTGCATTTCTTTTGTCTTTAGGGTTTATCCTACTTAGGATGTAAAGTCAACTGACGTGTTTTAAAATATATTAGAATAGTTCCTCTGTGTATAGTTATATCACCAACAGAATAGTTCCTCTGTGTATAGTTATATCACCAACTTAGGTTCCTTTGCTTCATTTTGCCTTAGAATTTTAGAGAATTCTTTTTTAAAGTTTAATTTTGGTTTATACCAGTATCTCTTCTTTATAGTAAAGTTTATCTAGAAGCTGGTGTTTTTTCTACTTAACTTTTGACTTAATATCTTACTTTCCTGACTTCTGGAGTTCTGCTCTGTCTTGCTTCCTTTGACTACCATTAATTTTCTACATATCTTTGCTTCAAGCTGAAGACCTGTCCAGTTCCTTAAATCCACCCCAAATTATCACTAACATACTTAATGTGCACAAGAGTCTTTTAATTAAGGATTATCTATGGGTAATGGGTAGGGCTTATAGGCAATCACTTAAAATTGAGTATAGGCATTATACTCTAAAATTAGCCACAATCCCCCACAGCCCCTGGCCTGCTGCCATCTTTTTTTCTCCTGAGCCCTCTCTCCTATTTTCTGGCTCAAACCACAAACTCCCTGTTATTCACTTATCTTTTTTCCCCCAGAGGAATAGCTTTATTGGGATTAGTATCTGGAGAAAGAAAGTAGCAGTGGCTGATATATCATAACAGGTTAAGGAATGCAGATAAGGAAGACATAGCATTGTTAGTAGACCCTGCAGTAAGTATAGGCATACAAGCCTGCTGGGAAATAGTTTCCCCACCCCTAAAACACTCTACTAAGCTGCCATTTAAAAAAGTGGAACAATGTTTTTAATATGCCTTTGTCACCTCAACTACCACTATTACAAATAAAAGGATATATCACATTTTATTATTTTAAATTTTATCTTCTACATATAGTTCAAGAGTCCACCATTTTCAAAAGTTGCTGCTCTTCTGAATCTGGCAGCTACAAGGTCAAATGAGAAGTGAGAGGGTAATCTTACTGGCCCAGTGGCCTTTTTCCATTTTTCCTCATCAATTAGGGCCAGGTAATAGGGAGCATCTGAGGTTTGGGGAGTAGGGTTATCTCCCCCAGCACAACAGCACAATAAAGCATCAAAGGCATGCTGAAGAGCCAGGCTGGTGAGACTTGTGGGGCAGGAAAACACAGCCTCGTAATTGGTGCAGAAAGCAGAGGGATGTTTGCTGGCTTGTGTGCCTTGGGCATCCATGAGCTTTCTCCATCTTCTTCTTCACCTTCTCCTCCAGTCCTGGCCCTGCATTCCAGGTACCTAGGAATTCACAGAAGGCTTCCCAGGGCAGCTGGTGGGTGTGGAGGGGAGTAGGGAGTGGTGGGTGTCCAGGGAAGGGGATTAGTAGCCTGGATACTCTGGCTGCAGCTCAGAGCAGGGTGGACACTTAGGGGAAAACAGGGTTTCCAAGGGGGGCCCTGGAGTATGTGTATGGGGGGAGACAAGGTAGATAGAATTGTGGCCTTCAGGGAATGCAGAGCTGGGGAATATGGAGGACCCCCAAAGGGCATGGCTCAAGCTCCCTTGCACTGGGATTCAGTGCCTCAAGGAGCTTTGGCCTCCTTGCTAAGTCTGTGCCTGGATTCAATTCATCCTTATCTTCCTATCGCTTTCTTAAACAGAGCAGTTCAGCTCCCCTCTCAACCTACACCAAGCTCTTGACCCAGGTTCCTATATCCAAACACCCGCTGAAGTGTCCTATGAGCGCAGGACCATCTACTTAGGGTCTTTACACTTTCACAGTTCAAAACATAGACAGGAACTTAGAAATCACATATTTCCTGGTTACCTGACCACCATCTAGTCTGTCACTCCCTGCCCCTTCTTCCAGAGCCAGACCCCAGTGCTTGTGGGATTTTCTCTGTTTTCTTTTCTTCAAGGTATAGAAGCATTAGAAAAAGTAGAAACTGCTGCATAGTCCAGGAAGTGACAATATCCCACGTGACAAAAGTTGGATTCAATGAATTTTTCCTCTTTCATTTCCTCTCTCAGCTCCTTTTCTGAAAAAGATGAGCTTTCTGAGTCTGCCTGAAATAGTGGGTTGTATAATAGCTGTCTCAGTTCTGCTGTCATCTTTTCTCCTGCTCTCAAGGTCTTGTGCTTCCTGAAAACCAGCAAGAACAAAGAGAAGTCAGACCTTTGAAAGACTGGTAGTTTTTCTTTCAGTTTGTAATCAGAAAGACACTACCCCCACCAATAAAATCACTTCAAAATTAAATACAATGAAAAAAACGTGTAATTATAGTCTGAATAAACTGTACTTTAAATAATTACTAAAATCATATTTGTTCTTCCCTAAGAAGAGTGTTAATGTTTCTCTAAGTGTCACATGGCTAAGCTCCATGGAGGAAAGCCTACTTCAGTCTAGGATGGTGGCTGGGCAGAGCTCTGGCCTGAACCTGCTCTGTCCAGCAGTTGACCAATCTTGCTACTCCTCCCATCATCCCTCAGCAGCCTGCAATCCCAGGGCAGTGCACACTCAGCCATGCTTTGTTGGCATCCAGGGGACAGATGGACCACAAGACAGATCCACAAATGCCGGCCAATGAACCCTAGGTGACCCATGTCTTCTTGCAGTGGGCTCTCTGGGGTGCCAGGGCACTAAGCGCCATGGCCACAGTTCCTGCTCAGGGCATCATTGATTTTTCCCTGATGGAATCATGGCCTGACTGCAGGGGGAGTACCCCGATCCACTTGAATCTCTTTTGAGATTCAGATCCCCGTAATATCGGCACATTTTCTCTAAGCGCCCTCCTCTTGTCCCCGCCACCCAGTTCCGGAAAGATAACCCAGATCTAAGAGGGCAGAGGTGGCACCGTTGGGAGGTGGGAGGGTGAGTGCATGGAAAAGCCATCACCTGAAGTCCATCTTCTTTAGATACCTCACAGTCTGACCAGTGATGGCCCAATCTCACACTTCACACCTGCTTTCTATAATGCTTTTCCCCATCACAGCTTTCATAACTTATCGTCTTGAAAACTACTGAGAAATGCTGCTTTTGGTGACTGTGCTAAGAGTGATTATGACACTTGTTTCTCTTCCCAAATAGCTAGGGGCCACGGAAACATCAGTTCCCACGGCCTCTACTTACAATTATGAGCGCCAACTTCATCTTGAGTTTTTCTGTGCCTTTTCCTTCTCCTGCTGGAGGACCCGACCGTCTAAAGCACTTCCACGCTTGGGCTCACCATGCCGTGAATCTCTGAGTCCTGGTCAGAGTCTGAGCTCTTGGCTCCTGGGATTTCCAGCCAGACATAATATTTTACCTCTACAGGTTTTATGCAATTCTAGTGACTGTATTTTGGGAGCCCCAAATCAGAGTAAATATCTGACATGTTTAAATAGACTTATGGGATCTATATAACAGAATATTTTCAATGAGCACTGACCTTATGATGACCCTGGTGGGTTACCAACACCTGAGTGATAATTACAAACTCAGCAGTGGTGTGCTCTGCCATTGTGGCCACTCCTTTATGTTTCTGAGAACCTAAAGTAGGTTGCCATTTCTGGACTTTGCACAGCCACTCACGGGCCATATGTCCCCAGGTTGGCCTTACTCTTTCCGTGACCACATTTCCCACCTGTGAAACAAAAGAGTTTTAGTAGAAAATCACTAAGATCTTTCCAACTTTAACAACTGTGTGGTGTTATGATCTCTATTTTTGATTTATCTTTCCTCCCTCCAATATATCGTTGAGAAATCCCCAAAATGAGGAAACTGACCACTAGCTGACCCTAGCTGACTACTGCAACTTACCAGAATATAAAGTGTTTCCCTCTCTTTTCTCCTCAGCCAAATGCAGGAGATTTGCAAAATCCCCCTTGGGGCAAACCGTGTCTCTGAATCACTCACTCTATTTATTTATTTGCATTAAAAATTAGTATTGCGTTGCCTTCATAGAAACAATGTTTACAGGTTTAGCATGGATCCTGACCATTAATGGAAAAATAAATTAAAATCCCTCCATCCTCAACCTAAAGAATCTTGGCACACTTATAGATAAGACTAATGTTATTAAACAAGGTTTTAGAGGAGAGACAGGAGACTGTGTCCTTGACATAACTGAGCTGAATGTATTTTATTGTGAAATTCCCAGGGAACTGACTTGCAAATCAGAGCTCAGAAGCCCACAGTGGTGGACAACAGAGCTGTCTGGTGAGCAAGTCTGGGGGATGATAAGAGGTGGGATGAGAGAGTTCTCCAGACATCAGTTGTCTGGGAGCTTCCAAGAGCCGTTTCCTCAGATGAGATGTTCTTGCATGACTTCTCTTGGCTGTGTTCCTCTGAGAGTGTATCCTAAGCAGCCCACCTTCCTGCCATTCTACCAGATTTTCTGCTCTGAGAGTACGAGATTGCAGGGATGGGGGGCAGTGGAGAGTAAGGACCAGAGAATAATCAACCCTCCTGCCAGTATAAAAATCTCTCAAGATTTGGCCCTAATTAAATGTGGCAGTTGGCATGTCTTCCTCTAACAGACAGGTAGAGTCCACGCACTCTTCTTTTCAACTCACATTTATTGAGCACCTACTCAGTACTGCCCTGGTCGACGTCACAACCGAGCGAGGCCGCAGGCCCATCAACAAGGAATTATAATGCAGTGTGGTCAGGCTATGACCAGTTAAACACAGGGTCGTGTGGGAGCATAGAGAGGGGCCCCTGACCTAGCCTGGCCATTAGGTGGAATCTGGGCAGAACCTCTAAGGGCAAACACGGCCTCAGTCTCCAAGGACAGTGTCTACTTGAGAGAGAAAGAGCAGGAGGAAGTGAGCAAGGGAGGTCATTTACAATTCTGTCATTCATAAATTTGTCCGAACCTTTTTCAAGGCATTTATATTTCCTGCCAGCACCACCTCTTGGGGGTGATGAATTCCACTAAGTTCCAATCCGTTTATTACTCACTGCGAGAGAAATTGCTTCCTTTTATGTCTGGAACTAAACCTGGATCACATTTCACAGGATTTCTCCTAGTCACAGAGTTTGGGAATTTGGTAAGTCTGTGCCCCATGGATCCTCAAGATTCTTGGTTCTGTGGATCCGAATCCCTTCCCCTCTCGGCCTTCAGACTGAAGACCCCGACCTTGCAGCCTGTCTGCTAGTCCCATGTTATTTGTCCTTCTCAGAATCCCTACTTGTACCTTTCTGCGTTGTGGTGGCCAGAACATCCTCAATCATCCTGTTTTATGGGAAAGCAAAAAACCTGCTGTGTACAAAGGAAGAAGAGTATTTTTGCTTTCTGTTTCTGATAACACAACATGGAGCACAGGACAACTGACTGAGGACCATCTGGGGCGGGGCCGCCTGTGTCTGAAGCGTCTTTATACCCCAGGGCCTCACCCAGAGCCTGTTACATGATCAGGGCACGCTGGACAGGTTCTGCGGGGGAACCGAGTGATGGAATATCCTGAGTACTGGTAGATCCCTGTCTTCCATCATTACTGAGAACCCACAGCACTTTACACTTAGAGTTCTGATTTTTTATTTTACAAATTTTTTTCTAAACTTCCTAACCTCTCGCCAGGATTGTAGGTGGTTCCTCGGTGTCTCTACTTTTTACTAGCTGGTGGTAGTAAATTTATTTATAATGCTGTCTTTACAAAATTATCGTGTTTTTATGATTATAAAGTGGAAAACGTTCGTGCAGAGCATTTGGAAAATACCGAAAGGATAAAGTAGAAATGTGAAATCATCCACAATTTAACCACACCTCAATATGTTTCTTCCCAGCTTTTTCTAAAATACATGTATAATTTTTCTTTCTACAAAATTGGAATCTTCCTGAGCGTTGTGCATTGATTTTTCTCATGTGATACCGCATCATGAACATTTTTATATGTCAGAGAATATTCTTTGAAACCATCATTTTAAATGGTTGCTTAATAGTCTGTCAAATGGATATAAATTTGACCAGTTATTCTCCTTTGGATAGGTCAATTGCTTTCAAGGTTTTACTATCACAAATATTTCTATTTTTCTTAATATTGTCACAATCTACCAGATCTGATTATCCCCTGTCCACTAGACATGATTAGAACGCTTTATCTAACTCAGTGGTCTCCAAAGTGAAGTGTGGTCACCCATGTGCAAGGTGATCCAGAATGTGGAATAAAATATTATAACTCTGATTTTTGTTTTTATCTTACACTTTTACAATTATTAATGCATATTTCAAAATCCATATTATATACCAGTCTAGGAGTGCATACGTGTAATCTACTTGTAAGTGGCCTTCTTCAGAAGGCATATCTCAGATTTTTTTTCTTTTCCTAGAGGGGATTGCAATAAAAATCATTTAGCCATAGTCACCTAAACCATCCAGAACATTTGTAAAGCTTTGTTTCTCTTGGAGTTTTTTTGAAGCTCTGGGATTTTAGGGCAAGCTGGATTACGAAGGCTTCCAGGATCTGCTAAGCTCCTAGTAGCTTTTCTCCGTCACTGTCAACCATGGGGTCTCTTCTTAGGCTGTGAGAATGGATGGCAGGGTTTCCTTGGTTAATCTTCCTCCCTTTCTCTGAACAGCCATGGGACACCGCCCTCTCCTCCTGACTTCCTGTGCCCTCTCTTGCCTCCAGATGAACCTGAGGAGTTAGGTTTCACTGCATGAAGCCCACCCAGGCTCATGCGTGTTTCCTCCAATCTCTGGCTCCCTTCCACCTAGCTTTGAAGCACTTACTTGTTTTTTATACTATTCTCAGAAAATTCTTTCATGATTCCTTCACTCTTTTTTTTTTTTTTTTTGTGAGGAGATCAGCCCTGAGCTAACATCCGCCAATCCTCCTCTTTTTTTTTGCTGAGGAAGACGGCCCTGGGCTAACATCGGTGCCTATCTTCCTCCACTTTATATGGGACGCCGCCACAGCATGGCTTACCAAGCAGTACTTCGGTGCGCGCCCGGGATCCGAACCAGCGAACCCCGGGCCGCCGCAGCGGAGCGCGCGCACTTAACTGCTTGCGCCAGCGGGCCGGCCCCAATTCCTTCACTCTTTTAAATAATATCTTTTAAAAAAGTCTTGTCCACCACCAACATAACAAAACAATTAAAAGCAAAAGTACACTGTTTCTTTAAACTGTTGCTGGTCCCTTGCCCTTTTATAACTTTTATTTTTGTTTTTAACAGCTTTATTGAGGTATAATTGATGATCCATAAATTGCACATTTTAACATGACAATTTGATATTGTAGGACATATGGATGCTCCTGTGAAACCACCACCACAATAAAAATAATGAACATATCCATCACCTCCAGAAGTTTCCTCAAAGGATTGTAATCTATCCCTTCACCTGCCCTCACCTCCTCCTATTGTCCCCAGGCAACCACTGGTGTGCTTTATGTCAATTATAGATTAGTTTGCATTTTCTAAAATTTGTATAAATAGAATCATACAGTATGTATTCTTTTTTGACTGTCTTCCTTAACCTTATTATTTTGAAACTCATTAATGTCGTTGTGAGTATCAATTGTTCATTTCTTCTTATTGTTAAGTATTATTGTATGGATGTACCAGAATTTGTTTATCCATTTACCTGTTGATGGATATTTGAATTGTTTCCAGTTTCTGACTTTTACAAATAAAATTGCTGTAAATATTTGTTTACAAGTCTTTGTATGGACATACACTTTAATTTCTCTTAGGTAAATATCTAGGAGAAGAATTGCTGGATCATATAGGTGGTATATGTTTAAAATTTGAAATCCTAAATGGTTTTCCAAAGTGGTTGTACCACATTACATTCCCACCTGTGGTGTATGAGAGTTCCATTTGCTCCAGGTCCTCATCACCACTTGTTATGGTTAGTGTTTCTAATTTCAGCCAATCTAATAGGTATGTAGAAGTATCTTATTGTAGTTTAGATATACATTTCTCTAATGACAAATGATGTTGAGCGTCTCTTCAGGTGCTTACTTGCCATCTGGATATCTTCTTGGTTGAAGTGTCTTTTCAAACATTTTGCCCATTTTAAAAAATTGGATTCTTTCCTTATTATTGAGTTTTGAGAGTTCTTTAAATATTCTGGGTATAAGTCCTTTATCAGACATATGCTTTGCAAAGATTTTCTACCATTCTCTACCTTGTCTTTTGATTCTCTTAATAGTGTATTTTGAAGAGTAAGAGTATTAATTTTGATGAAATAAAATCTATCATTTTTTTCTTTTATGGATTGGGCTTTTAGTGCCGTATTTAAGAAATCATTGACTAACCCAAAGTCACAAAGATTTTTTTCCTATGTTTTATTCTAGAAAGTTTATAGTTTTAGGTTTTAAATTTAAACATCCATTTTGAGTTAATTTTTTATATGGTGGACTTTTTTTTTCTTTTTTAATATAGTTATCCAATTGTTCTAGCATCATTTTGGAAAGACCGTTCTCTCTCCACTGAATTGCTCTTGTACCTTTGTTGAAAATCTGTTATCCATATATGTGTGGGTCTATTTTTGAACTCTCTATTGCGTTCTGTTATATATTTGACTATCTTGAGGCCAATACTATCCTGTCTTGATTACTGTAGCTTTATAATAAGTGTTGAAATGACATAGTTTTAATTATCTACTTTGTTCTTTTTCAAAGTCATTTTGACTGTTATTGGTCCTCTGCATTTCCATATGATTTTTTCCCCCAGTTTTATTAAGGTATAGTTGACAAACAAAAGTTACATATATTTAGGATATACAATGTGATGATTTAATATATATATATGCTGTGAAATCATTAACACAATCAAGTTAGTTAACCACATCCAGCACCTCACATAGTTACCACTTTTTTTTTTTTTGGTGGTGGGATCACTTAAGATCTACTCTCAGGAAAATTCAAGTATTAATACAGTATTATTAACTATAGTCACTACGGTGTACATTAGGTTCCCAGAACTTATTCATCTTATAACTGGAAGTTTGTACCCTTTGACCGACATAGCCCTATTTTCCCCACCCTCCAGCCACTGGCAAACACTGTTCTACTCTCTAGTTCTATGAATTTGACTTTTTTAGATTTCACATGTAAGTGAGATCATACTATATTTGTTTTTCTGTATCTGGCTTATTTCACTTAGTATAATGTCCTCCATGCTCATCCACAGAAAGAAGGAAAATGGGAGGATTTCCTTCTTTTTTTCTGGCTGAACCATATTCCATTATATAAATATATGTATCAGATTTTCTTTATCCATTCATCTGTCGATAGGCATTTAAGATGTTTCCATAGCTTGGCTATTGTGAATAATGCTGCAATGAACATGGGAGTGCAGATATCTCTTCAAAATATTGATTTCATTTCCTTTGGATATCTAGTCAGGAGTGGGATTGCTGTATCATATGGTAGTTCTAGTTTTAATTTTTTGAGGAACCACCATACTGTTTTCCATAATAGATGTACTAATTTACACCCTCACCAACAGTGTACAAGAGTTACCTTTTCTCCACACCCTCGCCAACACTTATGTCTTGTCTTTTTGATAATATCCATTCTAACAGGTGTGAGGTGATAGCTCATTGTGCTTTTAATTTGCATTTCCCTGATGATTAGTGATGTTGAGCATCTTTTCGTATACCCATTGACTATTTGTATATCTTCTTTGGAAAAATGTCTATTTAGATCCTTTGCCCATTTTTTAGTCAGGTTATTTGATTTTTTGCTGTTTTTCACAGAAATAGAAAAAACACTTCTAAAATTCATATGGAACCACAAAAGACTCTGAATAGCCAAAGCAATCTTGAGAAAGAAGAACAAAGCTGGAAGTGTCACACTTCCTGATTTCAAACTATATTGCAAAGCTTTTGTATTTATATTTATATTTAGATTTAGATTACATGTAATCTAAATATAAGCACATAAGAAAAGCACAGATTTATATTCTATTTATATTATATTTAGATTACAAGTTTTTATTTTATGCTAACTGGTACTGACCTAACAACAGAAACATAGATCAATGGAACAGAACAGAAAGCCCAAAAATAAACCTGTGGTCAACTAATCTTTTTCAAGGGCACCAAGAATACGCAGTGGGAAAAGAATAGTCTCTTCAATAAGTGGTGTTGGGAAAACTGGATAGCCACGTGAAAAAGAATGAAATTGGACCCTTATCTTACACCATACACAAAAGTTAACTTGAAATGGAATAAAGACTTAAATGTAAGACCTGAAACTGTTAAACTCTTAGAAGAAAACATAGGGAAAATTTCCTCGACACTGGTCTTGGCAATGATTTTTTGGATATGACAAGAAAAGCACAGGAAATAAAAGCAAAAATAAACAAGTGGGACTACATCAAACTAAAAAGCTTCTGTAGATCAAAGGAAACAATCAACAAAATGAAAAGGCAATCTCTGGAATGGGAGAAAATATTTGCAAACCGTATATCCGATAAGCGGTTAATATCCATATGAAGTGTTATAATGTTTGTCAATTCCTACAAAAGAGGCTGCTGAGATTTGATTGGGATTACATTGAATCTATAGATCAATTTAAGAGAGTTAACATCTTAACAATATTGAGTCTTCTGATTCATGAACACAGAATCACTCTATTTATTTATGTTGTCTTTAATTTCTCTCAGTAATGTGTTTTAGTTTTAATTGTACGGGTCTTTCACATCTTTTGTGAGATTTATCCCTAGTAGTTAATTTTCTTATTCTATTCTAAATGGCATTGGTTTTTAAATTTCAACTTCCAATTGTTGCCAGTATATAGAAATACAATTGATTTTTGTATATTGATTTTATATCCTGAAACCTTTCTAAACTCACTCATTAGTTTTAACAGCTTTTTTTGTAGATTTTACTGAATTTTCTACATAGATGATTATGTTATCTGTGAATAAATACACTTTTAATTCTTCTTTTCCCATTTGGATGATTTATTTCTTCTTGCCTTATTGAACTGGCTAGAACCTATAGGAAAATGTTAAATAGAAGTGGTGAGACAATATCTTTCTTATTCTCAATATTAGGCAAAAGATATTGTCTTTCACAATTAAGTATGATATTAGCTGTAGATTTTTCATATCTGCCCTTTATCACATTGAGGAAGTTCTTATCTATTCCTAGTTTGCTGAGAGTTTTTATCAGGAACAGATGTGTTGACTTGGTCAAATGCTTTTTATGCATCAACTGAAATTGATTATACAGGTTTTCTTTTTGGTTTGTTAATATGGTGAATTATGTTGATTTTTAAAAATGTTAAACCAGCCTTGCCCTCCTGGGATAGACTTTACTTAGTAATGGTGTATTATTCTTCTTGTATATTGTTGGATTTGATTTGCTAGCATTTGTTGACAATGTTGTATCTACATTTATGACTCTGTTATTCTGGAGTTTTCTTGTAATATATTTGTCTGCTGTTAGTATCAGAGTAGTGTTGGCCTCATGGAGTAAGTTGGGAAGTCATTGTTCCTTTTCAGTTTCCTCAAGGATTTTTGTAGAATTGATATTATTTCTTCCTCAAATGTTTGGTAGAATTCAGCAGTGAAGCCGTCTGGTTTTGGAGTTTCTTTCTGGGAAATCTTTTAACTACAAATTAAATTCTTTAATATATATGAGACTATTCAGATTATTTCTTCCTGAGTGAACATTGGCAGTTTTTTATCATTCAGGGATTTTCTGTACTTTATTAAAGTTGTTAAATTTATTATTATAAGGTTGTTCATGATATTTCCTAGATCCTTTTAATAGCTTAAGAATTTATGGAAGTTTTACCTCTCTCATTCCTGTTATTGCTAATTTGTCTTCTCTCTTTTTTTTAATTGATTAATCTGGCTAGAGGTGTATAGGTCTTGTTAAAGAATCAGCTTTTAGTTTCACTGATTTTTTCTATGTTGTGTTTGTTTTCTTTTTTGTTGATATTTAGTCTAATCATTATTGTTTCCTTTTATCTGCTTATACTGGGTTTTATTTCTTTATATATATATATGTTTTCTTTTCTTTCACTTTTTGGGGTGGAAGTTGAAGTCAGTAAGTTGAGACATTTCTTTTTTTCTAATACAGACATTTAGTGCTATAAATTTCCCCCTAAGTACAACTTTAGCAGCATCTTGCAAATTTTGATATGTTGTGTTTTCATTTACCTCCAGTTCAAAATACTTTCTAATTGCATTTTTGACTTCTTCTTTGACAAGTGGGTTATTTGGAAGTATGTTGCTTATTTTTCAAAGATTTGGTAATTTTTCTGAGATCTTTGTTATTGATTTATAATTTAATTCCATTTTGCCAGAAAATTCAATTCTTTTAAATTTATTGAGACTTATTTTACGTCCCGGACATAATTCGAGACTTGCTTTATGTATGTGTTTTGTGTACACTTGAAAAGAATGTGTATTCTGCTGTTGTTGAATGGGGAGTATTCTATAAATGCCAATTAGGTCAAATTGGTTGATAGTGTTCAAGTTTTGTATATCCTTACTGATTTTCTATCTCCTCATTCTATTGATTATTGAGAGAGGGGTATTAAAATATCCAACAATAAACTGTAACTTTGTCTATTTCTCAGTGTAGTTCTATCAGTTTTTGCTTCATGTTTTTTGAAGTTCTGTTGCTTGGAACATAAAAATTTAGGATTGTTATGCCCTCTTGATGAATTGACCTCTTTATCACTATGGAATACACATCTTTACCCCTTGTTGGGTGCTGGACATTTTTGTATTCCTATAAATATTATTGAGCTTTTTTCTGGGATGCAGTTAAGTGACTTGGAAACATTTGATCTTTCAGATTCTTGTTTCTCATATTTACCAAGTGAGACCAATGCTGTGTGTAGTCTAGGGCTGACTATCCGCACCACTGAGGCAAGCTGTTGGTGAGTACTCTCTCTCGTGCTCTGTGCATCATGAGGTTTTCCACTTTTGCTGGTGGGAACAGGCACTATTCCTGGCCCTCTGTGAACACCAGACACTGTTATCTCTAATCCTTTCTGGTGCTTTCCCAGACTTGGGTAGTATCCTCACATGCATGTGCTGATCCAGTATTCTGTTGAATCCTCAAGTGGGATCCATGTAGATCTCCAGGGTTCTCTCTTCATGCAGCACTCTTCTCTCCGTCGTGTGACTTCTAGCTGCTGTGGTCTCCCCAGGCCCCCAGCTGTACCCCCTAAACTCAGGAAGTCCATTGGGCTCTGCCTGGTTTCCGCCTTCTTGCCCCATGGTCTGGAAACATTCTCAGAGCAATAAGCTGGGGCAATCGTAGAGCTCACCTCATTTGTGTCCCGTCTCTCAGGGATCACTGTCTTGATATCCGATGTCTTGAAAATTGTTCTTTCATGTAATATTTTTTGTCTTTTTTTTAAATTTATTTATTTCAGTAAGGATGTTGAATTTAGACCGTGTTATTCCATCTTGGCCAGAAGTGAAAGAACTATAAACAATTTTCCATTCAACTTAATTTTGCCAGCCTGTTTTCAGATAAAATCAGTTTTCTAGAGTATAAATTTAATCATTATGGTAAGATGATTCTCAACCAGGTTTTATTTTATCAACTTTATTGAGGAATAAGTTACATACAACAAAATGCACATATTTTAAGTGACTATTTTAATGACTTTTGACAGATGTACATACCTGTTTGACCCCATTCAAGATATAGAACATTTCTATCACCCCATAAAGTTCCCTTCAATGAGGTTTTAATGTGCAATTATGAGGAGTCAGTTGAACTCTACGCGTTGCCCTTTGAACTGGAGAAAGGAGCCTTTTGACCTACTGCCTCCCCTTCCTGCTTTGGCTTTACATCCCACTCTGTTGTGTTATCTCCTTTGCCCAGATGGACAGACTCATATGTGACTCTCCACGAAGTGAATCATTGGGCCTCAGACACTGGGCGATTTTTGCAAGCAGGCAGGGTTCAACTATTAACAAGATGAGGAATTGTTTTGGAGACTCAGGGCTCCCATGCCTCAGGCTTTAATACAGTTTCCACCTTGGACCCCTGGGAATCTTTATTTCTGAGATTTTTGAGGTCATTTGTTACACAGCATTATTGGCACAATAACTAATTGATACATGGTGCTTGACAAATATTGCTGGACAGCTTTCCAAAAATATTGTACTTACATTTATACCATACCAAGCTTTCCAAACTGAATATTATTTTTGTTTTTAACTTCTGAAAGTTTAATAGGCTAGATCATATTTTTGTTATTGTTTTGTTTTCCAGAAACATTCCTGAACTTCCCAGGCACCTGTGAGCTGTGCTGGCACGAAGCATTAATGGGTCTCATTTTCCTTCTGGTGGGTGCAGCAGAGGGAACCCTGCATGGCAGCTGCTTGTAGATGAAGCCAAAAACTGAAGTTGACAGCAAATCCTAAAGCCCCTGGGATTCTGTCCTGTTTAAATAGATCACCTTGCTTCAAACACTCATTTATTTCCTTTTTAACTCTTCTGCATTTTCAATCTTGTATTTTCAGATTCAAAGTTTTCTAGTGTTTGTGATGTGCTAGGCACTGTGGTAGTCCATTGGGCACTGCACTGTAATCAGCAGAGCCACCTCTGTGCCATCGCCTCTTCTTGTTGGTTTCCAGCTTCCATCCGCCCCGTTGGCTGCCAGCTCAGAGTTCATATCCTGGCTCTGGACACTGTGTTGCTCCTTGTATCTCTCCTGACCTACTAGGGACCAGAGGCTCTTACTCATGCAAGCCTCCCCTGGCACGTTGAAACACAGCAGCAACAGCAGTAAGTCCTGCTGTGAGTGAGTGAGGCTGGGAAAGGGGGCCACCTGACCTTTTCTCACAGCAGGACTCAGGTCCTATACCTCACAGTTGTTTTAATTGGCAAGATTGGATATTTTTCTATATTTTTTGTTTACTAGTTAAGGCTCCCCTTATACAAACTTTCTGTTCATATCCTTTGCCTACTTATCTTTTGAGGTCTTGATTTAAAAAAAATCAATTTATATGAATTCTTTATGTAGCAGATGTATTAAATCATTTCTGCAATGTTTGCTGCAAAATCCTTCCTCTGTCCAATATTTGTTCGTTTCCTTGGCTTTTGCTATACAGAAGATATATTTTCTGAGTGTGAAGTTTACATCCATAAATAAGAAGGGCCATGTTTAAATGAGTGTACCTTTCTCTTATCTTTACATGCTTATAATGTGTTTTCTCAGGCAGTTTAAGTCTCATTCTGGAATGCTTAGATTAGCAGCCAAGGATGTATTCAGGAGGAGGGAGAAATTGGATCCCTCTGTGACAGGAATGGCTAATGACATTTTCTCCCTGATGAGGTTCTACGGTCCACTCTTCATTTATGCATTCTAATATATTTATTGAGCATCTACTCTATGCCAAACACCACTGCCTGGGACATTCTGAGCCCTGGTTTAATGGTCACTGAGATTTAACTGAGGTTTGATGAGATGGATGAACCACACACTACTATATCAATAAAGTTGAGTATTACCTTAATCACATTCTTAGAGTTATTAACTTTAGGGTCTGTGGAGACGCTCTTGAGTGAACAAGACAGATATAGTCCCTGCCCTCCAGGGGTTCACAGAAGATTTGAGAAGGCAGACAAGTAAGAGACAATTACAATGAAATGTAGCAGGAGCTGTGATGGAGGACACGGGGTGGGGGCTGGGGGCCTTGCAAATATATAGCAGGGCACCTAGCCCAGATTTGAGGGGTTGAGGAACAGTTCTTGGAGGCATTGATGTCCCAACTGAGACCTAGAGAATGAGTAAGAATGGCTAAGAGAAGAGGGTTGGAGGTCAGAGTATTTTTGCAAAAACAACAGCTTAAAAATGTCTACCTTTACAGTAGAGGTAGTGTCTACCTCTAGACACTGTCTCCTAGGGGTAGTGTTTGAGAAATGGGTCAAATATTATCATTGTTATTCCTTGAATTATTTGACCCTTTTCTTTTTATTCCCTAGCCCTTTGTAAAATATGCCACCATTATCATTTACCCCTGAAAAGGGAGTTGGCTTGAAAATCAAGACACTTGGTTTTTTACTTCTAGCTCTGCTGTGAAACAGCTATGTGACTTTGGTGAGTTTAAAGTCCCACTCTGGGCCTCTGTCTCCTGTTCTGTGAACTCAGGGACCAGGCAGGATTGGATCCCAGTGTGACATTCTGCGGCTGCATATGCTGTCTTTGAGGTATGGCCTCTGAGTGGTGTTGGGTCCTCTCTTCTTTCCATCCATCGTATCTTTGTCTAGTGCTCAAGGGAGGCACCCAACCCTGAGAACACTCTCAAGTAGCCAGAGTCCAAGAAGAGGTTTTTCCCAAACCCACTGAACCAAATTCCCCAGCTACAATCTGAACAGGCTCTACCCCCAACTCCATCAAGTCTTGCCATGTGGGTCATCGATTTCTCCAGACAGGAGTCAAGTCAAGTCAGTGAGTGAGAGCTCCTGCAGGCTGGACAGGGACTGCTTGGCGGGTTCTCCAGGCACTGCCTAGTACATTATGGGACCTCGGTTAATATTCATTGAAGTTTCATTGAGGTTTGATGAGATGGATGAACCATACAATATGTCAATAAAGTTAAGTATTACCCTAACCACATTCTTAAAGTTATTAAAAATGTCAAGAGCAGGGTGATTTATTTGCTCATTCTATGGAAATATTGCAAAGACAGTATGTATAAAAGCGTGCAGGGCTTAAACGATAATGATTTATCTTTCTGGCTCCATCTCAAGCTTAGTGTCAGTGACTATTTCTGACGTCCCGGCCTCTTTGAGGTCTTTGGCCCTTTGACACCATTTTTGGCCCTAAGAGCAATGGGAGATTGCAAATTCATTCCCCAGCCATCTCCCCTCCGTGGATGATGCCAAGCAGCCACCTAGGTGCGACCTTTCACATTTGACATCATTGCCCCCGAGTAATAGGTGCTTTAGCAGGAGAATGACAAAGCACTGGCCCTGAGCTGAGACCTGAAAAATGTGGTTCCTGCTCTGACGTAGCGGGTCTCCCAGGAGAATTATAAGCAATAGCAACTGGGGGAGCTCAGGAAGGAGTGGGAATTGGAGTGATTCACTCTGGGAATATGTGTTCGTGTTGAGTCGCTTGCATCTGACTTGCGGCCCGGCTGGCTGTGGAGCAGGGCTCCTGGAGGGGCCGGGCTTCAGATTCTGCACCTGGGCCTCAGCCACAGCTTCTCCAGGGCATAGGGAGACACCGAGCCTCAGTGTGTGCGCTCCTGTGTCTAAGATTACACGTTCCACTGGGTGAGTGTGCACAAACCACAGCCCAGCACCCTGTACAGAGAAGCACTTTGTAAAAAATGATCTTGATGCTTTGTAATAGCTATGTGATTAAAAACCATGTGAAAAATGACAATAGCTAACACAAAAACCAGCCTGCCAAGCCCATGTGTAGCTTCTGCAAAGCCTCTACCTCTCACCTCCCTCCCTAGCTGCTCATGGGTGCCCACTCTTTCAGAGGGAGCCCCTCTAGACACTCAGCAGCCAGGGGCTTTGTGTGGGAGAACCCTCCCTGTGCCTTCCTCCAACCCTGGCTTCCCAGGACCATCTCAATGCTCAGTACTGTTCTCAGCCTCTGGGGGGCACCAGAGTTTGCACATAGCAAGGTTGATGCTTCTTGAGACAAAAGAGGAGGATTTTGGCTGCCAGTTTGTCTTAACATTGTGTAAGGTCTGTCTTGAGGCAGAGGAGGCCATATACAGACCTGAATCAGGGTGTGCATTGTTCTGATAGGACTGACTGGGGCTGATGGTGGTCCACGCCCTGAGGTGGTGGGGAGCCAATTTCTGGTGCTGTTTGCATCTGAGAGTCCAGCCCGGGGGGGGGGGGGGGGCCAGTGGCTGGGAGAAGAGGTCCGTGGAGTAAGACCTTACAGGACAGGAGGCTTCCTTCACCCCTGCCCCATGCCGCCCGGAGCCGCATTCATCAGAGAAACAAAAGGGGCCAGAGAAATAAGGCAAGTGAAGATGACAGGAGAAAATGGCAACAGGAAAGGGACAGGAGGAAAGAAAGAGAGAGAGAACTCAAGCTAGGGGGCAAAATCAAGGATGAGACAGAGAAAAGCTAATGTATGGTGATTGTTCTAACCAGTGTTACCGGTTTTGGAGCAAAACAATTTGTAGGAAGCAAACTTCCCCAAATGTGAGTACTTAATAAAGAAGAAAACAGAGGGATTGATAATGGAAATTAGGCTAATGAATAAACAAGCTGCTTAAAAAATGGGCTCCTCTTGCAGTCAGTTATTTTTAACTTAGTGGCGATTTGCATACTAGTTAATTTGCATATTTTAAATACTGCTCCCCTTCTTCTCCTTCCCACCTCCTCCACTTCAGAATAACATTTCATTACGGGGCTGCTGGGCCCGAGGACTCGGAGGCTCTGGAGAGTTTATTAATTTATCCAACACATGCTGCGTACATTTTTATCACTTGCCGCACAGTGGACCCGGTATCTTTGAAGTCATTAAAACACGAGGGGTGTTCTGCTTGAGGTATTCAAAAGAGAGCGAGAAAAGCCAACCTGCAAAAATGTACCCCAAAACAGGGAACGATCATGTTTGGTTTATGTTCTTTCTAGGAAGATAAAAATGAGCAACGGATGACTCTTCTTTGCATCAGAGAATCTCTGTTTCGTTAAAATTTTTTTTTTTTTTGGAATTTCAAAGTGAAATAGAACTGATTTCCAGTGGGGCACAGATGCCCAGAAGGAACTAGCCACACATGACCTTTCTGCTGCTGCCGCAGCCGCATTGGAAGGCGGAGGAGAGCACGGCCCTTTGGGAGCCTCCATTACTGCGGATAAGAATAATGCGCCAGGAGGTGAGGACCACGGGCCCCCTCCTCTGTGCTCCCTGGGGCCATGCCTGCTGTTACTGCCCAGGCCACCTGGCCCAACCCCGGACCGTACCTCCTCCGTGTTGCCCTCTCCCAGGGAGCCCTCCCACCACTGACCCTTTCCCTGTAGGCTTCTAACTCGGTGGGAACTTCCAGCTCGAGCTTCTGGTTGCTTAGTTAATTGCTCTGTAGTGGGTGGTGCCACCTTCCACGGGACTAGAAGAGGCCACCACGCCTACCAGGGGGCTTTTTAAAAGTGGTCAGGTCTGATCCACCTGCACGAATCCTGCTGTCGTTTCCCAACGCCATCCTGTCAGTTGGCTATTAACCCCTCTTTCTACCGTCCCAGGTGCTTAAGCTGAAGAGAAGCCTATTTGCCGAGAGCTTGTAGAGTTTTTCCCAGGTGACAATGCAAATTAAAATTAAATTAAATAACTAATTTATTCAATCATTCATTCATCAAATATTTATTCAATGCCTACTACGTGCCAGATGTTCTAGGCATTGAGGATATAGAGCTTACACTCTAGTGGGAAGAGACAGGCAGTAAACATATACATGATAAATGATACTATCCAAGAGTTATAAATGCTAAGAAGGAGGATCAGTAGGATGATGGGGTAGCAAGCGGCATGAGGGAGGGAGAACTTTTTTATTTAGGGCCATCAGGGACAACCTCTCTAAAGAGGTTACTTTTGAGCTATGACAACGGAGAACTAGAGGGAGGCGGAATTTGTTCAGGGTCTTACGGCCATCTCTGTGCTTGGCTTGGTCCTAGAGGAGCTTTTGGCCTAGTGACTTTGTACTTGGCTGAAATAATCTGCTGATCCCAATGTATTTGCCCCCAGTGAGTCCCAAGGTGTGGCCTGGCCTGAAGTTCTTGGCTCGGTGAAGCAGCAGCCCTTGGGACCCTCACACCATTCATGTGACCTTTTGTGCAAGCTCAGATCCTGTCTCCAGGAACAAACTCCCTTGGAGGAGGCAGTGACGTGCAGTGGTTAAACATGTCAGACACCCCGGGTGTAACTCTTACTAGGTTTGTGACTCTAGGTGAGTTACATATCCTCCTTGCACTTTAGCTTCCCAATCTGCAAGGTGGGTGTAATAAATGTGAAAGGCCTGGCATGGAATGAATATGCTCAGGTTTTATTGCCCAGAACAAATAGATTTCCCTCACTTCATTACCTCAGAGAATAAGGGTCTAGTTCATGAATAGGGAGTGTGGAGGCATTTTATGTAGGGGACTAAATATATACAGAGTAGAAAACCTTCCCAGCGTGGTCTCTTAGTCCCTATGGCTGAGTCAAAGAATCAGACGGCCTTGTATTTGAAACTCAACTCTACTAACTTGATCAAGTTACTTGATCCTATTAGGACTCAGTTTGCTCATTTATAATATGGTGATAATGATAGTGTTCACCTCACAGGGTTGTAATAAGGATTAATGAGACAATGTCTGTAAAGTGTGTGGCACATAAATGTTAGCTATTATACTTACTGTTATTTCACTGACCTGGTCTGTGGCAGTAAGTAGTTTGATCCTCTTGATTAACAAGAGATAGTTAAATTCTTCACATATTGTATTGACTTTATTTTTGGCCAAGTTATTCTCAAATTACAGCCACATTGCCATTTCAGTGTAATTTTCTGCATCATCAATGACTTTACCCCAGTCTAAGCCACCGTCTTCTCTGCCCAGGACAACTGCAATGCCCTGACTATTCTCCCCGCCTCTACTCCTGCCTTCCTCTAAGGTCTTTACAGCATGGCAGCAGATAATCTGCAGAGTATACATCAGCTATCAAATGGTTTCCATTCACCCCTAAAATAAAATTCAAACTCCTTACCTGGGCCTATAAGACTTTAATTGACCTGTTCCTTGCTGACGTCTCCAACTTGAGCTAGCCTCGCTTTCCTCGATGCCTGCTATACCAGCCACACTGGCCTTCTTTCTTTCCTAAACACAACAAGCTCATTCCTGCCTTAAGGTCTTCAGGCATGTCATTTCTTCTGCCTGAATTGTCCCTCCCTCTGTGCTTTGCTTGGCTGGTATATCAGTGAGGAATTTCATTTTATTATGAATAACAGAAAATTCTGAGACTGTGACTTCAGTACATACAGATTTTTTTTTTTTTTGTCATTCAATTAGAATTCTGAGAAAAGGTGGCATCGGTCATCAACTCAGATACATCAGAGACAAGGTCCTTGAGATTCTCTGTCTTGGCTTTTTCCTCATGGTTGCAAGATGGCTGCCATAACACCAGGCATCCTATCCATATTTCAGACAAGAAGAAGGAGCTGAAGGGAAGCAAGAAAGGGCAGTACTTATATTAGAGGAGAAACACTTTCCCCTAAACCCCAGCTTATATCTTGGCCAGAACAGTGTCACATTGGCTGCCGCTCACTACCAAGAAGACTGGGATAGTGTATTTTAGCTAGGTACACTGTGCTGTGGCCCCAAACAAAACTATAGCTGGGTACTTTTAGCTAGGTACATTGTGGCCCTAACAAAATAAGGAAGAAGCGGAGAGGTATTAAGTAAGTCACTAGTGGTGCCTGTCGCAGCTGGCTTCTAGTTTGTTAGGCCTGAGCTTACCCACTTGCTCCTCAGAGAGGCCTTTTCTGAACACTTATCTAAGTATCACCCATCCCCCCATTATTCTCTGTCATAGTCTCTTCCTGTTTCCTTCACAGCTCTTTTTATGATGTAATTGCTTAATTCCCGTGTACTCGTTTGTCATGTATCTCGCTAGAGGCACCGTAAAGCCAGGGGGCGTGTCTTCTGGTCTCGTCACTGAATCCCTAGAACTCAGCTCGGAGCTGGACATGTAGTCGTTTCTCAAGATATTATTCATAGACTGAACGAGTGAATCAGTTAATGGATGAATATAGGACACCTCTAAGATGTTGGAAAAGTTCTCTGTTCCTTTCTCAGGCTACGCCAATCATGGAGAGCCCACAATGGGATTGCTAAACAGAGGCGAACACAGTAAGCTAATGTGAACAGTGACTTTGTCAAATTAACAAATGACTGAATGTCTGGAAGATGAATTGCTGGGTTCTTATTCTCACGTGTAATCACCAGCACTCAGCTCAGATTGGTTGAGAATTTCAGTAGTTGTGGTGAGTTGGGTGTGGTAAGTTGCAGAGATGATCTGAGTAATGTAGGCGATGTAGAGTCTGAGCTCAGAGCTATCCTTTGAGAGTGTTAGCAGCTATTCCCAACATTTGGGTTGGGAGTGTGCTGCACGATGACCGCGTTATCCCTTCTCCTTAAAAAACCAAAGCAAACCACAATATGTCACTTACTCTGTATTATATGTGTTAACTAATCAAATCCTCAAAACATCCAAAGAAGGAAGCTGAGGGCCAGGGAAGTTAGTGGTTAGGGAGCAGTAATGGAGCCTGGCTCAGTGGGTGATGGATCAGCCAGTCCCTGGAGCCTATACTCCTAGCCAATATCTTGTTCTAGTACTCACTATTTTAATTTAATGTGGGATTTCTTTAGGGTAAATTGGTAATACCAAATAAAAACCCTTATTGTGTTATACCTCTGACTCGTCTATAAACGTCTACATTTGGGTAAAAGCGAAGAAAATGACTCTTTGGTGTATCACTGCAGAGACAAGTGCCTCACTTGGGAGGAGCTGCGGAGAGAAAGTGGAAAAGAGAGAGTGGGGATGATTCTTAGGAGCCTGAACCAGCCGACCTCCATCCCCTTGCAGCTCTTGTTTCTGTAATTGTAGAGTTATCACGCTGAATTGAATATCAGGGCCAGTTCCCTATATTGCTCTAATCTGTCTTTCTACAGGCATGTTAATATTGCTAATCAAAGCCCTGTGGAGTGACATTTTTTTCTGAGTGTTGCTGCAAACCAGACCTCTCGGAAGGATGAAATTCTACAACTAATTTAAGAACGGGTGTAGGATGTGAGCCTGGTAGATTCTGACTTCTCACATCAGGAAAGACCTGCAGGGGAATGGAGGAGGCTGTAGAGTTGTGCAGACCTGAATTCAATTCCTGACTCTTCAACTTGCCAGCCATGTCACCTTGAGTAGGTCACTTAGCCCTCTGAATCTCAGTTTCCTCCCATTTGAAAGAGATTAATAGACCTAACTAGGGGAGTATTGTGAGGATTGCATGTGATAATGTGTGTCAAAAGCCCCAACACAGTGACAGTCACAGACTTGGGATTCAACCTATGCTAACTCCTTTCCCCTCCCCCTCAGATGCCATCTGGTTCCCTTAGTTTCTCCTCTTGGATAAATCTTTATAAAGGAGACCCTTGTTTCAAAACAGCTTCAGAGAGGAGATTTGATGAGCACTCTTGGTCACCCATCCCACTGACATTAGCTAATCCCTAATTTTCTAGCCTTCAATAAAGCACTGTGCTCTGTGGGGAGCCTCACAGTTGAATGGACATACAGGGCTGGGGAGGGGGCCCAAAAGGGCCAGAGAGAAGCCAAAAAAGTTGGTTAATGGGCTGGCCTGGTGGTGTAGTGGTTAAGTTCGCACACTCCACTTTGGTGGCCTGGGGTTCACAGGTTCGGATCCCGGGCACGGACCTATACACCGCTCATCAAGCCATGCTGTGGCAGTGTCCCATATACAAAGTAGAGGAAGGTGGGCACAGATGTTGGCTCAGCGACAATCTTCCTCAAGAAAAAAGAGGAGCATTGGCAATACATGTCAGCTCAGGGCCAATTTTCCTCAAGAAAAAAAGAAAAAAGTTGGTTAAGAAGACTGTTGAGAAAATCCAGAGATATTGAAACCACTCAGCCTGAACCTTCAGGCTTGGCTTGAAGGATTTATCGACCGTACTAGGGCCATGCCTTCAGTGCAGGCACCGGTCAGGAGCCCGAAGGAACAAGAATGAGTTGATCAACCATAAAGAGAGGCCTCGATGCAGCAGAGAGCCGGTCAGCCGCACTGGTACTGTTATGATGGCCCACTCTCGGGTAACTGCCTTGTGTCCTAGTTGTGTCTTGGCTCAGAGCACTCATATGCTATGAGCCCACCCACATCACAGCTTCTCTGGATTGTGGGCCTGTCTCGTACTTGGTTCTGTGCTTCTTCCTCCCGCACAACCTTATCTAGAAAAGTGCAATTCTTAGGCTCCTCCTTCTAAAGTTGGACAAAAATTTGCTTCCTTTTCACTTTTTCTTGCTGGCTCCAGCCCTTCTCATAGGGTCCACACACGAGAATATCCTTGCTTTCAAGGGACAGTCCTCCAGATATTTAAAGACAACGATCATCAGGCTAACCAGTTCCTGTGCCTTCATTTGTGATTTAATTAACATGGTTTCCAGCTCCTTTTCCATTTTCTTCACCAGCCTGTGGTCGTTCTCCAATTGGTCAGTGGTCCTCTTAACTGCAGATCTCAGACCACTGAGAGAAGCAGACCTGAGCTAGTTACCCCTGAAAAACTGTACTCTAAGCTCCTATGAGCTTCCTTGGCCAGAGCCCTCCACTGCTGATCCTGTACCTAAACTCAATCCCCAGGTCTTTTTCTAGCGAGTTGCTATCAAGGTATGTCTCCTCATCCACTATTTATGCACTTGATTCTTTGAATAAAGCCCCAAGGTTTTTTGAAATATCACTTGAAATATCATCTTATCAGGTTTGAACCAATATATCCACCTGTCAAGGTGGCTTTTGGCTTGTGGATTCTGCCATCCCACTCCTCACCTTCTCCTCTCAGCCTTAAGCCATCGAGATGGGATAGGCAGGCTCTAGGGGACAAAAATTTAATAATACTTGATAAAAATTTTGGACTGGATAAGGCAGAAGTAAAAATTCTTCATTATATCATTCAGGGCATCCTGTAGGATCACATCACCCATTAATCATCATCTCTGAATTTATTCAACCAGTTATAAATCCACTGAATGGTATTATCATGAGGTCTATATGTCTGTAATTTGTTCACAACGATATTATAGGAAACTCCATCAAACACATCTCTGAAATCGATAGGCACTGAATCTACTGCATCTCTTTAATTCTCTATGGTGGTCGCCCCACCACCAAGCCTAATGTCTAATGTGGCTTGTTCTCAGAGTCTAAGTTGGTCCCAGGGAGCGAGCATGCTTCCCCCTCTGGGAGTTCACATTCCCCTTTTACACAATCCGCTAAGGGTTTGATAGGGACCAACTTAGTCCTCCGAAAATCAGGACTTGCCCTCCTTCCAAAGGATGTTAAATAGATAAGAATAGGACAAAAGAGACTGAGATTAAACTGCAGAAATAATGTAGATTAGGCATGAAGAATAATTCCCTGACTAGACATTGTGCTAAAATTCTAAAAATGGTTACGATGTCCCTTGCACAAATTATTAATAAATTGGCCGTGTATATTTGAAAATTTTCCTTTGTAGACCTAGAGGCAAAGATATGGATGAGATCACACAATAGCAAGGGGATTTCTGCTGAGAAGGAGACAAAGCCTAGGTATTACTTGTGGCCCTGCTGCTACACACTAGCTTTATCGACATGTTATTCTGGGATGGTCTTTTCTCTCTGAGGCTCTGTTGCCTGGGCTTCAAAGGGGGATGGGAATACTTTCCATCCCTATCTCCTGGAGTTGTTGTGAGAACTTGGATGAAATGCAGCATCACACAAGAGTAAGAAGTTATTATTATGGCTTCTGAAGGAGTTTGTGTGTTCAAGCAGGATCCATGGTTGTCAGATCCATGATTGCAGCTGTAAATACTGTGGGATATTGGAAGCACACACTGTTTGGGGTTGATCATGTTCTCTAATTGGGTATCACCTTTCATGAGCCAAGCAGCTGCCAAAACTGATTGCCTCTGATTTAGTTGCTTGGAACTGATCAGCATATTGTTTTGTTAACAACTGTCTAAGGTTCAAGAAGTCTTCTGAGTGGTACCACTTGAAATATAACAGCTGGCTAGGGGGCTGTCTTGTGGTACACTCGAATGGGATTAGTGTGCTATTCCCTTCTTGTGAGCAAATGTGGTAACAAGCTTGAAAAGGGGGCTCAATGGTTCCCCACTGCCTTCAGTACTCAGTAGATAATTTTCACATATTGATTCAGTTCTTTTTAGACCATCCTACCTCTTGTTCATAAACTAGATGGGATACATAGAGCCAAGGAAGAGAGTGAAGACAAGATTTAACGTCACTTCAATAGCAGGACATCTATCATTCTTCCATCTATACTTCCATCTGTCTGTCCATCCACCCATCCATCAATGGATCCATCAGTCCATCCAATAAATGGTCAGTAAGTATTTACTATGCATAAGGCACTGAATGAGACCTAAATCCTGCCCTCAAGGAGTTTATGGCTTAGTATATGAGATAAATTGTATATAATTCACGGTAAAAATGTTATTACAAGATCGGAGAGAGATTACTTTCAGTTGGATGGAACTGGGGAAGCATTTGAACTGAATCAAGAAAGTTGGATAAGATTTGGATATATGGAGATGGGAGACAGGGTTTTTCCAGGTAGAAGGAATAACCGATAGCAAAGGCACGAAGGAGGTGAACTGTGGAGACTGCATGGAGAATACTGTTCAGTATTGGGCTTTGCAGGAGAATAATGGGAGATAAACTGAAAAGGCAGCCTGGGACAGATGGTGGAGAGCCTAGAATTTCGGGCTAAGGAAGCTGTACATTCAGAAAGAAACGGAGGAGCCATTGAGGATTTTCGAGTATTGTAGTAAACGTAACAAGAACTGTGCTTCGGAAAGATCAGCCGCTTTATCGGTGTTAAAAGTTGAAAGCAATATGGAGGAGCCTTGCCTCTAAGTCCTACCTTCTGACTTTCGCATGGCAGTCATTGCTGCCAGTGGCAGGGAATAAGGTGGCTCTAGTTAACCCTGAAGAAGGAAGGTGGGTGCAGTGGGTCTGTGAGTTCCCGTCAGGGCCCCTTTTGGGACTGACACACGCTCATGCAGGTAGTGTTGGCTGCTGAGGGCTCACAGCTGCATGCCTCTGTGGGAATTGTCTTCAGCTGGAGAGAGCTGCCTCCCTCAAGGTTATTCTCTTTCCTTCAATGACTGGTTGATACAGGAGGTACAAAGACCTGACCCGGCTCCGCTTCAATATGGGGGACAACCCTGAAAGACTTTGCAGCTCCTGAGCCCCCTGCAGGATCATCTGAGGCTTCTGTGTTCCCCAGTGCAAGCCCCGATAAACCTCCCCCACACGTATCTCCATCTCAGAGTCTGTTTCAGGATCTGGACTGAAGGCAATGGGTCCTCCTCTTCCCCAGCTCCATCTGCTGTTGACCTGTCCAGCGGGTGGTTTGTTTCAGCCGCGTGTCGTCTCTCTTGGTGTGGGGCTGGAGGTGGCACTGCTAAGAGATTACTTCCGAGAGTTCAGGGTCTTCTCTAGGTTCTGAGGGTCTCTGAACCTTCCCAGGCTGCGTTCCCCAAAACGTCTTCCATGGGATGTTTATGGAGGTGTTCCTTGCAAAAAGTACTTGCAAAAAAGTCAAACAAGGGGCCGGCCCGGTGGCGCAAGCAGTTAAGTGCACGCGCTCCACTGCGGCAGCCCAGGGTTCGCCGGTTCGGATCCCGGGCACACACCGCCGCACTGCTTGTCAAGCCATGCTGTGGCGGCATCCCATATAAAGTAGAGGAAGATGGGCACGGATGTTAGCCCAGGGCCAGTCTTCCTCAGCAAAAAAGAGGAGGATTGGCATTGGATGTTAGCTCAGGGCTGGTCCTCCTCACAAAAAAAAAAAAAAGTCAAACAAGTACTCAGTATCCAGAGGTTAGTATTGTAGGCAATGCCCAGATGTGTTTGGTTACGTGGGCCTCCTTCTCAAAAAACATATCAGGGATAAAGGAACTGTTGCTTTGTGCCTTTGAGGGGTTGGTTGGGGCTGAAATATTCATTAGTGAAGGGCAAAGCCAATGTCCACTTGGGGTATGGTTTTAAAACAGGGATTGAAAACTCATGTGGATCAGCATCCATTCAATGTAAACAATGAGACAGGCAGGTGAGGACCTTGGGGACCTGGAAATCAGGCACACATCTGTCTAAAGGGGGCTGCCACACCGCTCCAGACAGACTGCTGTTGCCTCTTGGGAGCGCTGGTCCCTGTGGCCACACCTCAGATTTTGCAAGAGAAGCCAGATATCTGTATTGTTAAAAATTTAAATCTCTTGAGTTTTAATTCAATTTTTAGAAAATACTGTGTTTGTGGAGCAAAATATATCTGCAAGCTGGATGTGGCTTGTGGGCTGTGGTTGTTTGCCTCTGTTTTAAACCACCATACATGCTGGAGGGAGCACCAGAGACAAAAAAGTGAGCACGTTCCAGTGTTCATCTCTAGAGGGGGCTCTGCGGGGAATGGCCGCCTAGGGGTCAGGGTTGGCTGGAGGTATGAGGGAGGGCTGTGGAGCCTATGCGTGAGAGGTCTGAAGGGCAGAGAGCTGAAAACACGCTTCCAAATGTGTATTGGCCTCTTGCCTTCGTGGGGACTGGGGAAATCTGCAGATTTTAAAAAAATCTTATTTGCAAATTTACTTATTCCTTAAATTCCTTCTTAAAACATTACTTTATGTTATTTAATCTTCACGAAATCCTTCAAGGATTCCCAGTTGTACACAGGATAACAGTTGGCAGTTAAGTCCTCCATATTAAGACTACACATGCAACTCATTCATTCATTCAGATATGAATTTCTTTGACACATACACAAATAATTATACAAATAATTTTCGAATGCTGTATTGTGCAGGCCACTGTATGAGGTGCTGCTGGGACTAGAAAAATGAGTAAGATGCTGTCACTGCCTTGCAGGAACTCAGATGCCAGCATGGCAGGATGGGATGAAGGTAACAGTTCATATTTACTGACTACCTACTATGTGCCAGTACTGTTCTTAGTATTTTTCTTGAACTATCTTATTTAGTCTTCATGCCAGCCTATGAAAGAAGTGACTATTGTTTTTGGCCTCAGTTTAGGAAAAGAAATGGAGGCACGGGTTGTTTTGGTGCTTGGTTCTAGGTCAGAGAGTTAGTTATAGGAGTTGGAGCTGGATAGAAGCCTGGTGTACACCCTCTTAACCACTACTCCACTAGCCCCCTGGTGCCTTATGGAGGGGCTCTGAGCACCTCTGAGCTCTGGTGGAGAGTGTGCGGAGGCAGCTGGATGTGGGTGCTGAGGATATGCCTGAGACTCAAATAGAGAGAGGTACACATGGGGAAAGGAGTTCAGGCAAAGGCAGTAAGCACAGGTCAGCAGTGGGGAGGCCAGAGTTCGTCCTGGACCACAGGGCACAAATGGAAGCATTGCCAGACAGCTGGACAGCTCCTGGGGCCACAGGGCTGGCTGCCATCAGAACCAGTCAGAGTAGAGGACCCTTAGACCTCATCAGGCCCTGCAGAGGAAGAAACAGAAGGATGCAAAAAGGTTTATCCTCCTTGTAGATGCAAAATCGCTCATCCTCTAAACGGAGGCAAATCACAATGAAATGCCACTGTTTCCATATCAAATTAACAAAGATTCGAAAGCTTAATACCACTTAGTGTGGACCAGGGCTCTCCTTTTGCACAATATTGATGGGAGAGCCAATTGGGAAAGCCTTTTTGAGTGCAGTTTGGCTGTATGTGTATATCTACATTTTTTAATGCACATACCTTTTGATCTAGAAAAATTCCCTTAGGATACACACATATATACGTGTATACATAGGAGTATGTATCCTATATAGTTACCAGCATAAATGCATATGCACACACACACACATAAGTAAGAGTGTAGCATTTTGAGAAACAGAAAATTGGAAAGGATCTTCATCACTGAAGAGTTAAGTAAGTAAAATTACGATAATGCAAACTAGGGGAATACTGTGGCTTCTTATCACTCTGAAAACAAAACCCCAAGACCTTCCCACTGCCTCCCTCTTCAACCTCATTTCCCACCACTCTTTCCCTCCCCTGCTCCAGCCGCAGGGGCTCTGGGCTGTTCCTCACTTGGATCAAGGCAGTTCCACCCATGGGGGCTTTGCTCTTACTGTGCTTCTTCTTGGAAGGTTCTTCCCCCTGATATTGCCTTGGCTCACTCCCTCACTTCATTTTTGCCTCCGTTCAAATGTCAACTTGCAGTAGGCGGCTTCTAAGGTGGCCCCCAATAATCCCTCCACCTGGTATTTACACCCTGTGTGATCCGCTCCCTTTGAGTGTGGGCTGGACCTAAAGACTTGCTACTAATGAATAGAACATAACAAAAATGAGGGGATGTCACCTCTGAGATTAGATTATAAAATACTGTGATTTCCATCTTGCTGTCTTGCACTCTCTAGCTCTTCTCTCTTGCTCACTGTTGTGAGCTGCCCTATGGAAAGGCCCACGTGACAAGGAACCAAGGGAAGGTTCCAGCAAACAGCCAATGAGAAACTGACGCCCTCAGAGAACAGCCTGTGAGAAACTAATTCTTGCCAACAACCATGTGAGTGTGAAGGTGAATTGTTCCCCAGTCGAGTGTTCAGTTGACCAGAGACCTGGCTGACAACTAACTACAGCCTATGAGAGACCCTGAAGAAGAGGGTGCAGCTAAGCCACTTCTGGATTTCTATCCTATAGACACTGTGAATTAATAAATATTGTTGTTTAAACCACTAAGTTTTGGGATATTTTGTTACATAGCTGTAGATAACTGATACAGAACTCCTTGGAAAAGTCTTCCATGACTACACGATCTAAAACAGGGTGCTTTGTTGCACAATGTTCCCTTAACCTGCTTTGTTTTTCTTTGTAGCATGTATCTCTCGGACATTTTATAATTTGTTTGTTTGTATATTTTTTTCTCTCTACTAGGATGTAAGTAAATAAACCCTTGTTTGTTTACTGTTGTGCTCATTAGTGCCTAGATCAGTGCCTGACGTTAAGTGGGTGTTTGTGTTCAATATGTATTCGTGAATGAATAATGCAACCATAAAGAGAATGAGCTAGTCCTACACATCCAGACATGGGAAAGTCTTCCAAGATACAAACTAATGGGGGAGGGGAAAGCAAATTGTAGACAATCTACATATAGCATGATGCTCCTTTCATAGCTAAAATTTTGTATATCCATCAAAAAATGTCTGAAAGGATATACAGCAAAGTAATAGCAGTTTTCTCTGGAAGAGGAGATTACAGGGCTACACTGTCTTCTTAAACGTTTCTCTAGTTTTAAAATGTTTTACAATGATTATTCTGGGATCATAAAAAAAATGAAGACATTTTATAGAATTTGTAAGGCCAACCAGCCGCTTGCTTAGCCGTGTTCTTATGGAGTCTGGGTAAACTTCACAGGAGGCCACCCACTGGAGCTCTGGATCCAGCAGCCTTAGAGTTCTTCCTTACAGGGGCCGGAAACCCCTCTCCCTGCACCTTCCCCAGCCAGACTTCAGTCTTTGGGCAGCACACAGGAAGAGCTCATCTCTCTCCCACATGACAGACTGTCAGAAATCTAGCATGTTTTCTGCGAACATTTCTTGGCAATAATTACAGAATAGGAAATAGGAGGTTGAAAAGAAATAAAAAGACATTACAGCAAAAATAACTGTTTTTGTAGTTCAGCCTTGAGGGGATAAAGGCCACTGAGGAGCTGATGGATGGAGCAGAGGGATCTCACCCTCCACTCTGCTTGGGGGTGAAGTTTTCATAGTGGTTCTACAGCTGGGCTTTGGGGAATTCTCTGGTGAGGCCCCTGGCACACAGGCTGGTTTCTCCTTGTCTATGCTGAGCGTGTCTGTGCAGGAAGATATTCAGAGCTGTTCCATCTCAAGTATCAGGGTTCCCTATAGATTCAGAGCCAGCGTGGGAGAGAGGGGGGAGGCAGCCTTGTCGTCATTCCTCACACAACTTGGTTTGGGCATAGTTTTTCATCTACTACCATGCAATCAACTCTCCTCCCCCCACCCTCCATATCCCATATGGTCTTAAGGTTGTTGTGTGCATTGACTGGGATAGAAGCTAAGCCTCTGAGAGCAGGGACTCGAGTGTTCTGTCCTCAGTGTCTGGTATAGTGACGGCCAGGTAGCTACTCCAGTGGTGTGGTTGACTGAATGAATGCGTGTGTCCTTTTCAAAGTGTGCTCAGGTGAGGCCTGGCCACTGCAGAGTAGAGCAAGATTGTGGACACCTTCTACTACATTCTATACTTCCGTGAATATGACCTAAAATGACATTTTTTAGGCAGCCAAATTAAGCAGTTATATAATTGTTAGTCCTCTTGTTCCCCCAGCCTTTTCTCCTTAATTTAAAGGAGATGTTGAATAGTTTTCCTTTAAATGTTGCTTTAATCATGAAACATTACAAATACACACTGTTTCAAATATTTCAAACATAAATGCTCATGGACCTATCTCTCAAATTTAACAAATATTCTATTTGTCATAGTTACTTCACTTTTTAAGAAACAAAACAAACAGATAAAATTGAAGCCTCCTTGATTTTTCAGTCTTTGCTCTTCATCTCTTTATTCCTAGAGATAAATATTATTCTGAAGTTGGTATGTGTCCTTCCCAACTATATTTGCTATTTTATTATAAGAATAAAAATAAAAATAAAATGTCATGTGTAATGTATCAAATCTATTGTCTGATAATTCTATAACTCAGAATTATGTGTTCAACATTAATTCATGGAAACCTAACCTACTCATTTCAGTCACTGAATTCTATGAGTATGTCATAATTTGTCTACTTCCCAGCACTTTGTGTGGGATTTCCCATTTCTCTACTTTCCTATCAACCCTAAGTTTTGTTTTTCTTTTCAGTCTGTTGAACTGCACATAATCAGTATTTTCTTTCTTTCATTT
Source organism: Diceros bicornis minor (assembly GCF_020826845.1). NCBI lineage: Eukaryota > Metazoa > Chordata > Mammalia > Perissodactyla > Rhinocerotidae > Diceros > Diceros bicornis. The sequence goes on from NC_080741.1 coordinate 17,151,504, forward strand.
TGTTTTTGCTGGAAAAGATTTGCCCTGAGCTAACATCTGTTGCCAATCTTCCTTTCTCTTCTTTTTTCTCCCCAAAGCCCCAGTACATAGTTGTATATTCTAGTTGTAGGTCCTTCTAGTTCTTCTATGTGAGCTGCTGCCACAGCATGGCAACGGACAGGTGAGTTGTGTGGTACCGCGTCCGGGAACCGAATCCGGGCACTGAAGTGGAGCGTGCTGAATTTTAACCACTAGGCCATCAGGGCTGGCTCATCCCTTAGTTTTATCAGACTTTTAAAATTATCAATTTGAAAAATATGAAATAATATCTCATCTTAGTTTGCATTTTCCTTATTACTAGTGAGGTTGGACATCTTTTCATGCATTTATTTGCAATTCAGATTTTCTCTTTTATTGAATGCCTATTCTTACATTGTGGTAGATTGTAAAAGTAACCACCATAATTTCCCTCTCTGAATCCACGCCCTTGGGTAGTTCCATCATTTTGGCTCTGGGCTTAGACATGTAACTTACTTTGGCCCATGAAACAAGAAAATGTGGGACTTGAAGAGACTCAAGAGACTTGAAGAGTGCTTGTGCTTTGGTGCCTACATTCTCTTGCTGCTCTTGGGAGCCCTGAAGCCACCAGCATGTGAATGAGCCCAGACTAGCCTGCTGGATGTTGAGAGACTCGTGGCCCAGGAACCTCCATTAGTCCTGCAAACCGCTAAACATATGAGTGAGACGTTGGATCATCAGCTGACTGCAAACACGAGAGTGCGCCCAGCTAACCCCTTGAGGAGGAAGAGAGCCATTCCCTCTGAGCTCAGCCCAGGTTGCCAACTGTGAGCAAATAGATGGCTGTTGTTTTAAACCAATAAATATTGAGCAATTCGTTAAGCAGATAAAGCTCATGTACACACACGTTTTGTCCATTTTTCTCCCTTTTGTTTGCTTGTCTTTTTCTTACTGCTAAGCTGTTTCTTAATGTGACATTTCTCATGTAACTCTGTGCATTACTATCATCATCATCACCATTTTATAGACGAGGAAACTAGGATTAAAGAGGTTTAGTGACTTATCAAGGATCATGCAACGAGCAAGCAGAGAAGGGGAGATGTGAATTCACGGCTATCGGGCTGCAGAGCCCAAGCTCTTGAGCTGTTTCCCTTCCCTGCTTCCCTCACATCGAGTCCAGCCACTCAGTCAATGGAGATGCTTTAGGGTAAGGTACTATGCCACACCTCTTCTCAAACTATGTTTTTTTTAGACTCTGGTTTAGAACTTTCTGTTTTCAGTGGTGTACTGAACCCAGCTTACGCTGGCTCATGAGAGCCAGTATTAGCATCTCTTCCAAATTCTGAGTTCAGTGACATCACATTGGTAGCTTGACATTGGCTGTGGCAGGAATATTTATACCATGAACATTAGCAAAAGCTACAAATCAGAGCTTTTTTCTTTCTCTTCCAGAGAGCTGGTTTACCAGCACACCAAACACTGGGCTAAGTTTCTTCCTATTCTGTGTATTTCGTTATTTCTGTGCTGTTCCATTGCTTTTGAACGGCAAAACGTGTTGCTTTGTTCACATGGTTTTAGAACATATTCCGTTATCCAACATATTTGCTATCCCTCTCCAATTTATGCCATCCATGGATGAGAAAACCGTGTCTTCTACATCTCCATTGGGCCATCAAGTGAGCTCTAAGGGTTGGGAGTGGAGACCTCTCTCAGGTTCACTTGCTCCGTTAATCAACCCCTTTATTCCTCTACTGATAGCCAACACTTATTGAGTATTTACTATGTGCTAAGCAGTATTATAAGCCTTTTAATTGTACTTAAATGTTGTAATTCCCTCAACAACACTAAGAGGCATGGATTTGAGGCACAAAGAAGCTGAATTATGTTCTTTAGGGGTCTACATAGCCAGCTGATGGCTGAGCTGGGATTCAAATCCTGTTTGCTACCTCTCTTTATCCAACTGCATTTCAGTCTAACCCTGGAGGTGCTTTCTGATCTACCAGGACACCACGGGGGGCTTGGGATTCAGTGAGCAGTAGGATTCGGGACGCAGTGGAGAGCCACTGAAAGTTTCTGAGTGGGAGAGTGATATTTTTCACACAGTACTTAGGATATTTTGTCAGAGTAGAGTATGACAGATTGGCCCAAGTAGGAGAAAGACCAGGGTCAAGAAAAACACTTAGGGCATTATAGAGACGATTCAGAGCTTGATGGTGTTTATGGAAATGAAATCATGCCTCTACATGAGGCTTTCATTCCAACTGAATCAGGCTCCTCACTGGATCAGTCCAGTTGCCAAGGCTCTGTTCGTGTTATTCCCTGGTTCAGGGCACACTTCTTCATCTGCTTTATGTCTTTATACATAAAAATACTTTAATTGTAACTATAGATTTATTATTATTATTAAGTTCTCCTACAATATCATTCCCCTTAAATACTTATCATCTGATTCATAGAGTTCTGATTTAATCATTTCCCACATATTTAGTATTTCTCACCAGTGAGTTTTTAGGTTCCTCAAGGGCGGGGACTGCATCTTATACCTTGCTATGCTCTGCAGTGCTGAGATCATCAGAGGTACCCCGTAAATGCTTGTGAAACATAAGAATGCATAAATAACTCTCCATTTGTTTTCCACTGGCAAGCTCATTGACAACAGGTGCCTGGAGTAATATAATTAGGAAGCTCCAAAATAAAATTGTGTTAAGGAACTACTTAAACGCTGTAAAGGAAAGTAGAGAAGACAGCCAATTAGTACCTACGAGCACCCACGATTTCTACATAATAGAAGAAGTCATTTATTGGATTTAGTTGACTTAGGTTCCCAACTGCAGGCTGTCCCCTGAGTCCTTAATTGCTTCATCCAAAAGCAGGAAGGAAGGCGCCCCGTCAGAGCCAGGTTATAAAGTATGCAGACCGAGGAACTCCAACCCTACTGGCAGATTTGAGAATGCGGCTTGAGAGTCAAGGAGCCTTTTTGAGGGGAACAGAACTAACAACGACTGAGCAGCTAGTGTGTGCAGACACTGAACGAAGAACACTTTCTTTGGCCTTCATGATAAACCTGCTATGTATGTTTTGATATCCCCTTCGAAAGATGAGATAACTGAGCTCCGAAAGGATGTATAACTTGTCCAAAAGTACACAGCTGGTAAGAAGCAGAGGAGAGATTCAAATCCACTTCTATCCGGTTCTAAAAGCAATGCTTTATTGTTTACATTCAGGACTGGGCTGGTAATGTAAACATGTGAATTGGGCTGGGTATAAGAAAATTGGGAGAAGTATGCAAGTCCTATTTGAAGACATTCAGAATCAAACTTAAAAACTACTAGCCAAAAAAACAACCAAAAAAACCCATGTTTGCAGGCTGGACTTCACCATTTACAACCCTTATTTTGATAAGGCCCTGTATCCAGTCAGGAGTGGGAGACGTGGATCTCTCTGGCATTTTCTATGACAGGCTGCTGTTGGCTGGCAAGGCCAGTTTGGAACCTTAACTAATCCAAGAGGGGGGAAAGCAGGCCATGCAGAGGTTGTGAGAGCAAAGAGGTTGTGCAGGGATCCAGCTTAGGTGGCACTCCTAAGGACAATCAGATCTGGGCTGTCAGCTAACAGGCCTCAGCAAAGAGAATTGGGTACAGCAACAGACAGGCTGGCATGTGGCAAGAGATCTGAGGACCCTGGCAAATGGAGTGTCAGGTGAGTCTAGGAAGACACAGGTCAGCTGATTCCAGAGGAAGGTAAAGTAGGTGACGGGGAAAGGAGATGGGGATGTGGCCAGCAGCAGAGAGGTCAGGGGTGGGGATCCACACCATAGCTCCAAGACAGAGTATTCAAGGCTGGCCTTGTCTCTCTGGAGGCTGGAGGAGAGGATGTAGGCTTCTCTTTAGGGGGCCTGGTCGGATTTAGACTCAGGAGAAAGAAACAGAGTTCTGAGAGTTGTATTCCAGAACTTGCCCCCGGCAAGAGAGATCCCTGTCCCAATCTTTGCAATTTAGAAGGATGTGTGTATCACAAGCACATACACACAGTGAAATTTATATAAGAACATACAGGTGCCTCTGTCACTTGAGATACAGCTGTTATTGCTGGCACATCACAACCTGCAACCCTGAACATTTGCTCTCGTGACTAACGCCATTCAGGCTCCAAGGAAATGCTTCTCTGTGTGTCTTGCTCTGCATCCTTGAAACACAAGTCAACTCACTCAGGTACATGGGTGTGTGGCTGTTGGCATTAGAGAAAGACTAGGATGAACTGGAGCAGGGGAAGCACTTTAGGGAAGAGAAAAGACAAATTAGCATGTCAAATCCTTCTTCTCTGGTAACACAAATGCAGTCAGTCAGTTCTGCCACAATAAAGTACAATTTTTTTAGTAGTGCCAAACATCTTTTTTTTTTTTTTTGCTTCTCTTCATGTTCCGATTTGTGTTCTGGAGGTATTGAGAATTAATATGGTATTCACAACAGCTATATATGGTGGATGAGGAATATTTTGCAATATTAGAAATTCATGTTACTCTTAAATTTGTATATATGTAGGGCTAGATGTAACATGTGTGGCATGTGACACTGATTATTGACATGGTCAACTCTATGGGCATTGAACACTCGAATTGCAAATAATCTCATTTTTATAAAATATCTATTAAACTTTAAATTTTTAAAAAAGTTGAATTAAAAATTAAGGTTGATTTAAATAATTGTTTGAAAATTTGATATTCATTAACTATAATTTATATTTTACCTTTTAAATTTAGTAGATAATATTTGAGAAGAAAAACACAAGTATTTGAGAAATAAATTTAATTTTACAAATTTTTATACTCAATTTACACTTTAAATGAAAATGTATTCAAACTTTGTGCACTTTGAATATGATTTACGTTTTATTTTTTACAGGATGGACTCATTTCATCCTTACAAGCTTGTGAGGTGAGTGTTGTCATTATCCTTATTTGTATCAACTGAAAACAAATTACATGAAACTTGATTATAGGAACATACTTAGTGATTTTACTGAACTACAAGGGAAGCAAAATAAATTTCATGGAATATATGTACAATAATTTATGAATTATGTATGTGTCTATTAATTACCCAAACACCATCAGCCCATCAATAGGCCATCTACACATCAGCAATGATGATTAAATTTAGTCCACCTTGATATGTTCTCTTTGGTCGTATGAAACCATAGCTTTGCATATATTTTTTAATTTTGTCATCATGATGGTATAAATGCCAAGGTAAGAAGATACAACAGAAGTTATTTGCCAGTTTGTTAGCTTGATTTATAGCTTTTACATATTTAGACACACGGTATGTGGATTTAATGGGCTGAATGTGGCCCCAAAAAGATATGTCCAAGCCCTAACCCCTGGTAGAAATGTGACCTTATTTGGAAAAAGGGTCATTGCAGATGTATTAAGCAAAGGATCATCCCAGATTAACAAGCTGGGCCGTAAGTCCAACAACAAGTGTCTCTATAAGAAAAGAGAAGACACAGAGACACAGGTGAGAAGGCCATGGGAAGGCAGAGGAAGCCCCAGGTCAAGGAACACCTGGAGCCCCTGGCAGCTGGGAGAGGCAAGGAAGGATTCTCCCCTAAGGCCCTCAGAGGGAACATGGCCCTGCCGACGCCTTGATTTCAGATTTCCAGGCTCCAGAACTGTGAGAGAATAGATTCTTGCTGTTTTAAGCCACGAAGTTTGTGGTAATTTGTACAACAGCCCTAGGAAACTAAAACAGTGGGCCTCCATCTGTACTCTCGTCCTGGGCCCTGCTAATATCAGCAGTGGGCCTGGCTGTTGAGTAGGCCGGTCATGGGAGGCCGTACAAGAGCCCAGGTTTTAAACCTGCCCCTGTTCCTGGCCCTCGTGCCTTCTCTGAGAGACTGTGAGCTCCTTGGAGGCAGGTGCCTATCATTGTCTTCTTTATACGCCCAACTCCTAGCCAGGTGCTCAGTATGAGCTAATGAAGGAATGAATAAATGAATAGTTGAATGGTGGTCATCAGAGTGCAGGCTCCAGAGCCAGTCTTGCCTGGATTAAAGTCCAGTTACTGGCCATGTGACTGAAGCAAGGTTATGTAACTCCACTTGGCTCCCAAGTCTTAGTTCATCCTCTAAATAGGGATAACAGCACTCACTTCACATGGTTGTTGTAAGGATCAAATGAGTCATTCCATATACAGTAATCAGCATGTAATAAGCACTAAGTAAATGGTAGCTACCATCATCATCATCATCATCAATATTTCATAAAGCCCCACCTCAGAGCCTTCACTCTGATATTCCCTTGGGCTGAGATTCCCTCACTCTTTCTCCAGTTCACTCCTCCTCATGGTTCTGGTCTCAGCCTAAGCCTCACTTCCTCAAGGTTGCCTTCCCTGACTCCTGGGTGTAGATCAACCGTATGCCCCAGGGCTTATGTCCATGTTTACTGCAAATCTGTGGGCTCTGGGATGGTAGAGATTATGTTGCCTCTAGTGCTAATATAATGCCATACCTAGCAAAGGACCTGGAACATAGTAAACAAAGTTCTTGAATGGATGGTTCAAGCTAGTTCAAGATCCGATGGGAAGGAAGTCTCAAAAGGAGAGGGGCGCTATCTCTGGCAAGAAGATTAATTTGACTCAATTTCTTTACAGGCTTTTTGGACCTCTCTCACCTCCATCAGATTTGAAAACTGAATTCAGGCTTTCTCTGCTCTCGTAGTTGCCCAGCAACCTGATACTGGCTTGGAGGAGGCGTAAGAAATGGCATCCAGGATGCTCAGGGTACAATCGGTTCCACATTGTGCGTGAGATGTCTGACCATGGTCATGGTCTTGTCCTGGCCTCAGGGCATCTGCGTCAGTGCCTGGCAGGGTCTCTGTTGGGGAACTGGCGTCCATCTGGACTGGATTTAAAAACTCTGATATTTGACGTGCAGGGTGGTTTATACCCATTAGTAGTGCTTCCTGCCAGAAGCCAAAACGAATGAAAGATAGCATCAAGAGTTGACTGGCATCCTAGATCTAAGCTGGGGCCCCTAGGACCCTGCCAAGGGACTAGGATGGGGTGAGCACGACATACTTATGATTAGATGATTGGATGGTGTTTGTGAGACACAACAAGTTAGACCACCATATGCAGAGGTCTGTACTGTTGTTACATTTTAGGAATTGATGCCAGGGACATGGCCCCCTCCCTTCCTGACCGCCTCCTTACCTAATCAGCGATTATGATCCTTCTTGCCTACTCAGAGGGGCCCTGGACATCAGCCACCTGCTGCAGGACACTGCTTCAGAGCTGGGCTGGGAGCCACTGGCCTTCTTTCCTTGCTACCAGGCTTGAGTTGGGAAAGGCAAGCTGCAGTGTGTGCATCATCAGGCAGCAATTGGGGATGGGGGCAGCTGGGCTGCAGGGCAGGTTTAAGAATCTGAGCTGAAATAGAGTCTGTGTATCCACAGCTTGAGATAATAGTCTTTTAGATGCCTGCTTATCTTAGCCAGTTTAGAACCATCTTCATAGAGACTTGAGGCTTTGTACAAAGATGGAGCAAAGGGGCTGAGTCCTGTCTCAGCCCTGCCAATAGCCTGTGACTTTGGGCAAGTCCCTTCCTTCTCTTGATCCTAGATTTCTTAGGGGCATAGACCATATATTCTGTAATATCTCATCTCATTTTAATATTGTGTTATTATATCTCATTCAGCCTTGTGGCCTGGAGCCTAGCAGAGTATCTGGCACATAGTAGGTCCTTAACAAGAACATGTATTGAGTACTTTTTGCATATTAGGTACTGTGCTAAGTACTCTGCAAACATTATTATCTCCAGAATTCAAAGAGATAAATAACCTGGCCAGTAAGGGACAGAACAGGAGCTCAAAATCAGTTTTGTCTGGCTCCCAAGTTCATGTTTTTTTTTTTTTTTTTTTTTTTTTACCACCAAACTGTGCTATCTCTCAATGAAGAACCTGAATAAATGCATGAGTGTTACTCATCAGGCTGACCTAGATTTTTGGTGAGCTAATAGATTTAGTTGGAGAATTGCCTCGATTGATTTCTTTGGATTGTCCAGAGACCGGTCAACACAAGTATCATTCAGAAGCAGGAAGCACAACATAGATACCAAGCACACTGGGATGTAAAAATCTCTTAAACTTCCCAACAGCAGCAGTGACTGAAAATGTGCCTCCTGGCCCTTCTGGGAAACACAATACCTTCAAGTCACTCTTTCATCATACCAGCAATTGATGGTTCCCTGTTCTCTAAATCTGGGAGCTTGATTCATAAGAAAGAAAAGAAATGGAGATGATTTTTCTGAAGCAGGACTCCAGTCTGGTCTGAAGGGCAAGGATTTGGCCTATTCAGCTTCCTTTCTTCAGAGCTTGGCGTGAGTCCCCCTCCTCAGCTCATCCATAGTGAGGAGAAAAGCCCAAGAGAAGGATCGAGCTCAGGTGTAAGTGTTAAGTGATGCAACAGGCAGGACCGAGCTTCAGTGCAGGTCTCTGAAAAGAGGACAAGGAAAGAAGGTGGGTTTGGCTCCAGAGCACAAGGTAAAATTAGTCATCAGGAGCTGGTGTGACCAGCGCAGCAGAGCAGGGATACATCCAGTTGTGTTGCCATGGAGACAGAAATGACCTGCAGGAGGGTCTGTGAGTCACTGACATATCATCAGGAGTCTAGATTTCCCTCATTGTAACAGACTTGGGCACAAACGTGTGTACAAATCTGAGTGTGTGGATATTTGCTGCATTTTCCTCTTAGCATCACTCTCCCTTCCCGTGGCAATGGGACCTTGATTAGATTGAGGGGAATTAATTCTTTCTTCTATTCAACCCAAGAGCTTCTCACAAAGAAAGTGACCCAGAGTAGAGCACATGACCTGGTCCAAACCAATCAGTCAGGGGCATTTTGTTCCCTAGCCCAACCTCTATAGTTTATAGAGATGAACATTCAACTAGGTCATGCCAGATGGGGTCAATGGGCCCCAACCCAGGACTTTGGTTTGCCCTAAGGGAAATGTTGTGACATACAAGATTGAAACTACTGGGGGATCCATGTATAGCCTGAACTTGGAGCCAACCCAGAGGCAGCAAGTTGTGAGATAAACTCAGGACCTTGTTTAAGCCTTGCATTTTGCCCCATCCAGGGGTGTTTCAGTGATGTGAGCAAACTAATCTCTTTTGCCTAAGCCAATGAGGATGGAGTTTTATGTGACTTGCAACTGAAAGAGAGCTGACTGATTCACTGACCTTCAGCTGCGTCTGCTTCCCTATCCCACGGACCAAATTCCTCTAATAGGTGGGTTGGGACAACGTAAGAACTGAGCTATGACAATGCGTTTGGGGGTGAACTGTGATGGGCTCTCGTTGTAAGAGGAAAGGCCTACCTCATCAGTTTTGTCCAAATTATTCTCAGCTTTTGTTCCCTTGATAACATCTCTCATAAAGGTTAATGCTGCCTTCTGACATCCTGTATCTCCATATCCACTTTTCTTTTTTATTGGGATATAGGTAGGTAGTTAGGACTGAGATTATTTACCTTTCCCAAGTTTGCTTTGTAGGACATGTGTATGTAGCCTGGTGCCCCTGCTGCCCCTGTGGGAGGAGGGTGAGGCATTGGGAGTCATGTCCCACTCTGAGCAGTATCTCTGTGGGAAGAATCCTGATCCAGATGGCTATTTTTAAATCCATACATTTGGAACTCCTGAAATCACTGGATGAGAACACCTCTCCCAAGATTAATGTCAAAGGCCCACCCTTTGTATTTGTCAATGGTGGAATATAAATAGTTATGTTGGTGATGGAGGGATTGGTGGTGGTGTCAAGCTTGGAGGGAATTGTGAAAAGTGCTGCAAAGTGGAGAGTGTTTGGGTTACAAAGACTTTTGTGAATGTTTACTCCCAGATGTCTGGTTTGGCCTCACTGTGCAGATATGTACCATGAGGTCAGCACATCCTACTGTTTCAGAAGTCATACTGGTTTCTGGGATCATAACATTATCCAGGAACCAAGAGTGGCCATGATTGCTGAGTGATTGGGTGAGGTGATCTACATCCTTGCTGCTCAGTGAGACCAGCCCCATCGTTGGCAACATCTGGGAGCTTATTAGAAATGCAGGATCTCAGGTCTCACCCCAGACCTACTAGATCAGAATCCCCAGGAGATTTATATGCACGATAAAGTTTGAGAAGTGCTGGTCTACACCTACTGTCTTCAGTACTTCACTCAATTCAACGTTTAATGAGCACCCACTGTGTTCCAGGCATTGTGCTGAGTATTATGAATATAAAGATGAATAATGCATAGTCCTTTCTCAAGGGCTGCTCACAGCTTATTTACTTCTTAATTCTTTCTCTATTCTCTCTCCAACCCCCTGCATTCTGGCTTTTGCTCTGTCTCTTCACTGAAGTGCTTCCTTTGAAGACCACTAATGACCTTCTTGTTGTCAAGTTCAATTTTCTCCTCTCAGTATCATTTAATGCTTCTGACCAACACCTACCACTTAAGTGCCAACCTCTCCTGGCTTTGCTGATATTATGCCATCTTTGTTTTCTTTTTCTCTCCCTCCCCCACACCATCTCATTTACTGGCTTATCTCCTTCTTTCCCAGGTCTCCCTCTCACCTCTATCCTTACTCTCTCACCAGATTATCTCGTCTAATTCCATGACATGAATTGCTTTTATTATAGAGTCCTTGGCCCTCTAGGAACCTCAGAACTGTTGATATTAAAAGGGGACCCTGGGTCTCTCCTTCCTATAGACTCTTCTTTGAAAAGCTGTCAATTGCTTCCAGCAGGGAATTAAATTTGGAGAATGCCCCTGAAATGAAGGAAGTATGTTTTTGTGAACATTGCTCCTGTAATAAATTATCACAACCTTGGTGGCTTAAAACAAATTTATTATCTTATAGTTCTGCAGGTCAGAAATCTGATGGGGTCTCACTGCGCTAAAATCAAGGCCCAGGAAGGCTGCATTCCTTTCTGGAGGCTCTAGGAGATAATCTGTTCCCTTGCCTTTTCCAGTTTCTAGAAGGTGTCTGCATTCCTTGGTTCATGGCCCCTCCTCCATCTTCCAAGCCGGGAATGGCAGGCTAAGGCCTTCTCACACTGCCATTACTCTAGTTTTCTGTAGCCTGGAAAGGTTCTATGCTTTAAGGACTTGTGTGATTGGGTTGGACTCACTTGGATAATCCAGGATAATCTCCCATCGCAAGGTTCTTAACCTTAATCACATTGTAGAGTCCCTTTCCTTATGTAAGATAACATATTCACAGGAGCTAGGGATTAGGACATATTTGAGGGTCTATTATTTTGCCCACCACAGTGAGATTGAGGAGAACAGAGGTTAGATAAAGAGGAATGGAAGGGTGGCATGTTCCCTGCATGCCTAGATGCTTCCAAGATGAGTTAACAAGACATCTCAGTGCCTACATTGGAAAAGTGGGCTGGAGGGAGAAGACGGTATGAGACAGGGAGGTGGTGTGCTCAGGCCAGGCATCTGTGCACTGATGACTCCTAAATTTATCCCCAGTCATATGGCAGAACAGTACCTCACGCTCGCCAAGTTCAAAACTGAATTCACTGTCTCCCACATGTTAGTCTTTCCCTTTGTTTTCTCTGTGTCTGTGAATGAGACCGCTAACTGGTTTTTCAAGGCACAAACTTTCAGTCATCCGGATTTCCTCTTCCCTCATCTGCACACCAACAGCTCATGGACTTCTGTCAAGTGTTCTTTCCCTGTGTTTCTTAAATACGGTCTACTGTCCCAGACTCAGTACAGCTCCCCAACCTTCCACCTAGTTAAGAGCTTGAGAGCTAAGCCTCAGACCAACTTTCCTGCCTCTGTGTCTATCTGACTTCAGTTCACTTCCCACTCTGATATGAGTGATCTTCTATAAATCACTTTAGTCCCATTTAAATACTTAAAAGAGTGCCCACCACCTCTAAGGATCAAGTCCAAACTAGGCATGATTTTCAAAGCCAATTTGGCAACAACTTCCATATCTTGCCTTATTTTTGCCAAATTTCATCCTGCCCTCTATACTCCAGCCCAACCAAATCCTTACTTTTCTTCAACCATGACCTTTCACTCTTTCATACTTGAGCAAATGTTTCTCCTTCCATCTAATCCTACCTCCTAATCCCACAGGACTCATCTCAGCTATAACCTCCCTTCATCCATTCTAGGTAGACTTGGCCATGATCCATCCGCAGACTTTCACAGCTTTTTGCACATGTTACTACTGTAGCAGCTAGCATATGGCCTTGTACTTGTCTGTGTGTATGTCAGTCTCCCCCTCTATACTCGTCAGGCGGTGTTGATAGAGTCCTTCTTTGTCATCATGGAATTTTATTCATATATTTTGATTACTAACAAAGATTTATTAGGACATATGACTGTGTCTATTTCTTCATAAGGCCACACCATTCTTCAGAATGGTGACCCATCTATTCACCCATGTCCTGCCATTGCTTTGTATAATGCCTGGCATACTCTAGGTGCTCATGTTGAATAAATGAATGTTGTTTCTTTATCCAAATCTGACAGCTAAGAAATGAAGCCCCTACCTACCCACCCAAGGGAGAAAGAGACTTGCTCCACTCTCTCCACCCTGAAGACCTATCTTCCATGGTCATGGTTCTTTCTGCCATGCCTCTAGCTATGCCAAATAAGATGTGGGTTCTAGTCTTCAGGAAGGCTGTCTGGTAAATCTAGAAGCGGTGATCTTTGGGATCTCTTTCTAATTTGGAGACTTCGTAGAGTTATGCTCCGAGGAAAAGCTGATATTGGTTTCTGGGTACTCTGGCTCAGAAGGAATCTGGGATGAATCCACTCTGCCCCCTGCAGCTTTTGATTTGGATGCATTTAACTTTAATTGCCTTTTGTTCATTTAGTTGGTCAATATCGTCTCCACTGTGCCAAGCCCCATGCAAGGCCAAGCAGAGAAGAGAAGGGAATCAGAGAGCTTCTGTCCTCAGGGAGTCAAGGCTATAGGAGGAGTGGACTGTGCACAAATACTAGCTATGATGAAAAGTCATCAAAGGTAACACCCATTAGAGAACAAACAGCACTATGACAGTTCGGGAGAGCTTGTCTGTATTCTGAAGGCAACCAAGAGCCACTGAATGATTTTAAACAGGGAAGTGACATGATTAGGTCAGATGAAGACTGAGGGAAGCTTTGGAATGAGGCAGCATTTCACTTGGGACTAGAAGTGGGGGATGAGGTTTTTATAGCTGGTGAGGGAGTAGGGGGAGGGCATTCCAGAAGGAAAGAATGGTGGGAGCAAAGACCCAGATGTGGGAAAGCATGCTCCTTTGGTCTGGCACTTGCCCCACCTTCTTCTCCTGCCATGAACCTGGAAAACTCTACGTCTCTCCAGACCCTGCTCAAGTGCCACCCTTTTGTCATACAGTCTCTGACCTCCCCTACCTGGGATAGCTGGAAGCTACTCGTTCATTTCCATCTGAGTTGCATACTCATATCATAATATGTTTAGAAAGCAGAGAGGGAAAAAGTAAACCAGCTGTTATATATCCCCTAATATGTTGTTTTCCACTTGTTTTGTTTCCTTCTGTTTTTCCCTATGTCTATTTAATGTATGTATACATATATATGTTCATGTATATATATATATTTATAATTATAACCTCCATGTAGTCTTGTACTCTGCTTCTTTCACATAATACAATATCAACAAATAGTAGAAACCTGAAAATAATACAAAGGCCCAACAATAGGGAATAGTTAAGTAAATTATATACCATCTCTTATGAATCCACTAAAAATTATAATAATAACTATATTCATGGACCAAAGGATGTAATATTGTTAAGATATCAGTTATCCCCAAATTTTTATGTATATTCAACAAAATCCCAATCAAAATGCTAGCAGGCCTTTTTGTTGAAATTCACAAGCTGATTCTAAAACTTATATGGAAAAGAAAAGGACCTAGAATAACCAAAACATTTTGAAGGGACCACAGTCAGAGGACTCACATTACTTGATTTGAAAACTTGCTATAAAGCTACAGCAATCAAGATAGAAGGATATTGATATAAGGGTAGACATACAGATCAATGAAACAGAAGAGAGAGTCAAGAAAGAATTCCACACATATATGGTCAATTTGTTGTCAACAAAAGTGCCAAAGTAATCCAATGGAGAAAGATAGTCTTTTTAACAAATGGTCCTGGAACAACTGGATGCCCATGTGCAAAACAACGAATCTTGACCCTCAACTCATACAATATACAAATATTAATTCAAGATGCACCAGAGGCCTAAATATAAGAGCTAAAACTATAAAACTTTTAGGAGAAAATGTCTGTATCCTGGGGTTATATTATGGCACAAAAAGCGTGGATCATAAAGTTAAATTGAATTTCATCAACATCAAAAACTTATTTTCTTTGAAACTTGATGTTAAGAAAATGAATAGGGAGGCCATGGACCAGGAGAAAATATCTGTGCAATTGATATTTGATATCTGATAAAGTACCTATATCCAGAATATATAAAGAATTCTCACCACTCAATAATAAGAAGACACATTACCTGATTTAAGAATGGACAAAAGATTTGAACAGATATTTCTCCAAAGAAGCATATGAAAAACGTGCTGTACATAATCAGTAACCGCAACATAAAGCCACCACGAGATAGTACCACACACCTGTTAGAGTGGCTGAAATGACAAAGACTGACCCTCCCAAGTGTTGGTGAGGACATGGAACAACTGGAGCTCTCATTCATTGTGATGTAGCCACTTCGGAAAACAGTTTGACAGTTTCTTATAAAATTAAACACAATATGACCCAGCCATCCCACTTCTAGGTGTTTGTCCAAAAGACATGAAAACGTATATCCAAATAAAGATTTTATGTGAATATTTATAATAGCTTTCTTTGTAATAGCCCAAAATTGGAAACAACCTAAATATCTCTCACCTGGTAGATGAATACCGTGGTGCATCCAAATAATGGAATACTACTTAGCAATAAAAAGGAACAAACTATTGATACAAGTAACAACATGGAAGAATCTTGAAAACATTGTGCTGTGTTAAAGAAGTCAGACACAAAGAGTATAAAATGTATGATCCAACCTATAAAAAATTGGAGAAAAAGGAAAACTATAGTGACAGAAAGCAGATCAGAGGTTGCTGGGGGGTAGAGGAGGTGACTATGAAGGGGTCTGAGGGATGTTTTGGGGGTGATGCAAACGTTCTGTACTATGATTGTGATGGTGTTTATGTGACTGTATACATTTGTTAAAATTGATTGTTATGCACCTAAAATTGGTGAATTTTATGGATCATAAAGTATACCCTAATAAAGCTGATAAACACTTCAAAGTACGTTAAAATCTGTGGTTACAAATGTGAATTAGTAACATGGAAATAGTAGATTTTTGTGCTAGCCCTATTTCCTCTTTTGTAGTTTGTGCACATTAGTTTTCCTTTTTTATGTGCAACTTTTGGTCTGCATGCCTAATTCTGCTGACTGTGGGTTCTTCAGGGCTGGGACCCCATATATTCATCTTTGTATTCCCCCAGGACCTGGCCAGGGCTCTGTAAATATTTCATTCATTCAATCAAAAAATATTTATTGCAACAAATGTTTTATGATCATCACTTCGATAATCACTAAACCTGACCTACACTGCTACTCACCTCTGCGTCTGGTGGGAGCCCGTTCCTTGTGGAGTCTGTTCTTGGTGAGAAGCTGTAAGAATAAAGAATTTTATTTTAGTTTGCAGAAACTTATATGGTGCTTGTTCTAAGACTTTATAAATATTAATTTAATTCTCACAAAAACCCTAGGGGCTAGGGAATATTATCATTGTTCCCATTTTACAGAGGAGGCAATTGAGGCACAGAGATGTTAAGAACTTGCCCAGTTTGCAAGTTGAGTAAGTGATCGAGCCAGAATTTGAATCTAACTTCAAGATCCAGGCTTTAACCCACTACCCTTGGGCATGGAATGAATCCATGTTGGTGACATTTGTCCTAGAGGAGCCCCTCTGGGGACACACATCTGTGCCTCTTCCTGACAAGGCCTGCCACGGTCACCCCCTTATCTCATCCTGCTGTCTTCTGTTTTCATGGAATTTATAGCTCTCACTTTCCCTGCTCCCTGGCCTCTGGCCCTCCCTTCTGTGGTCCAGTTCTCTGAAAGCTTTCCCCTCCCATGGGAGCAGTGGGCTGTGAGACTTGGGGCATTCTCTGGCTTGGCCTCAGAATTCTTTCTGGGGACCTGTCTCAATGGGTGACCCCAGTGGGCACAGCCAACCTTCCACATCCTGACCGTCTCCCTTGGTCTATTCCAGGAGTCTGGAGTCAGACAGTTATTGCTGTGCACTGAAGGTCCGAGGACCTCATTACCTATTGCTAATCTGACCTTCTCTGGAGAGAGTAACAGCAGCAGCCTACAGGCTGGATTGATGCCGGGACTGCCATCACAGTGACCAGAACACTCACCTTCTCCTGCCACCCAGAACTCATCACCCAGGTGAGGGCTGGGACTGCTCACTTCAGCATCTTGTGGATTTGGGGAAGCAGTTAAGTGCTTGCTAGGAAGAATCTGTCTGAGGGAGGATAATACAATGTTCTTACTCTCCTCTTAGTCACAGCTTTCACATTCATTACAAATGAAACCCAACCCCCCTTCTCTCATTGCAAGCATTTGCCGCCTCCTCCCTGCCCGAGATCAGAGTGTTTGTGTGTTTGGGAGTGAGTGGGTGTTGGTACGAGGCTGGGAGCGTAAGTCGACAATCTTACCGTGTAATAATGGAGCAGGCAGATTCAATGACACCCAATTCAAATTAGTCACAAGTAACTGCATGATCATCAGTGTTCTCGCGCTGGGGAATTCCTCCCGTTTAGCGAAGTAAAGTGTCACAAACAACAGCTAAGAGAGGATTGTGTGTTTCAAGTCGTGGGAGTGCTGATTTTTAAATTTCTTTTCCAGAAAAAGATTATAGAAACGTAAAACAAAAATATTTCGACTTGAAAAATACTTCGTAATTATATGTCATAAAATAATTAGGTCACGGCAAATTAGCACAAATGTTTACAGCAAAATTGCCATGTAAAACATTATCAGTAATATTATGCTAATTGCTGCAGAAGCAAAAGCTGATTATGTTTCGGCAGGATTAAAATTTGCCACGTCTGCATTTCTCTTCAGCTTTCCATGAGGGTACCAAGCCTTTGATGACTATAGGAGCTGAACTGTCCATCTTGGAAGCACTGAATCTGCAAAGGGCTCTTTCCGAAGACCAAGCTAAGATCGTCAGTATAAGAGAATTCCTGAAAGTGTTCTTGCACTCCAGTGGAAACTCACCAAGGCTCTGTACCCAAAACAATGCCTTTTGGGAGTGGAGCATGGCAGGGCGGGGTGTGCAGTGTGCTCTGAGGAGAACAGAGGACAGGGGATCGGGCTGCAAAGGATCTCAGAGGGGGTCCCCTGGTCTAGCCCACACTTCTCAATCTTTAATGTGTACACTCATCCGTTCAAATGCAGTTTCTGTTTCAGCACCTCTGAAGTGGGGCCTGGGATTCTGCATTTCCAACAAGCTCCCAGGGAATGCTGGTGCTGCTGGTCCGCAGACCGCATTTTGAGTAGCAAGGCTCTAGAAGAAATCTTGTCCAGAGTTAGCAGATTCAAAAGTATTTGGGGCCAAGCAGGCAATGAGCGATGGTGATGGGAGCAAGACAATTTGGGATGGCAGAATCTGTGATGACTTGGAGAGGGCAAGCTGGTCCATTGAAGGTATTCAAGGGCAATGGAAGGAAGAGAGGAGAGAGGAAGAGAGAGATGGAGGAAGGGGGGAAAGGATGGTTGGAAGAACGGACGGAGGGAGGAAGGGATGAATGAAGGATGGAGGAGGGAGGCCAGGGTATAAGATATGTGCTAGCTGGGTATAAGTCCTAAACTCTGATTCCAACCTGGGGTAGTCCTGAGTCAACTTAGGCCTGGAGAGCAGAAGCAACTTGTCCAAGGCCCACCGCTGGCTAGTGGGCAGCCAGGGCCCACCTTCTCCTGCCTCCCTATGAAGGGGGCAGTCTATACTCCCCCTCACTTGACTGGGAGAGGAAGCCACCATTTCCTGGGGGACACACCCATCTGTGTTCTGTGCCCTCCAAGAGGGCCAGGCCTTCCTGCTGCTAGCACAATGGCTACCTCAGGCTCATCCAGGAGGCTCCTGCTGCCTCCCATTGTGACAAGTGTGTTCACATCCATCCAGACAGTGGGCAGGGTCCACCTTATCTTGCTGCCTTGGCCTCCTTGAAGGGCCTTGGTCCAGTCACTTTGCTCTGGGCCTCAGTTTTTCACCTGCAAAATGGAGCAACATTAAACACCAGGGGCAGCAATCTTGGGGAGAAATGTCTTCTGACCACCCAGGGGCAGCCCCTGGTCATGGCGTCAGCATCAGAGGAGTCCCCTCTGTCTGGGCGCAGGCTCACAGAGGCTCACTTTCAGGGGTGCCCAATGCTGCAGAGAAGCCTCACTGCCTCCAGGGGCGGACACCGGGTTAGACCTCATGCTGGGGCTTCTGTGGTCCTGCTTTCGCCACAGCGTCTGGGATGTGTAATGCCCTGTGCCCCTCACTTGTCTCCTGCCCACAGTCTCTGGGTCTTGCCCTCAGGCCCCACAGGACTTCATGCTTTCATTTAGGAGGCCTATTCCTTCTCCTAGTGGGGTTACCATTTAATGAGAACCCCTCTGTGCCCAGCACTGAGGCAGGTCTTTATAGGGATAATCTCATTTCATCCTCCAACAATAGGAGATTCTATTATCCCCATCTTACAGATGAGGAAATTGAGGCCTGGAGAGTTTAAGCAACTTGTCCAAAGTCCCAGAGACAGAGCCAAGGCTGAACTCCAGTGTCTCTATCTCTAGATGCTGCTGATCTCTAGATCTAGGTCATTGTTCAAGTCTGCTGCTCCCTAATCCTTGCACCACAAGTCTGTGAGGCCCAGGGAGCAGGGACTGCCCTGGGTTTTTCCTCTGTAGTCCCAGTGGGTGGCACAGTATCTGGCACTAAATATTTGTTCATGATGCCTGAACATCTTTTATGTTGGGTTCTTTCCTTCTCCAAGAATGACTCCTGACATCTTGCAAAGGGCAGGTCTTTGTGAGAAAAGATGTTTATTTTCTCAAGATCAGTCCCCTCAACACATGCTGCTCCTTAGTTTCCAGAAGGACCAAGGGCTCCTGCCACCACCTCCTCTGGTTTTTGCATTTCGACCACAAGATTCACAAAATATGGTCTAACTGCTTCACATTATTTCTTTCTGCTCAGAATCATAACCCTCTCGATTATGTTATTCTTTTTTATTATTTATTGTGCGCCCTGGGGAATTTTCATTTTAACCAAGACACTGGTTCAATTGCAAATGGCAAAGAATGATTTGTAAGGAGATCAGTGTTGGGAGCTTATTAAAACATGTGTTTAGGGGATGGTTTGGCAATAGGAAAGGAAATCTCTCAGGAGAGGAGATATTTTCAGGAGTTGAGAGGAAATCATGGAATATGAGGGAGGGAAAACAAGGGAAGGTAAGATGGATGGGGAAGGATATTTAAGAAATATAACTGATAGGAAAATGGGAGGTAGATGGAGGAAATAAATGTGAAGAAGTCACGGATAGGAAAACAAAAGTCCTCAGAAATGAAATATGACAAATTTACCTTCATTTAAAACAGCATGGAGATTGTCCCCCCTCCATCCTGCAGGCTCCCTGTGGGTTTGGGCCGTCAACTGGGTTATTTGGGTGTTTTCTCTGAAGCGCTATTGAGATTCACACAGCCCCGGGAGGGGCCTTCGTCCTGCCTCTGGAAGTGCCAGGGTAAACCAGATACCTCAGGGACCCAAAGGAGCCTAAGACCCCCTTCTGGAGCAGGAGTCTGGGGACCCTGTCTGTTCTGGAGCCCGGCTGGCAGCTCTGGAGGAAGAGCTGTGTTGTGTGGGCTTTGCAGAGACCACACCCATCCGTCTTCCAGGTCCCTCACTGTCAGTGGTGCCTCCCCGTGTTGTGCCATGCGGGACCCCTGACCCCCTTCCTAGGGACCCTCCGGAGCCCAGAGGGCAGCTCCCTTCTCTCTCAGGTGCTCCCTGCTCCCTCCTGCACTGTGGCCCTTGAGCCCCCTCCTCCCTGGCCTCGAATGGCCTCCACAGAGCATCTCACTGTGCTGGTGTGATTGGTGTGATTTACTGGGCACATGCAGCCAGGCCCAGAGCACCTCTGCAGGGCCTTTCTCACCCGTGTGGGGCGTTAAGGAGAGATGTTTCCACCCAGACGCCAGAAGAGCCTGTTTCGAAAGGCTCCGAGTGGTTCAAGGTCTCATCAGCAAACCCATGTTCAGAGCCCTGTGTCAGGCTCCCCCGACACGAGCCGACCGCTGCCCCGCCACGCAGTTAGACAGTGGTCAAGCCCGGGACAACAGAGGGCAGTTGGTTTCCTCAGACCTCTGTTTCTGAAATGAGGATGGGAAAACTTTTGAATTCTTGGGCTTCCATGGAGAAATGAATTCGGCAATGAGGAATCTTGGGAATGTGAGATGCATGTTCTTATTATGCCATTTTAAGAGAGAATGCTGCCAAGAGCTTTCTCCTTGTTCTCTCTGGGGGCTGCTGTTTCAGCATGTACGGCTTTCAGAGCCTTGGGTAACCACTTCTCTGGCATGCGTAGACACATGTGCACACATGCATGTCCACACACGCACACATGCCTGCACACACCCCACCATCCTTCGAGACTGTCCCTGCTCACTCGACTCTCAGTCCAGGAGAAGCCTGAGGTCCACTCCCAGGCAAGGTGGCCTTCCTTCAGCCTTCCAAGTGGGCAAGTGTGTGCCCAGGCTTCAAAGTCTGAGCCTTTACCTCCTGCACAAGCCCAGGGGCAGAAGTGGAGTGCACATTATTACCTCGTGGTAGGCAACATAATGGTCCTGCAAAGGTGTTCACATCCTAATCTCCAGAATCTGTGCATATGTCACCTTACACGGCAAAAGGAACTTTCCAGATGTAATTAAATTAAGGATCTTGCAAGGAGGAAGTTATCCTGGATTATCTGAATGGGTCCAATGTGATCACAAGGGTCATTATAAGAGGGAGGCAGGAGAGTCTGAGTGAGAGAAGACAGGACAATGAAAGCAGAGGTCAGAGCCATGTAGGGCCACAAACCTGTGAATGTGGGCAGCCTCTGGATGCTGTAAAAGGCAAGGAATGGATTCTCCCCTAGAGCCTCTAGAAGGTGTGTGGTCCTGCTGACACCTTGCTTTTAGTCTGTAAGACCCACTTCAGAGTTCTGACTTCTAGAACCATAAGATAATAAATCTGTATTGTTTTAAGCCACTAAGTTTGTGGGAATTTGTTACGGCAGCAATAATAGCAAGTACAAATTAGTATACCTGGGGGCATAGCCCTCATGGTAGGCATGGGGAAAACCTCCTCTTTTTGAGCCAGCTGCCTGTGGCATCTGTATCTGGCCACAGCGTCTAAGCAGCAGGGGGAAGTTAGGGACAGGTGGGGCTCAGTCAAGCGTCAGGTGGTTCCAAGAGCTGGGGGAAGACTGTGTGTCAGGTTGAAGAACTATGGCAGAAAGCTAGTGGGGCTTATATTTAAACCTTGCTGGATTCTGGGGAAACCAGTTATGAGAGCCCTGGACCCAGAGAGGGAGCAGGCTGCCTGTATGGGTGGGACAGAGAAGGAGCCCGCAGGGCTATCACCCTGTTAGTGTCAGGACACAGGGCCCAGGCAGGCGGGCTGGGGACCGGCAGGCAGGAGAATGGAACTCTTTCAGACCTTCGTTTTCTACCTCTGTAGCTCCCACGCCTGCCTGATGACCATCTGGGGTGCCTGATAAAGATGCAGGCTTGGGGTCCTGTCCCGGGGTCCTCAAGGAGCTCAACTGTAAGTATTGTCTGCAGTAACTTTTGTCGCACCGGGGGTGGTATCTTGTGCCCTCTGAGCCCCAGCAATGTGCACGGGGTCCCTACGGCCAGTTCCTGCCTCAGATTTCCATTATTCCCTCCAGCCATCCACTCTCACCCCAGCTCAGAGTGCCCCATCAGGCAGCGTTCTGACTTGTCCAGGTGGTGGTCAGCGGGTCACTGTGCTGGGGTGGGTACCTAGGCCCCCCAGCTCTCCATCCCAGGCCTGCCCAGCCTGGGCTCCACTCCATCGGTCAGCTGACCTGGCGAGGTCACAGCACAACAGTCAGTGAGCTCAGGGGTGTGGATGGTGCCTGTTTCCACAAATATACCACATTTCTGACCACACGGGCTCAGAACCTCAGCCCCTGTAATTCTTTCTGCTTCTTCCCCATCCTTTCAAACTGACCCTAGAATTGGGGTAGCTGAACCACTCTACGTCTGCCAGACGGGGATGGCTGGGGTTCTTGCACTGTCCTCAGCCTTTCTTTCCTGTACTGGCAGAGACTCTTGTATTTACTCCCGTTAAAAAAAATTATGTATGTATGTATGTATGTGTCTATTTATCTATCTATCCATCCATCCATCCATCCATCCATCCATCCATCATCCATCTACCTACCTGTTTATTTCAGGTCTTGCTTTTTGAGCCCTGGGAAGCATGAAATACAAGTTAAGAGGTCTGGCTGGGTTGAAATCTCTGCTTTAATAGTTCTTAACTGTTTGACCTCCAGCAAGCTTCTTAGCATCCCGTGATCTCAGTTTCTCCATCTACGGAATCAGGATAATGAGAGTGCCTAGAACATAGTGTTTTTGCCAAGATAAAATGAGCTAATTTATGTAAAATTCTTAGAGTAGCTCCTGGCAAGTTGTAAGGGCTCAATAAGTGTTAGGGGTTATTATTATTGGGGCTAGCCTTTAAGAGACATTTGTATGAGAAAAGGAAATTTGAAAAATTCCCTGTTTCATTGACCCTTCATTGTAAAACTCTCCTCTTGCTAGCTTGCCTCTTGGCAGACATTCGAACAGGAGGAGAAAGAGTGATTTCAAACTCAGCTCAGCTTTCTGGCCCTAAATCCGTTCTGTGGTTGAGCAGACAAGCAGGAATGAGCTCAAAAGGCAGAAAGCAGAGGGCGGGGAGGCCTGGGTCTCTCAAGTGTGATAACAGAGTCAGTGGAGGGTGGCCCGTGGGAATCTAATCCCCACACCATCTGTTTGCTGATTTTCCCCTCTGTCCCCAGCTCTCAGGAGCAAGACATTCTGAGCGGGTGGAATTGAGGGCCCTGGAGACAGGTGGCCCCGGCTGTTCATCCCCGAGTTTTCAATTATGATGCCAGTCAATGGGAGAGAGGGGAGGGCGAAAATGAAAATGGAATATTTGGTTAGCACTCTGACAAGCCATGAATCAAAAACAAGTGAAATTGCTCTGGGGTCTACTGGCCTGTCAGCCTCCGCCATCCATTCTGCTTGCCCCTCGGCTGTGTAATTCCACGTTCAGCCAACGCTGTTCACAGGAAAGCAAGCCTCGTGCGCTGCGTGGCTGGGCCCTTCCTCTGCCCGCCGTGCCAGTCGCGCCCCTCAGGTTGGTGTGGACAGTGGGCCTCTACCGCCGAGCAGAGGAGGTGGAGAGGGCAGCAGGATGGGCATCACAGGGTGTCTGACCCGTGTCACAGAGCTGGACCACCTGCCTCCCTCAAGGCCCTTCCCTGGGCTCATCCATTCCCTGCCGAGTGGCCATTCATTATTTGAGGAGCTCTGGCTTGGGGCTGTCTGGGCCTGCTGGGGTCAAGGCCAAAATGTGCCTCTGGGTCAGCAGGAGGAAGAGAGAAGCTGCAAAGGGAAGGGTGTCTTCTCCATCAGGAACGAGGGGCCTCTCTTTGCTTCTCTCCCCGTAACAGCCCTGACTGATTTAACGCCCATCAGGGCGGAAGCAGAGCGCGATGGACAGGGAGTCCATAAATAACGGGTTTTGACTGAGCAGATGAGTGAAGTAATGCTTGCTGAAGAGGGGGGCTGAATTCAATCAAGCAAACCCACACCCGTTCAAGGTTCTGCCATCCAGGGTGTGGAGAGAAGGCTTCTTCTTTTTTCCTTCTCGTCACTCATATTTTCCTTTCCTAAGCGTTTCCTGAGCACAGTGAGTATTATGACATGATCCAGCTCTCAGGATCCCTATGTCTGGGGCGGCTCAGACAGTGAGTTGCACTAAAGAAGGCAGGGGGAGGTCAGCCCTGGGTTCTGGCAGGTCCTGTGGAGAAAGCCTGTGGCAAGTGGGCCCTGTGCGTTCGGTAGCACAGGGAGATGGCAACCAGGGCTGCTGCTCACAGCTGTGCAGGCTGTTCATTGGCCAAGGGCATGGAGGGCTAAGGTCCCGCTCTCTTTCACTCACTAAGCCACATGTCCTGGCACGGCTGTGTTGGTCCAGGAGAACAGGAGCCTTCGGATTCACACAAAGGCATCGGTGGGCCAGAGGAAGCCCTGTAGTCAGATAACAGAGAAGTCAGATGGCACTGGGGTGCTGGAGCAGACAATGGTTGGGAGCCGTTGGGAGGCTCTTTAGCTGCAGAACAAGGCAAGATCAGGTCCGATGATTCCAGAACAGAGCCAACAGCAGCTGAGGTCAAGTTGGAATGTCAGAGTAGAATCAGATTCCAAGGGGTCTGTCAAGATCCAAACCATCAGCAAGAATAGAAGGCGGGAAGAGCCAAACTCCTGTGTTGGATTCTGGTCTGCGATCAGTCTTTCTGGAAGGCCCATGGCCGTGGTCATAAAGCCTGATGACATACACAAGTGTCTGCTTGGCTGCCAGGATTTATTTCTGTCGCAGCATCACCTGCATTAGAGGTGGGGTCAGAACACTAGTGTAAGCCAAGGGGGCTCAGAGCATGCTGGGGGCAGAACCAAGATCTGTGGGTGGAAGTTTCTGGGTGGTAGATTTTGGCTCAAGATAGGCTGCCTGGCTATGAAATAGGTTGCTTTGTGTGGTCTTAAGCCCTCTGTCACAGGAGCTGTTCAAGCCCCCATCAGGGAGCCTGCTGAGGGGATTCCTTGTGCCTGGTGGAAGGCTCGGCTGAAAGTCTCTAAGGTCCCCACTCAGCCCCACATCATCTGTGAGTCTGTGAGACTTCAGTCAGCTGGCTTTCCTCCCTGCCACAGAGGATTGATTGCAGAGGAAGTGGAAATTAATGACTAGCACAGGTTTTTAGGTTTTCATTGTATTTACTTTTCTCCCTCTTTCCGGCCCCCTCTCATGTCCCCAGTGCCCAATCCATTCCACAAATACTTGAGAGTAAATTGCCCAGCCAGGGACTGGAAGGAACATGTGGTCACTATGCAGACAGCTCCTGCCCATCTCCACCTTGGGCATTTCTTAAATGCACCAGGACAGAGGACCATCTTGGCAGTGAGGGACATGAGATGTAAGGAGCTAGCCACACTGGACATGGTAGGAGAGGGGATGGGTCCCAGTGCATGACCTCTTCTACCACTTCTGCCCCCTACAAAGTGAGGGCAAAGTCCAGCACAGGCCCTACAAGCTGTGTCAGCAAAGCGTATTGTAGTGGGATGTTTCTGTAAGTCCGGTATCCATTTCTTCTCCTGAGGCTGGATCTTAGTTTTCCTTTGGGGAACCATTTCTCCCCCCCACTGCCAGGCCATGTAATTTGGGGAGAGTGACAACCTCCTTCTTCCCCGGCACATGTTGAAGACCTAGACAATTGGTGTATTCTATCCCCCTGGCCACAGTGATTGGCTCCAGGTTGGATATGTGACACCAGCCAAGCCAATGAGGTGCAAATCCAGGATTTTATAGGAAATACAGAACAGTAGATGCTTTATATTTATTAATGAGAGTTGTCAAGATGGCAGAATGTAAGCCTAGAGCTTCCAAGTGGCACTGCAAAGAGAGAGCATGCATAAGAATGCAGCTAACACAGGAGAAAGCAGAGTTCAGAGATGGAAAGAGAGCAAAGCCCTGGATCCAGCTTCTCCTGAAGCTAGACCTATCCCTGAACTCTTTAGTAACACAAGCCAGTGAAATCCTTACCATCCTTTTATCTTGAACCAGTTTGAGCAGAGGTTCTATCCTTTTCACCTGAAAGCCTCCTGGCTACTTCAGGAGTGTTCCTTGGGAAGCCCTGCCTCTAAGGTGGTGGAAGATTGAGCATAGGAGCCGAGCCAGGATCCCAGCTCTTGGGTAGCTAAGGCCTTACCTGGGGCACATAGCTTTCTCTGGTGACTCATGACTTGGCCCGAGTGGCAGCACTAACCCAGGCAGCTGTCTGGATCATCATTCTCAACCCCATGAAATTAATGACACCGATGACCTCTGAGGTTGGGGCATTTGGACTGGAGACCTAAAATGTGTTCTGCAGAGCAGTGTTTCCAAGAGATTGTCCAGAATAAAACTGGCTGTATACATAGGAGTTTGGGAACTGGTGTGTCCAAGGCCATGCCTCTTCTGGTGTGGCTCAATTCAGTGACTGATTGATGCAGGAATATAGAGGTCTGGATATTGGGAAAACTCCACTGGGTCATTTTAGCTTCAGAGGTCCCCATGATGTTGGTTGAGGCTGTTGTTGGTCCTGTGTCGTGTTTAGTACTTTTTTGTGTATGAGAGGAAGATCAGCCCTGAGCTAACATCCATTGCCAATCCTCCTCTTTTTGCTGAGGAAGATTGGCTCTGGGCTAACATCTGTGCTCATCTTTCTCTACTTTACATGGGACGCCACCACAGCATGGCTTGACAAGCGGTGAGTTGGTCTGTGCCCAGGATCCAAACCTGTGAACCCCCGGCCACCCAAGCAGAAAGCACTGGGCCTGTGTCATATTATGATTCAGTTTCTCCTTCTACCCGACCCACTTCTGTCCTCTCCCTTCTACAGATGTCAATCCGAGGGCATTCCTTAATAGATCCTGCCTGCTGACTCCATCTCAGAGTCTGCTTCCCAAGTTGTCCAGTTGGGTTAGGTAGCCTTTGCAGTCCCTAGGCTTCCGTCTTATTCTGTACTCTGTGTCCCTCCCTATGCTGAGAGCAGGTTGACTCTGGTGCTCTGCTTTATCCATTTTTGCCCATGCAACCCTGCCCCCAAAGTCCTTTTCTCCCCACACCTGGAATCATTTAACTCACTGCTAAGTGCCAGTGACCACAGTGGGCCCCTTTCTGGTCACCATGTTGCTGGTTTACCTTGTGTGCCCTGTCCCCACCACCTGCCCATTCCCCAAGTGACTCTTGGCCCCTGGCCTCTGTCCCCAGAAACTGGTTCCCCGGCATGGCCCAATTCCAATGGCGAGAGCACTGCTCCTGGCTGGCTGGTTACCCCAAGGCTGATCCAGGCTGGGCTGTTTGGAGAAGAAAAAGACTCTAATGTGTCTTGAGTGCCCTTGATGTTTCAGGCATCCAGCCAATGTGGGAAGTGGATGCTCTCTGCCTTAAGGGTGGAGACACCGAGGCCTACCCACAATCCCAAGGTCACACAATTTACTGAGGCAGAGCCAAATGTCAAACCAGATTTGGTGAGGCCAAAGACCGCTCTGTCTGACCTTAAGGCCCACCCCATCCCCACTATACCTGTGGTTTTCAAACTTTCTAAGTTCCACAGGAACTTGGAGTCCAGAGCAGATGATTTAAGGACACTACACATGTTTTATGCAAACTGTATTGTAATATATCTTAGCCATTTTTGTAAAACTATACAAATTAAAGCAACTTGCAAAGCCAATATTTTTTATACCAAATATGAGTAACCTGTGCTGCCAGGTTAGCGCAGGTAGACCTCAAAATAAAGTTTTTTATTATCTTATGACTACATAGATTTCTAAATAAAGTTTTTCATTATCTTATTAATGTATTTATACTTTTTGTGTAGGAAATTGTACATGTGAACAGAAGGGGAGCGAAGTCATCACAACATGGCAAGTGGCAAGGTTTGGGTATTTTTTACAGATAAGGTAAATTGAGACACCTACTCCATTTATTGGGGAAATTGACTATAAAAAAGAAACCAGTCTTTACATTCTCTTTGTTTCGTGTTCTCACCACTTATGTTTCAATTGCACTTTTTACTCTGCTTCCTCCAACGTCTGTTCAGCATAGTCTAAACCATTCTGCCCTTTTATTAAAATCATGTATCACCACCTGGCACACGTATTTATTTGTTTGTGGGCATATTGTCTATTTCCACAACTTGCCCCTTCCTCCCACCCTCCAAATGTGCGCTCCAGGAAGCAAGGAACCTTGTTCTGTTTATCACTATATCCAGAGCACTAGACCACGGCCCAGAGTACAGTAGGCCCTCAAGAAAATATTTTTAAAAGCGGGAATAGATGAACAGATGAGCGAACAAATAAATAAAAATTAATTTGACAGCTTTGAAATTTTGAGTGACTCTATCACAGAGACAGGTACTAAGATATATGAGAGTTTTTTAATGATATTGCTGAACATCTCATAATGTTACAGCATAAATTTGAAAAGTGTTTTCTACCATACAGTTGTGATTTTAAACTAGCTGAAGAACCCATTCATCAACTCCATCCAGCTTGTACATTTACTAATTAAGGAATGAAGGCAGTTCTTAGAATGGAGAGTAATTCAACTTTGGAACAAAAATATCCTGCCACTTCTCTTTCAAACCTCTGGATCAGTTGCATTTAGGAGGATACCGAGATCATAAAGCAAGCTTTCAGGAATTAATATGTGCAACTAATGTCTGTGTGAATCAGGACTTTTTTTTCAATATTATACGACCTAAAAAAATGCAGACATAAACAGAACATTGAGACTGATCTAAGACTGCAAATATTACCCCAAAAAGCTGATTTCAAAGGCTGTGTTAATCTAAAAAGTCTCATTTTTCTTACCATCTGGTTTATAATGAGTAAATATTATACATTTGAACTTATAAAATCAATTCATTCCAATCAAACAAACTTTATCTGCTTTATAAGTCAGAGTTCTTTTATCATTGGAAGGAAAGAGAGAATTCCATTGCTAAAAGAAATTAAAATGTGGAAACAATGGCCCTACCCCACAGAGTGCCCATTCTCTGAACCACTGCCGTTGCCTGCTCTAGGTCACTCTGGGTGGTTGTTGGAGGCGGTCCCTTGCCTGCTGAAGCCCCCTGTGGCACCTCACTGATGTCCAGCTGTGTAGACAGGACCAGTTTCCAGCCCTTTGCTGTGGCGCTAACTCACAGTGGTTACAGCAGGATGAAGGATGCAAAGCACGAAGCCAGAGGGAGCTGGGTTCACACCATCTCTGCCACTGACAAGTTGTGAGGAAGTGACTTAGCTTCTCAAGCATCAGTTCCCTCGTCTGGCAAAATAATCATGTGAACCACTTCACAGGGTTGTTGTGAGAATTAAACAGATAATATGGGCAAAGCATTTAGAACAGAACTGGGGTGATATTATTACATTTATTAGTTCTATATTTATTATCATGTTTTAGCTGTTAGGTTCAATCCATATACATAAAGCACCTTGCTTTATGTCTGTTTGACAAAATAGGAGTATCTTTTGGACTTCAGTGACTTGTTTCCTCACAAAAATGGGGTCCAGGTGGAACCCCCATCTCCAGTTTATCTTGGCTGCTTGGGCTTGGGAGTAGGACATAGTTGCCCTAAATGCAGGCAGTGGAGGCTACAGCTGGCTCCTACTGGCTCAAGAGAGCCAGTTGTGCTCATCACTTCCCAAATCCACATCCAGTGATGGCACATTGGTATCTTAAAATCAGATATGGTGGAGATTGCCATGGAGATTGGCAAAGGCTACAAATCATGGCTTTTTCTCCAGAGAGCCAGTTGTTAAACATTGGATGCTGGCTTTGAAACTATCCTCTGTTGACTTCACCCTTGGGATGAAGGTTACATGTGAAGTTTTCAATTTAAAAACTACCCAAACACAGATGAGTTTATTGCTAGACTTCCCCCGAACCCCATCACTGACTCCTTTGTGCTCCCACCTCCAAGGAGCTAGAGATAATCCACAGGTTCAGAAGGGGAGGAGGAGGGACCCTGTGAAAAGCCAGAAAACACTCAAAGGAGAACTGTTCTGTCTGCTGGTTTGTGGAAGAGGACATGGCCATGGTTGTAGATGAGTCCACAGAGGTCTGCCCGAAGCTGTTGGTAACTTTTGCCTGCACATTCTGGTTGTCTACTGCTGCATAAAAAACTACTGTAAAATTAGTAGCTTAAAACAATAACCATTTTTATTACATCTCGGTGGGTCTGATATTCAGGCAGGGTTTGGCTGAGTTTTTCCTCTGCTCCTTGTGGCATGGACTGAGGTCACTCAGTGGTTCTCAGCTGGTGGATTGTTATTCTGGAAAGTCTAAGACAGGTCAAATGTCTGACATCTTGGTGAGAGGGGTGTGAAATTGTGATTTATAATAACAAATATATATTTGGTCTCTGTCCCATTTCTGGCGGAGAGCTCCTACAACACTTGGAATTTCCTAAGTGGTGAAAGCAATAAAGATGTCTTTTGTTGGGGGCCGGCCCAGTGGCTTAGTGGTTAAGTGCGTGCGCTCTGCTACTGGTGACCCGGGTTCGGATCCCAGGCGCGCACTGACACACCACTTGTCTGGCCATGCTGAGGTGGCATCCCACATACAGCAACTAGATGGATGTGCAACTGTGACATGCAACTATCTACTGGGGCTTTGGGGAGAAAAGGGAAAAAAAAAAAAGATGTCTTTTGTTATTTTAATTAGGTAACTTTTGAAAAGCCCCTAGGTAACCTAAGGATGGGGGCTGGTTGCCAGGGGAACCAACTATGTGATTAGAGGGTTGGAACTTTCTGTTCTATCCCCATTCTCACCTCCAGGGAGGGGAGAGGAGTTGGAGGTTGAATCAATCGCCAATTGACCATGATTTAGTCAATCCTGCCTAGGTAATAAAGCCTCCATAAAAACCCAAAAGGATGGGATTTGGAGAGCTTCTGGGTTGGTGAACACATGGAGATTTGGGGAGAGTGGCATGCTTAGATAACATGGAAGCTTCGTGCCCTTCCCCCATACATTGCCCTATGCATCTCTTCCATCTGGCTGTTCCTAAGTTATATCCTTTTATAATAAACCAGTAATCTAGTAGATAAAAGGTTTCTCTGAGTTTTGTGAGTCACTCTAGCGAATTAATCAAACCCAAGGTAGGGGTCGTTAGAACCTCCCATCTATAGCCTATCTGTCAGAAGCTCAGGTGACAACCTGGGCTTGTGATTGACATCTGAAGTTTGTGGGGGCAGTCTTGTAGGACTGAGCCCTTAACCTGTGGGATCTGATGCTGTCTCCAGGTAGATAGTGTCAGAGTTGAGTTAAATTGTAGGTCAGCTAGCTGGTGTCAGAGAATTACTTGGTGTAGAAAAACTCTCATACATTGGAATTGGGTACAGAATCAGAATGGATGAAATCTGGGCTCAGCTGGGACTATCTAAAGGAGCACCTGTCTGTGGCCTTCTCGACATGGTGATCTCCGAATAGTTGGACTTCTTATATGGCAGATGGCTTCTCCCAGAGCGATGTCACACGAGAACCTGGTATAATCTTCATGACCTTTTCTGACTTTGTTACAGAACTCTGAAGTATCATTCAGTTCATTCAATTGGTAACAAGTGGGTCATCGGGACAGGACAGATTCAGGGGAGGACAATTAGATTCCGCCTCTTGATGGGGGACTGGCAGGGTCCCACTGTGGAAGAGCATGTGGCATGGGAGATATCATTGTAGCCACCCTTGGGAAAAACGATCTGCTGCACTGCCTATCTGAAAACTGGGCATCTTTGCCTGTTGGCTGCCATATTATACCATACAATAGCCAAAAGCCTTGATTGACAGCATTTTCTGTTGAATTAACTAAATGATACTAAACTTCATTCAGCGTCTGGATTAATTTCAACTTGATCTTCATCCTCACCAGTACTCTACGTTATGAAATCCAAGTCCTGGTTTTGCTGTACCCCCAGCATGTTGTCAATCATCTTGAGACTTGTCATAAACATCCTAAAATATTAACATTAATTAAGCGATAAATATTTACCATTTATGCCTTTGAGGATTTCAACATTCTTACAGCTGCAATCAGACAAGCTATGACAGGGTATCAGTCTCAACTCTTAAAGAAAAAAATCTGAGAATCACAGATGTGAACCCTAAATACCATGAATAGATAGAATTCAGTGGAATGATTGTTTTCGGGGGTTGGGGTGAGCACATGATTAAGTTTCTCTAAATGCAACTAGTTGTATTTCTCTAATTGATTTTTTTTTTTTTTTTTTTTGCTAAGAATTGACCTTTTATTCTTTTTTGTCAGATGACTTCTGTGCAGGCTGTTGCCATTCTATTGTTTCTCTCCCACAAGCAGAGATCAGGCTGCCGATGTGTGTGTTGATGAGCTTGAACGCTGCCATCACTGGTTGACACCGCGCTGTGGCATACCCTGCTCCTGGGGGCGGCTAATAAATCGTCTTTGATGATTTGATGACATAACCTTTAGATCTGAAATTGCAGTTGTACTGGACTGTCAGGAAAAGCTCTTTTCATCATACATCGCGTGGATTTATCGGAAAACATATATTACTCTTTGGTTTTTTTGAAGTCTTTCCAGTGTGTTTAAATAATTTCTTGAGCAAACGTTTTAGGAATCAATTGAATGGTTTCTATTGTCTTGAGGAAGCTTTTTCTCTTTCAAAATTGATGTAACAGTGTTTGATATCTTAGAGAAGAATAGATTGAACATTTAAATACCTGGTGCATTTAGATGATCATTTGTCTTTTTTTGGTAAATATAAGTCCTTTATAAATTTCCTTCTAAAGTCTTCCAAATATAGTACTTCTCTAAAAAGTACTTGCAGATTTTTATAATTAAATGACTCTTTGTGGCCCAGACATATAAATTTGGTAGTATTCTGACATTTCTTTGTTCTTGCTTCCCTCACGTTCACTCACCTTTTACAGTTGCCTGTTGTTCAGAGCCAGGGTGCGTTTATATAGGGACCATCCTCCAGAGGCTACTTGGGTGTCAGTTTCCTGATTGGTTCTGTCAGATTTGGAAGATGGGCTAATGGAATATTTTTCAATCCAGTCCAGTTGTGAAACTTTAGTCGGCACGTGTCCACTAGGAGCACACTGTGGAACTGAGAGTCCTAGGGGAAGGAGGTGTTCAGGTCGAAGGGAAGGGGCAGAGAGTGCTCATACGCAAGGAGCTCCTTTTCTCCCCAACTTTGTTGAGATGTAATTGACGTATAACATTGTGTAAGTTTAAGGTGTACAACACAATGCTTAGATACATGTATGTATTGTGAAATGATTACCATAATAAGGTTAGCTAATACATCTATCACCTCACATAATTACCTTTTTTCCCCTGTAGTGAGAAATTCTTAAATGACCCTCAGCCCAGTGCATCCAAGGGAGGACCTCTTTCAGCTTGCCCTATCTGATAAAACTGAGGTTTTCCAAGCAGCAACAGCAACACACTGATATGAAGTTTGTGGTCTCCTAACTCATGGATCTTGTGAAACTTCTGAGAGTATTTCCTCCCTTTTCTGGCAGCGTGGAGAAGGGAGGGAGTCGGAAAGCTCAGTTCCATGATTTTGGGCCCAACTCAGTTTGGTGTGCAGGACTGGTCACACGTGTTGGATTCTAACCACATCCTTTATCCTAAATTTTCCTTTGCTCAGATTTCATTGTTTTTTTCCTGCTGTATTGTCTGTGTGTGTGTGCGCATAAGTACTCTCAAAAACACTTTTGAATGGGTTATAAAGAAAGAGAGAAACCATGATCTTTGTGAATGTTCCTGGCTTTAATGCTGTTAAACAGGGGAGAAAATAGGAGAGGTGAATTAGGAGGTGTGGGGAGAGTGCAGTGAGCACAGAGGGGTTAATTCCCAGGCGGGTGCAGAGCTGTAGAATGGTGGAATTTCAGGGCTAGTGAGGGCCCGAAGGCTAGCTGCTGGGCTTAGTGGGCCCTGGGGAAGGGAGATTGACCTCTGCGTGGTGTTCATTAGGACTCGTGGTGAAAGTAAGGGATGCTCTTCTCACTTTCCCTTATTTCTTTTTCTTTTTAAATAGGTATCAGTGACTACTGCACAAATAGTAGAAAATACAGATAAGAGAAGGGGGAAAAAAAACCCTATTACCACTTTAGGTAGACTCTGCTACACTTGTTTTTTTCTTCTACTAATTATATTTCCTTGAATTCTATCTTACCTCCTGCTTTTGTTTCACTTGTATTTGCCCAGAATGTTTGTCTATCCCCTTATTTAATATTTATTTCCTTATTTATTTATTTATTTATTTATTTATTTATTTGTTTGTTTGTTTATTTCAGAAAGCAGCAGACTTAGGGTGCATTCTCTGCTTGTGAGCACCAGTCTCTGGTCCTGTTTTTTTTTTTTTTTTTGAAGATTGGCCCTGACCTAACATCTGTTGCTAATCTTCCTCCTTTTCTCCTTTTTTCTCCCTGAAGCCCCGTAGATAGTTGTATGTCATAGTTGTACATCCTTCTAGTTGTTCTATGTGGAATGCCGCCTCAGTATGGCTTGATGAGTGGTGCGGAGGTCCGTGCCCAGGATCCGAACCTGCAAATTGTGGGCTGCCGAAGTGGAGTGCACAAACTTAATGGCTGTACCACTGGGCTGGCCCCCTATTTTCTTATTTTTTAATCATTATAGCAATACCTGCACCAAGAAATAAAAAACCTAAACATTACAGAAGAATGTGAAATGAAAGGAAAAATGCTTTCTTTCCCACCTCTGATCCTAGTATCACATTTCAAAGAAAAGCACATTTGAGTTTTTTTATTTTTAGTTCTTATCCCATAATTCTAAATACTACTATACTTTTGCCTCTATTACTTGATTTGTCAATGCTAAGTGATTTATTAACTTTAAGCATATTTATTGATTCCTCATTACGAAAAATAATAAATTTCACTCACTTTTTACCCTTTCTCCTGCCCCCTTTGTATTTCCAATTTTTTGTTTGTATTGTTTCTTTATTTAATTCTTCTATCTGCTACTTTCACAACTCTAAATAATATACTTCTATCTGCTATTTCTTGATTGATCTATTTAGACAGTAT
Organism: Diceros bicornis minor; assembly: GCF_020826845.1. Lineage (NCBI taxonomy): Eukaryota > Metazoa > Chordata > Mammalia > Perissodactyla > Rhinocerotidae > Diceros > Diceros bicornis. The sequence continues at coordinate 17,186,509 of NC_080741.1, forward strand.
CTTGACTCTTGACTATATAACATGAGGAAATGAATGCCCCTCCTTTCCCTCCAATGCTTCTCTCCTTCAGTTCTCAACTCCTGTTTTGTACCATTATTTTTACATTGTTAGGGTTTCTGACATAGGTGTAATTAAGACTTCCACATTTTATTTGATTGATTCCTAAATTTGAATATCCACAAATGCTATTTATCATATTGGCCGATATGTCTATTACTTACTTAGAAGTCCTTTAGTGGGACTGTATCCATGGAGGGAGAGAAGTCGTTGTCTCCAAACCTATGCCTTTCAGAGGAGAGTGTTGCAAACACCAAGGTCAAAGAGACCCTCAAGGGGGCTGGCCTCGTGGTGTAGTGGTTAAGTGCGCTCGCTCCGCTGCTGGTGTCCTGGGTTCGGATCCTGGGTGCGCACCGGTGCACCACTTGTCAAGCCATGCTGTGGCGGTGTCCCATGTAAAGTGGAGGAAGATGGGCACGGGTGTTAGCCCAGGGCCAGTCTTCCTCAGCAAGAAGAGGAGGATTGGCATGGATGTTAGCTCAGGTCTGATCTTCCTCACACACAAAAAATAAATAAATAAAGAGACCCTCAAAGTTATGTCATATATAGTTTTCTTTGTATTTAGCTTAGTCATTTCATAGATAGCCTTTTCTTTATTCTAGAGTTTCTAATTGCCATTCTCTTCTCTTATGGATAGAAATATCTGTCTTTAAAACAAAAGCAGAGGGGCCGGCCCTGTGGCTTAGCGGTTAAGTGCTTGCGCTCCGCTACTGGCGACCCGGGTTCGGATCCTGGGTGCGCACCGACGCACTGCTTCTCTAGCCACGCTGAGGCCGCGTCCCACATACAGCAACTAGAAGGGTGTGCAACTGTGACATACCACTATCTACTGGGGCTTTGGGGAAAAAAAAAGGAGGAGGATTGGCAATAGGTGTTAGCTCAGAGCCGGTCTTCCTCAGCAAAAAGAGGAGGATTAGCACGGATGTTAGCTCAGGGCTGATCTTCCTCACAAACAAACAAAGAAGCAAAAAACAAAAGCAGAAGCACATCTTATTGTTGGTTGGTCAATTTTAAACAGGTGCTTTCCAGGGCTGTTAAATAGAGACCATTCTGTTTTCTTTTCATTTCGCTCTAGACGTTTTTTATATCTTCATTTATTTTTCTTTTTCTTTTCTTTTTAAAATTAACATACAGTAAAATGCCTTCCTTTTCTTTTTTGCTGTACAGTTCAATGAGTTTTAACACGTGTATGGATTCGTGCAACCACCATAATAATCAGGATACAAACACTTCTATCACCCCCCAAAACTCTGTGCTGCTCCTTTGCAGTCACACCTCCCCCAACCTTCACACTGGCAGCTACTGATCTCTTTTAAATAGCAGCTTCTAAAAAGCTTTTAGTGATGATAAATACAGCTGCTATAAAAATTTGTGTACAGATTTTTGTGTAAATGTTAAGTTTTCGTTTATCTAGGTTAAATATCTGGGAGTAGGATTACTGTGTCCTATGATGTTCTAGTTTAACTTTTTAAGAAACTGTCAAAAGAGTTTTCTAAAGCTCTATACTATTGCATTCCCACCAGCAATGTATGAGAGTTGCTTCACATTCTTGCCAGCAGTTGGTATTGTTAATTTTATTATTATTATTATTAGTTTAGCCATTCTAATAAATATGTAGTAGTATTTCATCGTGGTTTTAAGTAGCGTCTCCCTAATGGCTAATGATATTGAGCATCTTTTCATATGCCGTTTGCCAACTGTACATCCCCTTGATGAAGTGTTGGTTCAAGGATTTTATCTATATTTTTATTCAGTTGTTTTCTTACTGCTGAGTTTTGAGGGTTCGTTATATATTTCGGATTTGTATATATTTTTCCCAGTCTGTAGTTTGTCTTTTTATTCTCTTAACAGTGTCTTTCACAAAGCAAATGTTTTTAATTTTTGTGAGGGCTAATTTATCTTTTTTGTTTTTGAATGGATTGAGTTTTTGGTCTCATATCTAAGAACTCTTGGGCTAAATCCAATCCATGAATTTGGTATGATTCTCCATTTATTTGCATCATGTTTGATTTCTTCCACCAGTGTTTTGTTGTTTTCAGCACACAGATTCTGTGCATGTTTTGTTAGATTTAAATAGATTAACCCATAAAATTAATCCATATAAAGTATACAATTCAGTGAATTTTAGTATATTCACAAAACTGTGCAAATGTCAACACAATCTAAAGTTATAACGTTTTCGTCATCCCAAAAAGAAATGCTGTACTTGTTAGCAATCACTCCTCACTCTGCCTCCTCCCCCAGTCATAGAAAACCATTAATATACTTTTTTGCCTCTTATGGAATTTTCATATAAATGGAATCATACAATATGTGGTCTTTCTGTCTGGCGTCTTCACTTAGCACAATGTTTTCAGGGTTCATTCATATTACTGCATGTAACAACATTCCATTTCTTTATATTGCTGAGTAATATTCCCTTGTATGGATATATCACATTTTGTTTATCCGTCTATCAGTTGATGGACACATGGGTTGTTTCACCTCATGACTGTTATGAATAATGCTATTAAAATTAGTACACAAGTTTTTGAGTGGTCTTATGTTTTCTTTCCCTTGGGCATACATCTAGGAGTGAAATTGCTAGGTCATATGGTAATCTACGTTTAACAATTTGAGAAATTGCCAAATTGTTTTCCAAAGCACCGCACCATTTTGCATTCCCACCAGCAGTGTGTGAGGGTTTCGATTAGTCCACATCCTTGACAACACTTATTATCTGACTTTAGATTCTAGCCATCCTAGTGAGTTTGATGTGGTAGCTCATTGTGGTTTTGATTTCCATTTCTCTAATGACCAATTGTGTTAAACATCTTTTCATGTGCTTATTATCCATGTGTTTTTTTTCTTTATTTTATTAGCATGATGTGTTATGTTGGCTGATTTTCATATGTTGAAACAACTTGGCATTCCTGGGATAATTCCCACTTGGTCATGATGTATAATCCTTTGTATATATTGTTGGATTCAGTTTGCTAGTATTTTTTTGAGGACTGTTGCATCTATGTTTATAAGGGATATTGATTTGTAGATTTCTTTTTGTGATATCTTTGTCTGGTTTTGGTGTCAGAATGGTATTGGCCTTATAGAATGAGTTGGGAATTGTACCTTACTCTTTTATTTTTTGGATGAATTTGTGAAAGGTTGGTACTAATTATTCTTTAATATTTGGTTAAATTCACCCTTGAAGCCCTTTGGGACTGGGCTTACTTTGTGGCTAGCTTTTAAATCACTAATTCAATCTCTTTATTTCTTATAGGTCTATTCAGATTTTCTATTTTTTCTTTGGTCAGTTTTGGTCTTCCTGGGAATTTGTTCGTTTGATCTAAGTTATCTAGTTTGTTGGCATGCCATTGTTTATAGAATTCCCTCATAATCTGTTGTATTTCTGTAAAGTTGGTAGTCTCTTCTCCTCTTTTGTTCTTGATTTTAGTAATTGAGTCTCCTCTCTCTTTTCTTGATTAGTTCTAGCTAAAGATTTGTCAGTATTATTGATAGTTTAAAAGAATCAGCTTTTGGTTTCATTGTTTTTCTCTATTTTTTATACCCTCTATTTAATTAATTTCTGCCTTAATCTTAATTATTTCTTCTGTCTCTTTGCTTTGGGTTTAGTTTACTCCTCCTTTTCTAACTTTTTAAGGTGGAAAGTTAGGTTATCAATTTGGTCTCTTTCTTCCTTTTAATACAGGCATTTACAACTATAAATTTCCTTCTGCACACTGCTTTAGCTGCATCTCCTAAGTTGTGGTATTTTGTGGGGTTTTTTTTCACTTACATCAAGGTATTTTTGTAATTTTATTTGCAATTTCTTCTTTGATCCATTGGTTATTTAGGAGTGTGTTGTTTAATTTCCGCATATTTGTGAATTTCACAAATTTCCTTCTGTAATTATTTTCTAATTTCGTTCTATTATATTGGAAAACATATTTTGTATCATTTCAATTCTTTTAAATTTATTTAGGCTTATTTTATGAGCCATATTTTATGGCTTCAGATTTATGGCTAATCTGGAGAGTTTTCCATGTGCACTTGAGAAGAATGTCTATTCTATGGTCGGTGGGTGGAGTGTTCTATAGATAGATGTCTGTTAGGTCTAGTTGTTCAAATCTTCTATTTCCTTGTTAATCTTCTGCCTACTTGTTCTATCCATTATTGGAAGTATGGCATTGAAGTCTCCAACTATTATTATTGAATTGTCTATTTGTCCCTTCAATTCCATCAGCTTTTGCTTCATATATTTTGGGGCTGTTGTGAGGTGCTATTTGGTTCTTTTTAGATAGTGTTTTATTTTTTCTGCTTAATTTTCATTATTTGCTATGTTTTTATTCATTTCAATCAAACTTAGTATGTCATTCCTCTCCTATGTTTGCATTATCTGATGTTCTCGAACATCTAAACCTCCTGTCTATTGTGTCTGCTGATCTCATGAAGCTAAATAGTTACCTCATATATTTTGTAATTTTTCATTGTGAACTCACGTTTAGAGGATTTAATTTGTAGGAAACTTATGCAGCCTGGACTGAAGATATGTCTCTCCAAATTGATTTTTCTTTTGCATCTGTCAGATCCTCTAAGGATAGCACCAGCCTGAGAGCTTTTTTAAAATGTGTATTTGTGATGTGGAAGGGTCCTGGAGAAAGCTTAAATTTGATGTGTAAAAATGTGTAAGCATAGGCCCGTGAGACACTTTTTCCAACTGAGAGGCTAGTCCAGGACAAGCAAACTTTCTTTTTCTTTTCACTGAGCTGTTGGGTTGACATTTTCTAGTGTACTCTTTTACAGAATGTGTAGCCTTTCTAGGAATCCATTTTGTATATAAAAGTCTCAGTTCTATTCCTCAACATAGGCAGGATCAAGAACTCATTTCATTTCCCTGTGAGGTCATTAAAACCAAAATCCTTGGTTGCTGAGGCCAAAAACCACCCCTAGTGCTACTGTAGGATCAGCTCAGGTCCTTATCTCTTTGGTTTTTAGTTTTCTCTTTGTTTTTGATGTCTGAGAATTTCCTGTCTTGGGACCATGACTATGCATATAGTAGGATGCTTATAATATTTTAGACAGCATTTGTAAAGAGTTTTCAGGTTATCTAGTTCAGATTATTGCCAGAAATAAAAGCCATGTCACTTTCTTTTTATTTTTGAAAATAAAATTGCTTTAATAAAGAAATTCAATTTAGAATGAGGAAAAAATAGAAAATCACATAATCACTACATTAATAGTTGCTGCAGGCAAGATCCACTGATGGCTATCTACCGAAGAATATCTACCGAGAACCAGAGGGACCCACCAACACACTCTTTGTTGACAAGGAATAGACATTCCACATTATGTTCACTCATTTTCCCCTCTTGAACTCCTTACTGCAAAACTCAGGCTTCCTGTGAAGTGGTGCAGCCCTCACCTCTTCTTCCTTCATAGAAAAGCAGATTATTTATCCTCTCTCATCACCAACAAGAAATTGAGTGTGATTATGAACACAGCCAAAGTATTTACATATTTATATCAGAGCAACATTCATGTATAGCTCTTGTCAACAGCCAAAATTCTTCCCCCACTTGTGAGTAAGACATCATTGATAGCAATGGCAGAAGATACTCCCTTGATGGGTACGGAGGTGGGCCTCATGGTCTAGGTAGTCCAGGTCCATGGAATATAGTCCAGAGCTATTTCCCAGGAAGCTGAATATGACCACTGCTGACAGGCACGCTACTGGCATATGTCTGAAGAGACACCGAGGAATAGTCTGCTCCAATAGCCATTGACTACAGAGATTTCCAGATGTAAGACATAGTGCCTCTTCCTGAGGGAATGCCCATTGTAGACAAAGGTGACCAAACACGGAGCCTGGCACTAGTCAGTGATATTTTTGAATGTCACCAGGATCTGGTCAGAGCCATAGTTTCCATAGTTTCCTAGGCAGCAGGTGAAGCCAAAGGTCCATTTGAAGGCTTTGTCCCACGGTGCTCTACACAGCTGAGACGGTTCTCCCAATAAGATCAATGGACACTAAAACTCCTTTGGGGGATCCTCTGTCTGGGACCAGCTATGACCAATCAGGCTCATTGGCAACTATGATGTTAACTGTAGAGCATTAGCTATTCACCTATTTCAGGTGAAATATGTTCTTTCTATTCCTCGTTTCTAACAATTTTCTTTTTCTTTTGGTTATTGAAGCTTGTTAGATTTCATCAAACGCTTTATCTTTGTGTTGAGATGAACTTATGGTCTTTCTCTCCTTTATTTTCTCACCAAACATGCATTCCTGCAGTAGATATAACGTGATCATAACGTCATTTTCTTTTCTATGCATTTCTATAATAGTATTATTAATATTTTGTTTAGATTTTTTTTGCATCTAAGTTTATGAGTGATATTGGCCAAAGACTTTCTTTCCCAGACTGCCTTAGTCTGGATTTGATATTAAGCTTATATTAGTCTTGTGAAATGAGTTGTGAAAACCTTTTCTCTGAAAACGTTGTAAATATTTTTTTTATTAATCTTGTTAGAGCTTTGTCAATTTTATTAGTCTTTTCAAAGAACCAGTTTTTGAGTTTATTGAAATTATCTATTGAATCTTTCTTTTCTATTTCATGAGTTTCTGCTAACATATTTATTATTTCATTTCTACTGTTTTTTTCTGGTTTATCCTGCTGTTCTTTTTCTGATATCCTAAGTTGAACATTTAGCTCACTTATTTTCATTTTATCTTTTTTTCTAATATCTGTATTTAAAAACTTTTCCTGTCAGTACTGCAGAATCCCCAAAGTTTTGATGTGTAATATTTTTGGTACTAATCTAACAGTTATTGAGAGAATCACTTTTAAATGTCCCATAATTTTAGTGTTTTTGTTAATTTCTCCCATGATTCTGTTCTATTTTGCTTTATGTATCTATTGTTACACACTTAAATACTTTTCTCTCTTAGTAAGTAAAACTCTTGTCAATATATAATGGCTTCCCAGATGGCTTCACCACTGAATTGTACCAAACATTTAACGAATTACTACCAATTCTTTATAAACTCTTCCAAAAAAATAGAAAAGGAGAGAATACTTCCTCATTCATTTTATGAGACCAGTATTACTCTGACCCCCTATCAGACAAAGATATCACATGAAAAGAAAACTACAGATCAGTATCTCTTTTGAATATGTCTGCAAAAATCCTCAACAAAATACTAGCAAACTGAATCCAGCAAAATATAAAAAGAATCATACACCATGACCAAGTGGGATTTGTCTCAGGAATGCAAGACTGGTTCAACATCTGAAAATTGATTAATATAAAACATCATATCAGGGGGCCAGCGCAGTGGCACAGCAGTTAAGTTCACGTGTTCCGCTTCGGTGGCCCAGGGTTTGCCTGCTCCAATCCTGGTCGCGAACCTACTCACTGCTCATCAGGCCATGCTGAGGCGGCGTCCCATATAGAAAAGCTAAAACTCTACAACTATGATCTACAACTATGTACTGGGGCTTTGGGGAGAAAAAAGAAAAAAGAGAAAGATTGGCAACAGATGTTAGCGCAGGGCCAATCTTCCTCAAACAAAACAAAACAAAAAACCATTATATCAATATAATTTTTTTAAAATCACATAATCATCTTATTAGATGCAGGAAAAGCATTTTCTTATCAAAATCTAATACCCTTTCATGATAAAAACACTCAATACACTAGGAATAGAAGAGGATTTCCTCAACCTGATAAAGGGCATCTATGAAAAATCCATGGCTAACATCATATTTAGTGGTAAAAGACTGGATGCTTTCCCCTAAGACCAGAAACAAGACAAAGATGTGCACTCTCCCCACTTCTGTTCGACGTTGTGTTGGATATTTTAGTCAGGGTAATTAGGCAAGAAAAGTAGATAAAAAGGATCCATATTAGAAAGGAAGAAGTTAAACTATCTCTTTTCACAACTATAGAAAATCCTAAGGAATCTATTAAAAAACTATTAGAACTAATAAACAAGTTCAACATGGTTGGAGGTTACAAGATTAATATACAAAAATCAGTTGTATTTGTATACACTTGCAATGAGCAATCCAAAATGAAACTAAGAAAACAATTCCATTCACAATAGCATCAAAAAGAATAAATCAAAAAGAACAAAGAAGTGCAAAATTATACTCTGAAAACTAAAAACAAACAAACAAAACATTGTTGAAAGTAATTAAAGAAGATCTAAATAAATGGGAAAACATCCCACGTTCATGGATCAGAAGACCTAACATTTTTAAGATGGGAATACTCTCAAACAGCTCCACAGATTCAATACAATCCCAATCAGAATCCCAGCTGACTTCTTTGTAGAAATTCACAAGCCAATTCTAAAATTCATATGGAATTGATGAGGTGCCAGGTCTTACTTCCTGATTTCAAAACTTACTACAAAGCAATGGTAATCAAGCAGTGTGGTACTGGCAGGAGCATAGACGTAGATCAATGGCATAGAATTGAGAGTCCAGAAATAAACCCACACATTTGTGGAAAATTGATATTGGACAAATGTGTCAAGCCCATTCAATAGGGAAAAAATATTATTCAACAAATGGTGCTGGGATAACTGGATATCCACATGCAAAAGAATGAAGTTGGGCCCATAGCTCACATCATATGGAAAAATTAACTCAAAATGGATCAAAGACCTAAATGTAAGAGCTAAAACTATAAAACGCTTAGAAGAAAACATAGAAGTAAATTTTCATGACCTTGAGTCTGGCAAAGGATTCTTAGATATGACATCAAAAGCACGAGAAACAAAAGAAAAAATAAATTAATTGGACTTCATCGAAATTACAAACTTTTATGCTTCAAAGAGCACCATCAAGAAAGTGAAAAGACAACCCACAGAATGGGAGAAAATATTTGAGAATCGTATATCTGATATGGGACTTGTATCTAGACTATATAAAGAACTCCTTCAACTCAACTACTAAAAAACAACCCAATTCAAAAATGGGCAAAGGACTTGAATAGACATTTCTCCACAAAGATATACAAATGGCCAATAAGCACACGAAAAGATGCTTGACATCATTAGTTATCAGAAAAATGTAAATCAAAACCACAATGACATACCACTTCATACCCACTAGGATAGCTAGAATCAAATAGTCAAATAGTAACAGTGATGAGGATGTAGAGAAATTGAAACCCTCATATACTATAGGTGGGAATATAAAATGGTGCAGCCACTTTGAAAAAACAGTTTGGCAGTTTCTCAAATGATTAAACATAGACTTATCACATGGCTCAGCAATTAGACTCCTAGCTTTATATCCAAGAGAAATGAAAGCATATGTATAAACATAAAAAACTTGTACGCTAATGTTTATAGCAGCATTATTCATATCCAAAAGATGGGAACATCCTAAATGTCCATCAATGCATGAATGGATAAATTAAATGTTGTATATTCATACAATGGAATATTATTTGTCCATAAAAAGGACTGAAGTAGCAATACATGCTACAACTTGGATGAACCTTGAAAACATGGTAAATAAAAGAAGCTAGTCACAGAAGTCCGTGTATTATATGATTCCATTCATATAAAAGTCCCGAATAAGGAAATATAAAAAGACAGAAAGTAGATTTTGGTTGCTTAGACCTGAGGGAGAGTTAGGGAGGTAGGGGGTGATAGCTAAACAGTATGGGGTTTCCTTTTGAAGTGATAAAAATATCCTAAAATTGTGGTGATGGTTGTATTTATCTGTGAATATACTAAAATCTATTGAATTGTACACCTAATTTTTCGCTGAGGAAGATTTGCCCTGAGCTAACATCTGTTACGAATCTTCCTCTTTTTGTATGTGAGCCGCCACCATAGCATGGCCACTGACAGACGAGTGGTGTAGGTCCACGCCCAGGAACCAAACTCAGGAACCAAACCCGGGCCACTGAAGTGGAGCTCACCAAACTTAACCACTAGGCCACTGGGGTTGGCCTAAATTGTACACAACTGTACACAATTGAATGGGTGAATTGTACAACACACATATAAATCAAGTTTCAATAAAACTGTTAAAAAAAAGATAACCTAGGGGCCGGCCCGGTGGCGCAAGCGGTTAAGTGCGCGCGCTCCGCTGCGGCGGCCCGGGGTTCGCTGGTTCGGATCCCGGGCGCGCACCGACGCACTGCTTGGTAAGCCATGCTGTGGCAGCGTCCCATATAAAGTGGAGGAAGATAGGCACCGATGCTAGCCCAGGGCCGTCTTCCTCAGCAAAAAAAGAGGAGGATTGGCGGATGTTAGCTCAGGGCTGATCTCCTCACAAAAAAAAAAAAAAAAAAAAAGATAACCTATAAAAATGCAATGACCCTTGTTATATCTTGAAATGCTTTTTTAAAAACTTAATTTTGTCTGATATTAATATGTTACAGTAGTGTTCTTTTGGTTTGAATTTCCTGATGTATATTTTTTCATGTTTTATTTTCAACCTTTCCATTGTTCTTGTAGCTTATGTGTGTTTTTGTTTTTTAAATGTGCTTAGCTATTCTGTAAATCTAGTCTGAGAACTTTTTTATTTAATTGGAAAAGTTAATTCATTATTATTGATTATGATTGTGTGTGTGTATGAATATCTGTTACCATTTTATTTTGGGCTAGTTGTCCTAGCTTGTCTGTTTCTCCCTTTTTTCCTACTATCTTAGATTTATTTGTTCCTTACCTCTATTCTATGTGTTTTCCTTTCATTAATTTGATGATCTATACTCTAATTCTATTCTTTTAGTATAACTTTAGACATTTTAACATGCATATTTATGTTAAAATTTAAACTAAATCATTAATTATATCCTCATCTGTATCTTGAACAATATGAAGAGGTTTAAATACTTTAACTTTTGATGATAACTGCCATGTATATCTATTGCTGTTAAGTATTTTAGGTTTTTTTTAATTCTACATTTTAGACGTTATTGTTATTTTTTAAACAATTTTTGATTATATTTAGTTGCGTGTTTACCATTTCTTTGTTCACCTGCCTTTCTGGCATCTCAGACCTTCTGTGATCATTTTCTTTCTTCTTGAAGTGGATCCTTCTCTCTAGTGAATATCAGGAGTAAATTTTTTCATTAGTATTTGTCTCAAAATGTCTTAATTTCACCTTCATATTTGAAAAATAATTCTACTGAGTATAATGATCCTCTGTTGACATTATTTTCTTCCAGCACTTTGAAAATATTATTTTACAGTCTGCTGGCTTTTTTTCCCCCTCAAGAAATCAGCAGTCATTTTCTTGCAGGTAATCTATCTTTTCCAAGTGGATAATTTAATATCTTCTCTTTGTCTTTGTTCTGAAGTTTTACTAAATTTTTCTAGATGTCTTTTTGTTCATCTTGTTGAGAATTGTTGGACTTCCTGAATCCTGAATCCAAGGATTGCTGCTTTTCATCAATTTGGGGAAAGTCTCGCCTTTCTTTGAATAATGCTCTTCCTTTATTATCTTTATAAGCTCTATCAGAAACGACAATTACGTGTATGTTGGAACTTTTCACTTTATATCCCATGTCCCTTAACTTCTTTTTCATATTTACTTATCTTTGTGCAGTATTTGGGAAATGTCTTTTGGTGTGTTACCTAGTTCACAATGATCTCTTCAGTTGTGTCTAACTTTCAACTTAGCATCTATGTAGTTCTATTTTCACTTATATTTTTTATTTCTAGAAGTTCTACTTGGTATTATTTCAAACCAGACATTTTGATATCCTTTTGTTCATTTACCATGCTTTCATTATCTTATTTTTTCCTTAAAATATTTTTAAAAATATATTTTCTCTTCTGTGTCTGATAATTGTAATATCTGCTGTCTTCTCAGGTATAGTTATGCAGTTTGTTTTTTTCTGCAGATTTTTGCTCATAGATGAATTCTTCTTGTGCTTTGTGTATTTTTTTTTTTTTTTTGCTGGGGAAGATCAGCCCTGAGCTAACATCCATGCCAATCCTCCTCTTTTTGCTGAGGAAGATTGGTCCTGAGCTAACATCTGTGCCTATCTTCCTCCACTTTATATGGGACACTGCCACAGCATGGCGTGACAAGTGGTGCATCAGTGCGTGCCCGGGACCCGAACCCGGGGTGCCAGCAGCAGAGTGCACACACTTAACTGCTATGCCACGGGGCCAGCCCCTGTGCTTTGTGTATTTTGATTGTAAATGCATATTCCTCAGCCATGCATTTAAAAGTTTTTTCTAAAATAATATTGTATCCTACATTTTATTTATTTCGTATCAGTAGGGTTTTTCTAGATATCTAGTCTTAAATATTGCCAGAAACAGAATCCAATCATCCCTTTACCTTAAATTTTTTATGTTATTTTGTTTCAGGTATGTCTCTCGTTAAACAGTAATTATTTGTATTTTGTTTACTAAACAAATTTGAGATACTTTAATAGATGAGATTAGCCTTGACACATTCACTGTGTATCTGATATATTTTGTTCTACTTCTATTATTTTATACTTTTGTTATTTTTATACTTCCTTATTTTTCTTTGGCTGCCTTTTGCAATATTGCTGTGGCCTACCTTGGTCTTTTTGGTAGCATGTTTTATTTCACACTTATTTTTATTCTACTGGTGTTTAATATAAAAACCCATGTTTCTCTAAATATATTTACTCTCTTCCTATATAAGGCAAGAGATGTATTATATTTACCTATATTTCTCTGACCGCCATCATACGCTAACTTTTGATGAAATAATTTGGCCATTTAGATGAATTACTTTTATTTTCCTTTTATGTATTAGGTATTGTCTTTTTAAGAATTATCTTTTAAATTTGCATTAAATGTTATAATTACATTATATTTGTTTAGATATCTTTTCTAAATTTTACTGAATTTGTTTAGTCACTACCGGGTGTTGTTCCCAAGGGTGCTTTCTAAAGAACCACTTGCATGCAAATCTCTCTCAGACCTACAACATCAGGGCTATGTCTAGGGTGTGCAGAGTCCTGGGCAAATATTGTCTATACAACGGTTTGATTAAAATTTATATTACAAATCCATGGGCCCAGGTGAGGTATAGTGAATTGTCAATGAAGATTTAGAACGATGGATAAAGAAGTACTTATGTCTTTCCTTATTGTCCAACCAGTGCATGTGAAGACTTTCTGTAGTGTCCAGGCACCATTTCTTCCTGCTCTGGTCCAGAAATCATCTTGTCCTGTTTTTTATTAGTGTTCTATTTATTGTCAAATACACAGTGCCTGACTAATTTCCAGGAGAAAAAGCCAGTGATGATGTTATTTTACACAACACCATGCCTCTGGACCTGTTTGTATAGAGACAACAGAGGTCTTCTTGACTCTGAAGTTCCCTAATGCCTTTGTCTGTGCCAGTGATACTGTTAGTGATGCTGCATTATCCAAAGCTGCCTTGAATACTGGTTTCCAAGGACTCTCAAAGGCTGTTACCGTGCTTGGTTTAGTTGTCTACAAATGCAAATCTTCCTCCGAGTGCAAAGAAAATGTGAATGATAATTAATTTTCTGGTCATGTCAAATTTATACCTTGAAATTTTGTAGCATAAATGTAGAATGACACATCTTCCAGCTGCATCTTCCTTTGAACTCTTTAAGCTATCATCATTATGTTCTTAGAATGCGATCTCTTTCAATACTGACAGCACCCCTGCTATAAGCAGAAAAGATAGTTGAGGGACCTGTGGACAAAGCAAGAAGAGTGGTCCCATTCCCCCAAAGAATGTCTGTCCCTCATCCAGCACAGCTTAAGACTGATCCAGAAGAGCATGATGCCACCAGAGAGAGCATGCAGTCAGAACCTGGTTGGGTGAAGTCAATGCATGGTCCCCTCCATACAGCCCAAGCACAAGGGTTGGTGGTAGCTCAGAGGCCTGAACTCATTGTGTATTCAACAAGAGCGACAGTCACCCACCACCAGTGTGTCAGCGCTATTCTGGTTCGATTTCATGCCATGCCGTGAAAGAAATACTGTACTGGTCAGTGGGAATGATCTGCTCACCAGGCCACTCTTCTGGAACCAGGTCCTGATGCTAAGGTCCCAGTACAACGTCATACGCACGATTGTTGGGGGGGTGTCACATGGACATTCTAGGAAGACGCTCTCTGGGCCACTCTGGAGCTACTCTCAGTGATTCAAGAGAGTAAGCTTTCCTCCTCTAACTGCTCCTTGGCTCCCCCTCAGTTTTAGACTATTTCTATGAGCTTGGAGGGTTGGAGATGGGACATTCTGGGGAATCTCATATAACTTGGCTTTTCGGGGAGGTTCTTCCTTCATTTGTGTTGGAACAGAAATGGGTACATGATTCTTCCATCTGCAGGATTGCAGGATTAAAATGAAATGTCCTCAAAGATCTTCCCTATTTTCTCATAGGGATTTTTTTTCTTGTTTTTCTCTTTCTTTTGACCATTGCATTGGGAATTTGAGAAAAAAGAGAATTAAATTCATGGGCTTAAATTGTAATTAATTATTGTTATTTCTTATTTTCTTAATGAGTCCATCCTATCCATATCCCTGTCTCCCATTATTGAGGGGTTCTGTAGTGTTTGCCGTTTGGCACTGGGCACCAGACTGGTCTTCATACTTCAGCAGAGATAGACACTGCCTCTAGCCAAATATAGGTGCCTTCTTAAAGTAGGGTTCCCCAGCCTGGCGGTTGATCTGTGGATCTAAGAATTTTAAGGTAAATCCCTATGCTTGTCATCACAATGGAACCCTCCGTCATTCAGAACTCCAAGGTTGGTCTGGGTCCTTAGAACCCAAATTGCTGAGGGCTTTTAAATACACTTCTTTTCCTCATGCAATTCAGGGACATTTTTGACAGCTTTCCAACCTTTGATACTCTGAAAGCTCAGAAAACCCCCAATAGGTTAAGTTTCTCATTGAATGAGAGGGACTGGCCATAGGAAAGATGCTTGGAGCTCAGTCTCTCATGCATTGGAGAGCCCCTTGTAAACCTCTTCCAGGCCTCCTTCTGCTTTGGGGAACTGAGTCTCCTCTGGGGAAGGGTCTGCCTTTGCTTTCTGGACTGGCCTCAAGAGGCAGAGTCAGTCTAATGAGACTCCTCCTCTCTTAGCCCTACCTGGACCACATGGCCACCAGCCCCCCGCAAAGCATCATAGCAGATGGCCCAATTATGCCTTTGAGCCATTGTCACTGCCCCTGCCTTGTGGCTGTGTCTGATTCTCACATTTTGACATCCTTTCCACTTGCTCTTTCAAGTTGTCTGACATTTAAAAAAATGCCCTCCCTTCTTATCATTAGCATACTTTATTAGGGTCTTGATTAAAAATTGAATGGAACCTGCATGGATTCATCTGCTGGACCTGCCACTGAGACCAGGCAGGATAAAGGGATGCTGTAAGGCTGTGCTGGATGTGAGGCAAGGGTGGATCAGCTGGAGATGCAGGCATGACATTGTGGGCATCCAGCAGTCACCTGTGGCTCGGGGCACATGATTCTGGAGAGTGCACTGCTGCAAGAGGAGTCCTTCTGTAATGTGCAGGCATCGACCCCCAAGAGCCGCTCCCAGATCTTCCCTCTCTGTGGGCAAGTTTACTCAGTAGGGCACCTCCAGGATCCCAGTCTATGTAGTTCTCTGCTAAATGCTCCTTGGGGTTAAAGAAAAAGTTTAGAAAAGGCCCAGATCACTCAAGCTGAGAGCCTTCTGCTAGTGACACTCGAGAGTAAGCAATTTGGGTGTCTCTGCTCCCTGGCTTTGTGTTTCTTTCTCAGAGGTAAGGGAGGAGAACTCGAAAGATACCCACATTCCTTCCACATGTCTTCTTCTCACTTGTCTCTCTCTTCCTGTGCTTTGTACACATGGCTGTCTTGAACATCTTGCAGAGCATCTTGGGAATTTCCATAAGGCCCTTTCCTTCTCTCCTTAAGTGTTAAAAACACCGTCCCTAATTTTTCTGATTACGAATACAGCAAAATTTTGTTGTAGAGAATTAGAAACTATAAACAAAAAAGAAAAGTAAGAAAAATCACCTTAATCACACCAAAGATAATTATTGTGAATGTTTTAATATTATTTCCTTCTAGTTGCTTTTCCATGTTTACATTTATTTTTTACCTGTGTAATATTACCCTACAAACTATTTTGAATCCTGTGATTTTTCACTTAATAATATGCTTTGGATATTTTATCGTGTTATTAAGTATTCCATTTTTACTGGCTGCATCATGTTCTATTTCATAGAGGTACTATAAATTATTTCTCTAATTTCCAATTGTTGAATCTTTAGGTGTTATTCTTCCTTTTCTTCTCTTCCTCCTTCTTTCATTTTGGTATTATAAACAGTGTTGTGATAGCATAAGCCCAATTTTGCATAAATCCTTGATTATGTCCTTAGTAGCATAAATTCGTAGAAGTAAATATGCTGGATCATAGTACATGGAAATTCCATCCTTTTTAAAAAAACACCAAATTGTCCTTCAGAAAGACCATACTAATTTATATCTCTGTTTCAAGTGTGTAAGAGTTTATTATGCCAAATTTGGAATATTATATATGTTAATATATATATAATTATTATGTTTTATACATTAATAAGTAATTATATATGTTAATATATATAAATTTTCCAGAAAAACATCCAGAAATTTATTGCTTTATTTTGTGTTTCTTTGATAACAAAATATTGAACATTTTTCAAATGATTCTTTCTCATCTTTTGTGTCATGCATACGCATGTCCTTTGTTTTTACTATTCCTATATTCACGTTTTACTTATCGATTGATTTGGAAGAGCTTCTATATATTGGTGGAATTGCTCCCTTGGCCTTTTTATGATTTTCTAGGTAGATTTTTTGACGTGCCAAATTCTAATTTTGATACCGTTAAGTTCATTCCTAAATTCACATAGAAAATTTTTAGATCCTACTATATGCCAGGCACTGTTTTAGACAACAGGGATAAAGCAGTGACAAATGGGACAACGACCTCCCCCTGGGTTTAGTTTCTATTGGAGGGTGGAGGGATCACACACTAAACAGATAAAATATGCAAATCGTCAGATACTGATAAATGCTGAGAAGAAGAGCAGAGCAGTGAAGGGAGCGTAGAGGGCCTGGAGCACCACTGTCGCTGAGGATGGATGGCACCTTCTGAGCAGAAACTTGAGTGAAGGGGAGCAAGCTGTGGGTCCACCTGGAGAAGATTTTAGGCAGCGGGAACAACATCTCAGTGCTGAAGCCCTGAGATGGCAGAGTGCTGGGCGAGTTGAAAGGGGCGAGGAGCCTAGTGTGGCGGGAGCGGAGTGAGGTTGGGCCAGGAGCGACGAGAAAGAAGGGAAGCTGGGAGGTGGTGTACTGGAGGCTGCTCTCACCTCTCATCCTAGCCAGTGTCAAATTTTCAGGGATTTTGCAAGCCAGTTGTTAAACATAGCCATTATTAAAAATTAAATTATATGAACTCATAATTAAGAACACTATTAAAAATGAAGGTAATAGGTACTCAAATTTCATCACTTCCTAGTTATTTTTTTCAATATTTGACTATTTTCTCTGCTCTTGAGGCTAATTGTGTCTACTGTATCGTATAGTGGAAACACTACATAAGGGTGTGTTACTGCCAGTCTCTTCGCAACTCTGCACTCGGTGACGTCATGTAGGCAGCATGAAGACAGCCATGGTGAGAATATTTACACTGTAGAAATCAGCAAACTCTGCAAATCAGAGCTTCATTTATCGATTTGTTGATTGTCTAGACTTAAAGTCATGGAGAAAACATTAATAATGTAGATTAAACTTAGAAGTGTTTGTGTCTGTAGTCATTACATTGTGAATTGAGGAAATATTCCTCCAGTATTTAAAAATTATTATCCAATTCAACACAAAAGTTTTTTGCATCACTGGTGAACGAGGGGAGTTCCAGCATACGTTTTCATTGTTTTAATTTCTTCTTAGTCATTAATATAAAGAAATATATCAACCAACATTCATTTTGCAGATATACTCATTTGTCAATTGCAGGCATAGGCTTGCTAAGGAATCAAGAGTTTGGCAAAAAAACAATAAAAGCATTCTGTGAAAATTAATTTGATATGTGGAATTTACATTGGAGAATACTGTACAGTTTATTACAATTTGTAAATTGTATGTTGTACATCCTTTATATCAATAAAATTTATAATAAACTTATTGAAGTACATGCATACATTTTTTCTAGAGAGCTGGTTGTTTCATGTTTACCAGCACACCACTAAAGCCAGGGCCAGAACATATGGGGTCTTTCGTGGACTAAGGTAAGGATATTTATTCCAAGTGTGATTGGAAGCTATTAGTAGGTTCTGAGCAGAGGAATGATGTGGCCAATTATTGGGTTTACAAGAATCACTCTGGCTGCCATATAGAAGATCGACTGAAAAAGCTAAGAAGAGACACAGGGAGACCAGGATGGAGGCTCTTGTGGTGATCAAGGGGAGAGATGGCAGATAAGTGTGGTGGCAGAGGAACTGATGAGAAGTGGTTGTGTTCAAGATATATTTCGAAGGTATGTCCACAGGACTTCCTAATGGATTAGGTATGGGGTTTGAGAGAAAGAGAGGGATCAAGATATCTTTCTAGAGCTTTTGATGCGAACAACCAAAAGGATGGAGGTGCCAGTTTCTAACGAAACAGTTCTAGTTCTAAGAGGAACTAGGGGAGGAGCAGTTTGGGTGGGAAAATTAAGGATTTGGATTTGGATGAGTGATGTTTGTGAAGCTTACAAGACATCAAAAGGGAATGTCAAGCAAGCAAATGGGGATGGGAATCTGGAGTTTTAGGAGAGATAGGTGAGAAAAATAAAAATTTATGGTTCAAAAGAGAAGGTATTTGAAGCCATGAAAAGAAATGAGATCACCCAGGGATGAGTGTAACAGAGAGAAGAGAGTTTCGAGATGGAGCCCTGGAGCTCTCCAGCTCCTGGAGACTGTAGACGTGCAGGGGATGCAGAAAAGAACCGAGAACGCACAGTAGTCTTGGTTCTCTTATGTAAATTGTCTTTGGAGTCTGACTTTTCCAGCTGTTTCTGTACCAATAATGAATCATTTTAAGTCCTGTAGCTTTATGATAGATTTTAATATCAGGAAGAGTAAGCCCCTGTCATTAGTTTCCATAATTTTCTTAGCTAGTCTTTTGTGCTCATTTTTTAATAATAATTTTTGTGGCTAGCCTTATGTGTTTATTTTTCTAGATATTCTTTGACAATGGTGTTTGAGTTTTAAAAATTTGATGGCTGAATTCTAAGTCATTTATGGGTTAATTGGTACTTTATGATATTAAGTCTTTCTTTTTAAGAAAATGTTATTTCTCTCTCTTTATTCAAATATACTTTTATGTGCCTTTGTAAAATTTTAGTCTTTTTTATAACGACCGTAAACAATTTTTGATAAGTTTATTCCTATACATTTATTTTTCTATTGTAAATTGAATCTTTTCTCTTCACTGTTTTTCTAGCCAGTTATTGCTAGTATATAAGAAAGTTATTTGTTTGTGTCTACTCAGTTTTTGTCCAGCCAACTTACTGAATGCTCTTATTCACATGAAAGATTTTTAGTTCATTGGAGTTTGCCAGATGATAATCATTCAAACACTAATAATGCTAGATTTTATTTTAAAATATTTATATCTATTATTTCTTATTTTGTGTTTCTTATTTCAATAACTGAACTTTGCAGAGTTGAGATAATTAATTGGGCTGAAAGCAGACACCCTTACATTTTTCCCGACTTTAGTAGAGAAGGCCTCCATTATTTCTGTGTTAACTATGCCATTAGCTAATTTGATTTAGATTAGTGGTTCTCAAACTTTGGCATGCATAAGAATTATTTGTGTTTTTGTTAAAAATGCAGAATTTGGGAAACCATATCCACAGTGTAGAGGTCTAGAATGAGGCTCAGGATTCTACATTTTTGGCCAGCAACCTATTCTATTCCATGCTAGACTACTCTGTCTAAGAGATACTCTCGTTTTATGTTAAGATAACTCTCTTCTATGCTTAGTTGAATTTTATCAAATGTTTTCTTATCCTTCATCAAATGTGAATTTTATTCTTTAATGAAATAATGTGATAGATTCTAATCTTGCTCAATTAGATTATTAAAATAGTTCTTTAAAAAATTTTTTACCTATGCAGATCTTCCTTGACTTCTGATGGGGTTGTGTCTCGATAAACTCATTGTAAGTCAAAAATGCATTTATGGGGCCGGCCCCGTGGCTTAGTGGTTAAGTGTGCACGCTCCGCTGTTGGCGGCCTGGGTTCGGATCCCGGGCGCACACCGACGCACTGCTTCTCTGGCCATGCTGAGGCCGCGTCCCACATACAGCAACTAGAAGGATGTGTAGCTATGACATACAACTATCTACTGGGGCTTTGGGGGAAAAAAATAAATAAATAAAATTAAAAAAAAAAGAAATGCATTTACGGGCCGGCCCGGTGGCGCAAGCGGTTAAGTGCGTGTGTTCCACTGCGGTGGCCCGGGGTTCGCCGGTTGGGATCCCGGGCGCGCACTGACGCACCACTTGTAAAGCCATGCTGTGGCGGCGTCCTGTATAAAGTGGAGGAGGATGGGCATGGATGTTAGCCCAGGGCCAGTCTTCCTCAGCAAAAAAAGGGGAGGATTGGCAGATGTTAGCTCAGGACCGATCTTCCCCACCAAAAAAAAAAAAAAGGAAAAAAAGAAAATGCATTTAATACATCTAACCTACCAAACATAATAGCTTAGTCTAGCATACCTTAAATATGCTCAGAACACTTACATTAGCCTACAGTTGGGCAAAATCATCTAACACGAAGCCTATTTTATAATAATGTGTTGAATATCTCATGAATTAATATTGTACTGAAGTGAAAAACGGAATGGTTGTACGGGTACAGAATGGTTGTAAACGTGTTGGCTGTTTACCTTGGTGATCGCATGGCTGACTGGGAGCTGCTGCTCGCTGCCTCTGCCCAGCATCACGAGAGAGTATCATACTGCATATCTCTAGCCCCGGAGAAGATCAAGATTCAAAATTCGAAGTATAGTTTCTAATGAATGCTTATCACTTTCACACCATCGTGAAGTTGAAAAATTGTAAGTTGAACTTTCATAAGTTGGAGACTGTCTGTATATTCAAAAGGGAGATTTGCTCATAGTTTATTTTGGAGGTTAACTTTGTTAGGATGTTTTTAAAAATCAGACTTATTCTAGCTTATTAAAATGAATCAGAAATCATAAAATGTTACATTTTATGTAACATGGAAGTTTTCTGTCTCTTAAAGGTTTGAAACATCTTTGCATATAAAATTCTCTGGGCCTGATGTTGTTATTGAAGGTAGTCAATTCTTGGAAAATATTTCCAGATTTTTCTGGGTTATCTATCTATTTAAGTTTTCTTCATTCTTGAGTTTTGGTTTATTTAGAATTTCCCTTTTTAATTACTTAAAAGGGGGGAGTATTTATTTCCATTCATTTGTAGTTAGTGCTGAAAGCATTTGAGATTCATTAGTTTTTCTTCGAGATTAGTTTTGGGCTCATCCAATATGTATTAAATTGAAGTCTTCTTCTTATTGTTCTTTTCTAAATCACATGCAAATGAAATTTTTATTTCTTCTTTGATCTAAGAATTATTTAGGAGAGTGGATTTTAAAATCATGTCAATGTGGCTGGAGCTTTTCAATGTAAATTGTAGAATTAAATTTTAGCGTATTCACTGTGGCTTGCACAAATTTTTATTTAGTTCTTTTTTGTGGGCATGTATATGATATATTATTAGTATTTTTGAAGTGTGGCATGGGCCATGGAAAATAATTATGTAATCTCTGCTCTTAAAGTACAGAGTTCAGCTATATAGCTATGCACACGTATGCATAAATACATATGCATAAATAAATATATGCAATTAAATTTCCCTTGTAATATGTTATTCACTAAACCAGTATCCTTGCTTTGCTTTTATTCGATATGTCCAGTGTTTACAAAAGTATTGTGATGGTTAATTTTACGTGTCGAATTACTTGGCTAGGCCCTGGTACCCAGATATTGGGCCAAACGTTATTCTAGATGTTTATGTGAGGGTATTTTTGGATGATGTTAACATTTAAGTCAGTAGACTTTGGGTAAAGCAGATTGCCCTCCATAATGTGAGTGGGCATCATTGAATCAGTTGAATGCCTTCATAGGGAAAAACTGATGTCTCCTAGGGAGAAGGGAATTTTGCCAGCAGGCTGCTTTTGGACTTGAACTGCAACTCTTCCCTGGATCTATCGCCTGCTGGCCTATCTTGAAGACTTTGGACTTGTCAGACTGTACAATCCTGTGAGCCAATTCCCCAAAATAAATCTCTCTCGATATATATTTATATACCATTGGTTCTGTTTCTCTGGAGAACTCTGACTACTACAGGTATGTTCAAATCTCCCAACTTCATTGTGTTTTCGTAAATTTATTCTTCTACAAATTATATTCCCAACAGCTTGTGCTTTACATATTTTGATGCAGTATTTTTCAGTACACAAAATTTAATGACTACCATCTTTTCACTGTAAATGATCTGTTTACTAATATTAAATTTATATCTTTCTTTATATTATTCAATATTAAATTCTTATCATTAATGTTAGACTTATCTGTTTTAATGCTTTTTTTGGGACTATTTTGTCCAATATTGATTTCTATTCTATCAAATATTAATATCACAATTTTTTTTAAGATTTGCATTTGCTTATACGCCTTTGCTCACTTCTGCTTTTCAGCTTTCTGTGTCATTTGCTTTAAAAGTGACACCCCAGGGGCCAGCCCCATGGCCTAGTAGTTAAGTTCGGCATGCTATGCTTCAGTGGCCCAGGTTCAGCTCCCAGGCGTGGACCTACACCACTTGCTGGCGATCATGCTGTGGTGGTGACCCACATACAAAATAGAGGAAGATTGGCATGAATGTTAGCTCAGGGTGAATCTTCCTTAAGCAAAAAGAGGAAAATTGGCAACAGATGTTAGCTCGGGGTGACTCTTCCCCAGCAAAAAAAAAAAAGTGAAATCCCCAAACATAGTATTTTGTTTGTTTATTTTTTTTAAACACAATCTTAATGTCCCTTTCTAATAATAGAAAATCAATGGTTGTGTAAATGTGGACAATTACTAAATTTCTGTGCTTCTGTTTTCTTACCTGCAAAGTGGTGACAGTAAGAGTATTTTCTTTAATGGATTGATTGTGCATGTGCATGTGGGTTTGTGCGTGTGCGTGCATGAGTGTGTTTTCGCACATGCATACATGTATTCATGTATGTGTCATGAAACACACGTGTGGCCCATGCATATGTGTGCATGTCCACATATTCACATATGCTCACAGGTATGGACATACATCCACGTGTGTATGTTTGTGTACACATGAGTGTGCAGATGCATTTGTGTGAGTGTGTGTGTGTGTGTTATGTTGTCCAAGAGTTACCCACTGTTGGCCAGGAGACCACATGAAGACACTTGCAGAGAGACCTCTAGGGGGGCCAGTTTTATGATGTTAAAGACTAACCTGAACTATTCAGCTGGTTCCTACCCTCCTCTGTTTGTTTGTCTCTTTAATAGTTTTATTTTGCTTGCTTATTTCTTTTTACTAATTTAAAAGAAAGTTCTCCTCCATCCCTACTATCCCGTCCTTCCTCATCTCTTGCCTCAATTAATGGGCAGGCATATTGACTTGTCGCCCTGCCTCCAGCTGTGATCACCTCCAATTGTCTAGTGTCACGACTGAGTTTCCTAAAGTTCAGAGCTCTCTACAGAGCATCCCTACTCCAAACTATCTAGATATTTCCCTTCACCCACACATGACATTCTGACTCCTTGGCTTCTCCATGTACCTCTCACACCCTTCCCCTCCTCCCAGGTTCTCTTGCTACCCACTCACCTTTCATGGGCACTAACTTGCTCTCTCCAAAATTCTGGTTCATTTTTACAAAATCAAGTCACCCTTCTGGGAAGCCTCTCAACCCCCTCCCCGTCTGAATGAGGCAGCCCTCCTCTCTGAATGCTCATGATATGCTCACCCTCATCTCTCATGGATGCTCACCCAAGAGCGATTTGCTAAATTCCACAGAACTCATAAGTGGCAGAAGGGGGATTGAGCTCTGGGCTTCTAACCTGGAGCCCAGGGATGGTTAATTCAAAGCTTGGCACTGCCCCTGAGAAGGTTGTGATGTTAAAAGCTGGGTTTTGAGGTTCTGGTGCTCAGGTGCAGAGAGCATTGTCTGCTGCCTTGTTCCCCAACCCCGTCTGCTAAATGCTCTGCCAGGTTCCAGCAGGAGAAAGAGACTTGTGCACACTCATGAGAGGAGGTGGGTGGAGGTGACTGGGTTTCCACTGTAATGAGCAGTGGGCTGGGCTGAGCACTGGGGAGGGTTAAAGGTGATGTCCCAGATGGTTACACTGAAAATTCCAATTCACCCACTTAATTCAGGTAGCTCGACAGGCCGAGTCAGACTGGAGCAATTACAGCCAAGAGTGTCCCTTAGAAGCATGTTAACAACGCAATTCCTCGAAGATTATTCCGGGAGCTCTGTATTACGCCATCTCCCAGCCTTGGGGAAGGATGGTCTTTGTGTCTTGGGCTCAAGAAATGGTTTTCTTCTTCTGTCTCTGAGCCAGAAATTTGGCTCTTGTTTAATAATCATCATCATCATTGTCATAATAATAATGAATTAGAACAGATTAACTTTACCAGGAACTGTAATTGTCTCCAATCCTGTGTTGAATTCAGATTCTATTTAACAGCTACTTTTAAGCTACTGAAGATGTTCAAATGATGAGCTTTTTGGGGGGTTGGAGGGAGGGCTGGTGAATTAATGACTTACTGTATAATAAGAACTCACAGTTGAAATGCACTTTCTGTGGTACATATTAGCTTGTTTTCATCCTCACAACAACTCACTAAAGTAGACTGGAAGGGATTGCTAGAGTTGGAACATGGCGGCCATAGGGTAGAGCAGGGACACCACAGCTTTCTGGACATTAGCTTAGGCTCGAATCTGAGCTCTGCCCTTTTAATGATGTGGTTTGATACCAGTTATTTAGCTATGTAGGGCCACTATTCCATCCTCTATAACATGGGGATGATAATGATTTGTTATCGGGCTTGAATGAGACAGCGCCTGATGGTTGATAAATGCTCCACGAATGATTCTGTTATTGTTGCCTGGCTTGTCTCAGGTCACATAATAGTGAGTGGTAAAAAGGGATTTGAATCTGGGACTTTTGATCCCAAATTTATTAGCTAACATACCTAATCAGAATCCTTTAATATCAATTTTTTTTCCTTCTTATTTTTCTAAATCTTCATTTATGCATCAAGCATTTAGTGACAACTACTACACTGGCCAGGTTCTAGGGGGTAAGGAGATGAAGTAAACACAGATCTGTTCTTAGAAAGGTTGGCATCTAGTGAGGGACAGAGAAAAAGACACCAGAGTGCATGGTAATCTCACAGGATCTGGGATAGCGGCCTGCCCGGGAAACAGTGGAAACACTGGGTGTACGGAGACTGAGCCAATGAATTGTCACTATTGGTCCAGGCAAGGAGATGGTGAGCTGGAACTGGGTTGAGAGGGCTCAGTTGGGAGGGATGAGGAGTAATGCTGGTTGATGGGGGTTGGGGACTTTCCTGGCATCAGTGTTGATGTGGCGTATGTGTGTGGCTGGTGTATAGAACAGATGTGTCTGGGGCACCGAGGGTAGGGCATGGAAGGCATGAGGCCAGAGAGCAGTCCATGAAGAGTCTCCTAAGTCCTGCCAGAAGGGCTCGTCCTGCTGTGAGGTTTGCACTTTGCTCTGTAAAGAATGGGGAACCATTGAACGGATTTTAATAGAGCATGCCATCGTCAGATGAAAGTTTTAGAAGGTTTTAGAAGAGAACATTGTGAAAGATGAATCATAGGGTGGGGAGACAAGCCCACGGAAATGAGCGAGAGGCCAGAGTCCAAGCAGAGTATGCTGGACCTTAGAGCTGGGGCCCTCAGTCCTACCCCGGGGAGCTTCTTCGGGGAGCCAAGGGAACGAGGGACAAAGAGGCTGTGAATCAGGACTGGGAGCTAAGGAGATCATCAATGGGAGAGTTCTCAGTAATTGCAAAATCCAGGATGGGGCCACAAAATAGGCTGCAGGAGTGGAGTACAAAAGATGTCACAATCAAATCGAGGAGAAGGGACTTTGATGCCGATGCTAGATGTTTTATTAACAGAGATATTGAAATCACCAAGATGATGGTGGACTTGAGATGGAAATACAAAATGGAAGTCAGGTGCCAATGATTTAATGACCTTTAGGTCAGCAGACAGCAGTAACAGGAAGGGTAGGGTAGGGATTTTGCAAGGTGGGAAAGGAATAACTGTGGCAGAGGCATCCAGCTGTCCACCCCTTTCCATGATGGATAGTTCTCGTAAAGTAAGAAGAAGAAAGAAATCCCCAAGACCGGCTCTGGACCCTAAGAGGGTTAGTTAGGATGTGGGAGCAGGAGCCATCTGCCTTGGAGAAAACTTCCAGGAAGCTGTATTTCTGTAAGAAGCCAGAGGTGAAGGCAGAGACCCAGATTTTAGTTGAGGCGGGAAATGGATGGAGTGACTGGGAAGAAGTTGAGGCTGTGGGAAAATTTATTTATAATAAGCTGGGGGTTCCAGAGGGTGCCCCAAGAGGAGCTGAAGGGAAGCCAGTAGTTAAAGCGGGAAAAGAAAGACATGCCCCTATTTTATTTACTATTTTTTGGCCACGGCCCTTGGTTTTGACTGCTGTTGTGTTTGGCTGACCTCACCTTCCTTTGTGAAACTCTTTCCTTTCCTTGTCCTGCTAACACTATGCTCTCCTGGCTCACTGTCTGTCTCTCAGGCAGAGTCTCATTCATATTCACTAAATGTTTATTGAAAAACTTCCTGGCCCCTTCTCCATTCCTCTTGTGAAACACAAGGGCTTGTCAACTCTTTTCACTTTTCACTCCACTGACTCTCTCGTGTGCACTATAAATGTTCTCAAGGCTTCAATTCCCACCTATGTGTGTGAATTCTACACCCAGCCCGGATCTCTCTCTGAGCTCCAAGTTGCATTCTGTGCTTCCTCATCATCAGGTGCCCTGGCACCCCGCAGGGTGTCAGGCTCCCGCACTGCCCATCAAGGCTGCTTCTCCTCAGGAGTCCCCTCTCTTCATGCAGTGCACCCCACCCAGTCACCGGAAAGCATGGGAAAGATATAAACTCCCAAGAGTCAGGGATTTTGTCTCTTGTTCACTGCCATATCCACAGAATCTAGAACAACTGCACTTGGCAAGTGACAGGGGCTCAATAAATATTGTTGCATGAACAAATGATCACATTCTTGGTGCCCTCTCTATCAGTGATCACATCCAACGAGACACAATTTCTCTCGGTTCTGCCCAGAGCCCATGCCCCTTCTGAAGCCCATGTGTCCTTTCATAATTCAGACTGCATAGTCTTCCTACTGCAGTGTCCACCTTCCTGGAACCCCTGGCAGCTCTGCTGCAGTCTACACTCTGCACTGCCACTGGATGGATTTTTTAAAAATAACCATTGGTTTTCAAAATTGCAGAGTACCTGGAAGTAAGTACTTTACTCTGCATAATACCATGACATATTGTTCTCTTTAATAAGATCATGCAACATTGGAAGATCTCTTTTATTGGACTTTATTGGCATTTCCCACAGAGGGTTCTGAAGAATAGAAGCTCCTGAAGGTGCTCTGAAAGAGAAGTTTCCGTGATCAGATGTGCCTAGAAAAATGAAATGCCTGATCCCCATCTTGAGGAATCACGCAGCAGATGAGAGTATTGAAGGATTCTAAAGTAAACACAAAAAATAAAAAAAATTAACTTTGTTTTATTCAGTACCCCTCTCATTTTAAAAAAACAAAATCTCTTTCTCTAGGTAATTTTAATTAACAACCAATGGAATTAACATTCTGTGAAAAATTAGTAAGAAATGCAGAACCATACTATATTAAAGCAGATCTTGCCTTTCCCAAAAATACATAAGACATTTTTAGAAAGCACATTTGAGCAGAATAAAAGCAATAAACATAAGTCCAATTATCAAATTTAATGTGGAGATGAGGCTGGCAGGATGCATAAAACTGTTGACTTTGGATGATAATTGGCTGCCTTATCTTCTGCTAGTGATTGGTGGCTGAGAGGGATAGCATGTCTGAAGTTTAAGGAAATATTATTAAACTTTTTTATAAAATTGCACCCATTAACTTAATCTTTTGGAAAGGGAGAAATAGAACACCGTTATTTGATGTCAGTGATGGACTTCTTGATCTGGCTGATAAACACTAGAAATCATCAGGTACATAGTCAGAGAGCAAGTGCACTAAAATACAGATGGGACCACACCCCTGACGTGCTAAAAACACACACCATGACCCTGACCCTGGTTGTTTCCCATTTCCGGAGGACTCAGCTGGGCTGTAGTCTGTCACCATGAATGTGTGACTGGCTCTTCACGGATCCTGCCCTTCAGCGTCCCTGACTCAGCTGTCTTGTCATTGGTCTCATTCGGGGAACACTGCTGTTAGCCCAGCACTGGAAGTCAGTGCGGCAAATGAAACTCCCCTGTTAGATGCTAATGGTTAATAGTGTCAGGGTCTCAGGCGAGATCTTCCCATATTCCACACAGTCAGCAGTTTGACTGTGTGTTCTATTTACACTAAGATTGATGCATTTTTGCCAGGCTGTGGTGAAGATATTTTGGGAAGGGTCATTCTAAATTTCTCCAATTGCAGAACTTATGTCAGTGGTTCTAAATCTGGTGGCTCCAGATCTTGGGTCCAAGTGATGTAACGTTGAGGGTCTAAGAATTATTCCTAAAGGAGGCCGAGTGATATGTCATACATTAGTGGATTAAGAAGCCACATCTGGGTCTTCCATCAAGACTGTCACTAAATTCACATTTTTGATTTGATATCCCCAGTGCTGCAAATGAATAGCAATGATAGATAAACTATGAAAAGAAAAAAAGGACACCCACAGGCTCAAACACAAGATAAACGTCTCTGTGGACCTCAAATAAAAGAGAAAGGCAGTGAAATGAGCAGGGCTGAAGGCATGTGCCTCCTCATCTCTGGGTCTGTCAGAAAGTATAAAGGGCATCTGTTGCAGCCAGGAGTAAGTTAGATCCGTCATCTGTTAGATAATAGAACTGAGGGGCTCCATGTAAGATGAGAGGTCAGAAAAAGCCTGACTGCTGATGCTAGGGCCTGGGGAAGGACAACTTAGCTTATGAAAAGTACTGAAGAAAAAACTGCCCAGGATCCATTGTCTGGAGTGGTGGCCTCAGCAGCCTGTGAATCTGAGGGTGAGCGTTCAAATACAGACTCAGCCTTGCAGCCAGAAACGCACCACGCCACCCATCACCCTTGTGAGTGGATCTTCTCTATCCCCAGCTTCATTCTGAGGCAGGGACTCTAAGCTGCCGATGTAAGACCAGAACTTCTGTATCAGGGTCCCTCAAGGGGCCTACTGAATGGAGGCAGCCATAAAACTGCTGGACAGAGTGAGTGAGCACAGATAAAAGGGAGAGAAAAAACAACACGTATAAGCTGCAGTCTTAGAGTGAGCCTAAAATCCGAAATACTAAACCACTTGAAGAAATCTAAAGCTAACAAAGATTGCCAACAATAGCTATTAGAACAGAAATTTACTTCAGATGAAATGCCTTTAAGAGCCTGAAAAAGTAATTTGAAAAGCTTAGAAATCTGAGATAATTAAAAAATAATTTTCATTAGAAATAAGAAATTATGAAACAAAGCCAGTAAAATGAAACAAGAACAGATGCATACAATAAAAATTAAATATAAATATTAGAAATAAAAACTATAGCCACTGAAATAAAAACTCAATGGATGAGACAAATTATAAACTGGAAATATTTGAAGAGAAATGAGATGAATTGGAAGTGGCACTGAGTAATGTATTCAGAATCCAGAACAGAGTGAAAAAAGATAAAAAAAAAATAAGAAAAGTGTAGTCAAAGACATGGAGGAGAGTCTAAGACTATCCAACAAACATTTCATAGGGATTTTAAGAGAAAATAGAAGTCATAGCAGAGAAAGAAATCATTGAAGAGAAAAGAGCTAAGACTTCTTCAGAATCAAAGAAAGACATGTCTTAAGAACTAACCTCTCTTTGGAGTGCTTAAAAATAAATTTGAGTCCACACTGACACATATCCCACGACACTGTGGAACATAAAGGGTAGAAGGCAATCTCAGAAGTTACTAGAGAGAAAAGATAGAGCAAGAGTTAAGCAACAATCAAAATGACAGCAGACTTCTCCTCAGCAAAAACAGATACTAGAGTAAAATAATGCATGCATAGTGCTGAAATGCCAAACTTTTATTGTATACCTAGGCAAACTTTCACTCAAGGGAAAAGGCAAAATAAAGGCATTCTGAGACTCCAAAAACTGAAAACCGTTTGTCAATGACATTTCTCTACTAGTAAAAAACAGGCAAATAAACAAACAAAAATCTTAAGTGGGACTCTTTAAATAAAGAAGGAAAGCAAGCCAAGAAGGAAGGCATGGGATATGAGAAAAAATGTAGAACAGGGAAACTAGTAAGCTCTGTAGGTAAACATGATAAACTAGTCACCATAGAGAATGATATGGCAGAGTTAAATAAAGTAAACTCTAAGAAATACTTTAAAGAAGGAGGATGGCAATATTGAATGATTTTATATTTTATTATAATAATTATGAATATATATTTATATATATTATAAATATATTATATATATTATAAATATAATAATTATAAATTATGGATATTAAATAGTTTGTATGGTTCCATGTTATCTTTGTCGGCTTAATAGCTTCCTTTTTCTCTTCTGTTCTTTAAGTGGCTGCTTAGGGTTTATATTATACATCTTTAACATACCACAATCTATCTTCAAGTAATATTCCGGCCCTTCAGGTACAGTATAATGGCCTTATAACAGCAATTCTCCCCTCGCCCCTCCTGTTCTTTGTGCTATTTTTATACATTTTACCTCTGCATATGTTATAAACCCTATGATTCACCGTTATTTCTTTTGCCTTAGTCAATTATCTATTAAAGAGAATTTTTAAAATTAAAAAAAAAGAAGCTTTCATAGTTACCCACTGTATTAGTTTCCTACAGTGGCTGCCATGACAAATCATCACAAACTTCGTGGCTTAAAAGAAAAGAAATCTATTCTTTCACAGTTCTGGAGGCCAGAAGTCCAAAACTAAGGTGTCAGTGGGGCCAAGCTCCCTCTGGGGACTCTGCAGAAGAATCCACTCCTGTCTCTCTTGTGGCTTCTGGTGGCTGCCAGCAATCCTGGGTGTTCTTGGCTTGTAGACGCATCACTCCGATCTCTGCCTCTGCCTTTACGTCATCTTCTCCTCTGTGTTGTGTGTCTTCTCCTCTTCTGTCTAATTTCCCTCTGCTTCACTCTTACAAAGGATTTAGGGTTCACCCAGATTATCCGAGATGATCACATCTCAAAATCCTTGACTTAATTACACACTTTTTCCAAATAGAGTAACATTCACAGGTTTCAGGATATAGACCTATCTTTTTGGAGACCACCATTCAACCCACCGATGTTACAAAGATGTGAAGAAATGGGAACTATCACAAGTTGTTGGTGAGAACAATTTGGCAATATCTAGCAAATGTGTGTATCTAGTAATTCCTTCCATGCACCAGAAAACAAATACAGTCATGAGTCGCTTAACCACACGGATACATTCTAAGAAATGCGTCGTTAGGTGATTTTGTCTTGCAAACATCATAGAGTGTACTTACACAAACCTAGATGGCATAGCGTACTACACACCCAGGTTATATGGGACTAATCCTATTGGACGGCTGCCATATATACAGTCCATCGTTGACCCAAATGTTGTCATGTGGCACATGACTATATGTAGAAGATAGAAGTGTTTCCCAAGTCAGGAGACCCAATCCACAAAATGGGTCAGCCACAGGAAACTAATACAGTGGGTAAATATGAAAGATTCTTTTATTCTTTTTTAAAAACTCATATTTTAAAAATTCTCTTTAATACCTAATTGACTGACCTAGTTTCTTCAATCCTCTTCCTGCTGACTGGGGACCCCTGGAAAGTTTTGCCCTGATGTTGATGTCTCTCCCTACCATTCTCTTCTTTGCCCGTTGTCAACCATGCTTCCATTTCCACTAATTTTAAAAGGAAATGGCCCTTAATAACTTGGTACTTGTATTTTTCTACCCTTCACTCTTTCAGCCCATGTTGCAGTACTCTCCAAACGGACGCATTGGTGGCGCCCTGGGGCTGCTGGGGTTTACAGGGATCCCTGGGCAGAGTCCTAGGGAAATGAAACAGTCCCGCCTTCCTTTAGTTACTTTGTTCAAGGGGATTCCTGTAAATGGAGTTTCCTTGAAGCAGGGTCCACTCGGCCGTTATTACCCAGAGTGGAGCTGTCAGATGCATCATTATTTGGGAAGAACACTGAGCTGGATGAATGAGGCGGTGTAATTGAGCCCTGATCCAGCCCTGAATCCCACAGCAGGAAAGGGGGGCCTTTCATCCTCCTGCAGCCCTGCCTCCCCCCTTCGCTTGCTGGAAGACACCAGCAGTGCTGTCAAGGGAGGCCAGCCCAGAGAAGAGAGCTCACAGCTGAGATCTGAGGCCCTTTAAAGATCTTGCATCTAAAAGAGGAGGATTTCCTCTAACAGGCAGGAGGCAAATGCACTGCAGGCCTGGAGAGAGACATCAGAGGAAGGGATCTCCCCTGTGATGAGGGCATTCGGGGATGAAACAAGGGAGGAGCGGGCCTGGAAGCGCTGTGGTTCACTCTGTGTGACCCAGGCCCAAGCTGACAGCCTGGCCATAGAGTCTCAGGCCCCCAGAAAGGCAGGGCCAGCAAGGGGCCATCATTGTGCACTAGGCCCCAGAGGGAAAGGAATTGGCATGGGTCACACAGTAGGTTAGTGGCCAAGCTGGGCAGGGCCTCCTAGATAATAAAGAGTCAGGCTGAGTTTCTATGTAGGACATTTCTCTCTTGTTCCTGCTCTCAGATTTAGTCTCCAGCTGCACAGAGCTGAGAAGTGTGTCTGGCTGTGCACCACTGATAACCCAAGATCAGGAGAGAGACCTGACATCCTCTGTCCCGCTGTAAAATCCCCTGCTCCTCTCGCCTCTTTCCAGAGCATCCTCTACTTCTTTCAAACGTCTGCACTCCAGACTCGTTTTTGTCAGTCATGCTCTGATCCCAGGGTCCTGTTGCTCCCTCTGCTCGGGGTACCTTCATGCCTCAATGTGATGCGGCACATTGGGTGGAGGGTGGCAGCTCTGGGCTTTGTCCTGGGGGGTCTTGGCAAGGCACCTGAACGCAGACACTTCAAGGTCAGCTCTATGCCACAGGGCTGGTCTTATCCATTGCTCTAAATCCCCCGCCTTCTCTGACAGTGACTACTGGCAACAGCCTCTGGACAGGCCTTGCCCTCTGGTCCTGCCCATGGTGCAGTTAGAAACCTATTCCCACCATGCACAGGTGACTGAGCTGTCACCACCCCTCACACACATACTTCACACCCTCCATACCTGCGCTGACTTGTTCCACTTGGAATAAAGCCAGTGAGGCTTCCAAGGCCCTTCACACTTGGGAGTACTCACCTCTTCAGCTTCGGCTTGCACGCTGTGTACTCAACCTCTTGGATCCAGTCAACTTGGAGCTGAGGATGCAAATGCCCCAGAGCCTGTATCCATGCCATTCTCTCTGCCTGGACTTCTCTTCCTGGCACCATCCCTCACAGCCTGGCTTCCACCCCTCAGGTCTCCTCACCCAGAGGACGGCTGGGAGATCCTCTTGGTCAACATGCTCATTCTACATACGAAAACTGAAGCCCAAACCCTCGAGTTTGAAGGCAGAGCTGGGACTCCAGCCTCAGTTCTGACTGCAAGACCAGACTGGGGCCCTCAGCACCAAGACACTGCACCTCATTTGCAAGAAACCCGCTGTCCCGGGCTCAGGCTTCTCTTCCAGACCTGTCACATGGCTGTGAAGGGGTTCTGAGGGTTTCCCAGCTGCCCTGGCCGGTGTCCCCCTACTACCCAATGCACTTGGTGGGAAAGGTTGTCCATGAACTTCAGGTTTTTTTCCTTTTTCAAAAAACTTTTCTTCTATCAATATTTGATAAGGGTAATTTCAAAGACTTGTTTAGTATGATCCGCACATAAGGAGCCCTTCTGAGTATTTATCACGCTCAGGGTATAATTACATTCAAACCCTGAGACACTGTTGCTAGGTTACTGTTGCTCGAGGTTCCTCTGACTTCCATGCTCTAGGTGCTCCGCCTCCCCCTTGTCATGTTAGGGGCAGGGGACTGGCAGGGTAGCGCTTATGATTCCCCTTAACAAAGGGGAGACTCTGGGGTTTCTCTTATGGCTGAGAGAGGGAGAGGGAGAGAGAGCACGTGCATGCAGGGGCACTTTGCACACCACCCCAGGTAGGGCTGGAGGTGCAGATCACGTGGTTGCTGCAAGCAGGATTAAAGAGGTGGGAGGGGATAAAGAGGGCAGCTGTTGCCTTGAGAGACGCCCCGGGAGGGATCATCTCTGAGCCTTCCCTTCAACCCTGCTTTCTCCAGAACTGAGCACGCATCCTGCATCCTCCAAGGGCCCCAGGAGGAGTTCCGTCCCGACTGCAGGAGGCTGCCCTTGTCCAAGGACGCAGGCAGCTTCTGAGGGGAGAAGCACCTGCCTTCCAGGCTGAACAGCATCGCTTCCCGCAGACGAAGGTGGAGAATCAGGATGAAGAGCCCAAGGCCAGCCCCTCTCCTCCTGCCCCTCTCCTCCTGCGTTCCCCCACAGTAAAGCCACTTCTATAAGCTGGGCGAGGGGCGGCTGGAGTCTTGCACCCGAGCTGTCTGCTGCAGTGCCTCTGGCATGCGGAAGCAGGGGTGGGACGCCCTGCTTTGAGGCCTCACATTCACAAAAGGTCTCAAATGTAGACTTTCGATGTTATTTCCAATTGAGGCTAAATGCACAACCTTTGCTCTTCTTTTCTTTCCTCTTCTTTTTTTTGTATTTTTGCCACAGTTAAGGGAGTCAACTTGTTAAATGTAAGCCTCTAAAATATGCCACATATTGATAACTCTGTTTTGGCTTTTACATTTCTTTTCAATCAACTGGGACCTTTCAGCGTAGGAAGTGGTCTGTGCTCCTGTCTACCTCTGAAAGCCAGGTTTAATTTGCCCCCGTGTGCGCTTGGCACCTTGCAGTAGATTGCTAATCCATGGATGCTGCCTTTGTGGCTGCACATTGATTAATGGCTGGTCAGGGCCGAACCCACACATTTGTGTTTAATGCACTACTGAGTCAGCACTGCTGGCCTTGGGGAAGGAAAAAAGGAAATAAAACCCAGGCAGATGGGTTCAGGATGGAGTTTAGCACTGGATTTGCATTTTGTGACTCTGCTGCCCAATCTATTTCCCATTGGCCCTTAGAAATGCGCTAGATTGAATTGTGTTTCCTATTGCAAATTTTAAATAAGGTGGATGATGATACAGCAGGCATTACTCTCCACAGTCCCCTGGGTATAGCTGCGAATACGCTTTTAAACCTCAAAGCAATTTCCCCAGCCATCACGGAGCAATAATTGCTATTAAAATGAATATATACCCGTGCACACATGCGGTGTTTGTAGCTCATCAGTGGGGAATATCGATCGTTGTCAATTTTTAATGCAAAAAATAATTAAAGACTTAGCATCTGCTCAAAATATTTACAAACAGATTCACTATTAGTGTTCATCTTCAAAACCACAAGCAAGATCTGGAGATAATTCTTTGAGACATCAGCCAGGTAGAACACATTTTGTTTCAACATTGAAAGTTTATAAGCCGTCATGTCAGGAGACGCTGTGGAGGGTAGGTTTTCCCAGTTGTCCAGAGAGTTAGCTAAGCTGGTGAGGCTGATTCTGTACAAAATGGCAAAGGATTCCTGGATTCTTCTGAACCATCCTGGAGAGTGAGAAGTTGAGGCAACAGTGGTTAACTGTGGGATTCTTTGTTGTAAAGAATCACACATTTGATCCTTGTGTTTGCCAGTTGGCTTGTTACCAACAAGGAAAAGAGTCATTTCTGGTTTTGCTGACCACAGGACCTTGGCTCAGCCTCTGCTCAGGAGGTCTTCCTAGTCTCGACAGAGAGGGTAAGGCAACACAGAAATAGCCATCTGTATCATCCAGGAAAACAGAACCCAGACCAGAGGGTCCAAGAGAGGGAGTTCGCGAGGGGAGAATCATTATGGCAGGGTTGGAATAACTGAAAACTGAGGACAGGTGAGGCAACCCAGAGATTCACAAGAGATTAACAAGAGAAACCTCTGCCATCCCCAGGCTGGTGAGGCAAAGGGAGGAGATGGAGTGACTGGAGCCCCGGAGCTGGGGCTGCCTGGTGGGAGCTGAGGTTAGTGGGCACAGCTCTTGCCATGATGCCCTGCCTAAAGCAAAAAGAGAGGCAAGAAACACCCTGGATTCTCCCCTTCTCCTGTCTTCCACGCTCTCACCTGTGTCTCCACTGGCTGGTCCAAACCAGAAGCCAGTGGGTGCATGCACCTGGGAAATACAGTTTGTGGTGTCAGGGCTCTGAGGCACAGAGCAATAGAGGGGTGGTAAGGATGGATGTGAGGGTGAACTGGCAATTGACTGGCACACCAACTCAGGCACAATGCCAGGTGAGGAGCGGGAGACAAAATAGTGAGAGAGCCTGGAGGGAGAAGTGGAGACTTTCCCTGGGGAAATCAAGGCAGGCTGTCCAAAAGAGGCGCCACCCAAAACGGGCCTTGAAGGATGGAGAGGATGTCAAGGCAGGCTGGGGTGGGGGATGAGAAGACACTTAACACCTGCAACTGAAGTAACTTCCACTATGTGGGAGAGATTGTTTTGAGATGGTCGGAGATGGAACCCGACTGATGGGACCAGGTCCCATGATGTATATGGTTGAAGACGCTGGACTGGAAGGCAAGACAAAAAAAGAGCAGTCATGGATCGGGTGGCTCAGGAAGCAGACCTCAGACAGAGATGGGCGTGCAGGGGCTTGTGAGGGTGTGCTCTGAGGATCCGTACAGGCAAGGAAAAGGGAAGGGATCAGGATGGGGAGGGGGAGGAACTGGACTGTGACGCAGTTACAACAAGGGCCTCAGCCCACCCCACGGGAACTCCAGAGCTGGGGTGACCCTTCAGATTGTCCTGCATTGGGACAAGGAGCTAGCTCTTTACACTTTTGATCTGCCAGTCCCTGGGTACAGGCTGCCCCAGGAAGAGAGGTGACTCTGGGGGAAGCAACTCACTTCAGTCAAGGAGGATTCCCAGCCAGGCCAGCAGCCCCAAGGGACTTCCACCAGCAGGGGGAACGTGTCCTTCAATCCCAGTTTGGGCAACACACGAGAGTGTCCATTAGAAGAGGCCAAGGGGAGGGGAGGAAAATAACGCCCGGGTACCCACCTCACACCGGGCCCTGCACCTGCGCTTCGCCCACGTTACTGTACTTCAGACGACACGCTGCATGGTCAGAATCACTAGCCTCACTATAGCACAGAAGCTGAGGCTCAGAAGCAAGTTGGCCAGTGGCCCCTGTCAGTAAGTAATGGAGCCCGGATCTGAACCCCCTCAGCCTGGCCTTATGCCCACAGGACCGATCCGAGCTCTCATGGGGTACGAGAGGGGAGCCTCTTGTCCCTGTAAAGAAGACAATGAAGATGTGACCCAGAGTGAGAGGTCAGTGCGGAGATGGAGAATGTTTTCTAGAAAGTTGAAAAAAATCAGAAATAACTAAGAAGCTGGATGTGATAGGAGAATAAAGGGATTGATTGCCAAGCAACAGAGAGGGCCCAGGCGAGGTTAGGTTGCATGGATGTTTTCTGTCACATAATGGACTTTTTCATTCTTTTTGGACCCTCAGTAAACAATACCCCTTTACTTATGTTGAAGAATTCCCCATCTTATGAGCCCAGGTGGGAGAAGCTGAAAATGGCAGGTCGTCACTTCACCTGCCTCCCCTGCAGCCAGGTGGGGCCCGTGACACAGGCTCCACTGCTCACCCACATGGTAGGGAAGTGGGGACCTTGAGGAAGCTGCTCTGATGGCCAAAGGACTCGTGGCTGTGTCCAGCCCAGCGCTGGGGAGGAGGGTAGTTGGCAGTACAAGGGTTTGGGTTGGCAGTGGGACCTCGGAGGGCTGCTTGGCAGTACAATTTCGAGCACATTTTGAGCCTTTCTCCTAGCTGAGTAGTCCTAAGTCTGGCTCTTTAGCCCTCTTGCCAGTTCTGGGAGTAACCCAATACCCTTTAAAAAAAACATTATCTTGAACAATTTCACACATAAAATATTGCAAAAATAATAAACTGATAAACTCTTTACCCAGATTCCCCAATGCTGACATTTTACCACACTTGTGCTCTCTCTCTGTCTCTTATCTCTTTATCTATCTATGCTACTATAGTAATAGTCGTTTCAGATAAGATTCATCGATGGAGCTAAATTAATAGCTGAAAGAATGATGAGAAATAAGACACATAATCTCAAAATATGTCCTCTCAATTATGTAGAGTGAAGAGTAACTTCACAGTGAAGAAACCTGGTGGATGCCACCTTACCTCAGCAATCAAACTTAACACCAAGAGTAATGGGACAAATTGACACCATGTGCACCGTGATAGGTAGTGCAGAGCTGGACACACCATCACTTCTGTGGCTTTCCTGCAAGCCTGTACAACCTGAACCAACCCCTGAGGAAACAGCAGAAGAAACCAAGCCAAGGTTTGTTCTACAAAATAACTGGCCTGTTTCCCCTAATATCATTTTAGTAATTTCTAAGCAATATTCTATCCAAGTGTTTTGTAATCTGTGTAGAACCAAACCAAGTAAGATCATTCTTGTAGTTTTTGCTATGATGAAGTCCATGCTGGTGAGGAAAATGCCTGAATGGGGCACCATTTCACAGACAGGCTATCAAATTGCTAGGGACCCCTGGGAGCAGCAGGGGGCCTGAGAGGGAGCAGAGGCAGGGGAGGAATGTTGGGGGACAGGACAGGGGTGTTGAATTCAGTGTTCAACATCCAACCCATAGCTGATGCTTTTGTGTCTCAGTTTTTCACTCACACTTGTGCTCCATGGCTGCAAAATTATAGCATATTATCGCTTCCTCTCAGTGAGAGTGATGTATGGCAAAGGCATAGGAGGGGGCTAACACTCTCTGAGCACTAACTGTGTGCCCAACACTGTATCCGCGTAGTAGGGTGCGTTCTCCTTACTATGAGCCCGTATGTTGCAGTGGCTAATTGTTCAGGCTCTTGAATAAGTTTCTTTATGTGTAAAGTGGGATACTGATAATGCGTAGTTCACAGGCATGAGGCGAGGATGAAATGAGATGCTGAGTGTCAGGCGTTCAGCTCTGTGCTTGGCCCACCATGAACACATAAACGCTCCATGGTGCTATGGCTGTGACTAGAGGGCATTGGATTAGAGGATGCGCTTGAGGTCACTCAGCCCTGAGAAATGAAACAGGGATCGAGCCCATATCAGCATTCTCCTCTGTGCGAAGTTTGGGGACATGAGGGCTATCAGAGGGGCTTGGACTGGAGATCAAACGTCCATTTCGCAGAGAAGGAACCGAGGGCTGGTGGAGAGCTCTGGCCTCCCCTCCGTCAGTGCTGGCTGCCGCTCTAACATCCCTCCTCCCTTTGCTCGGTTCCTCCATCACCTCCACGTGTGCTAACCTTGGCACCCGGGGAAGTGGGCAGGGAGCTCATAACTTGGTAATTACCTTGTGGATTTTATGGGGCCATATAATGGTGTGCTGTGCAAACTTTTATGAGTATTTATTTTACAATGTCTACTGAAACCATTAACACTTTCATTAGCCAGATTCAAGGGCCTTGAGAGACTTGGCTTCCCTACTAAGATTGATTTTGTCTGTAGATTTTAAATAAAAGTTTATGAAAACGTTGCATGCTCATCCTAAGGCAAGGTGGCATTCTCAGTGTCTAGCAGACCCAGATGGAATTAGGAATCCATGATCAACTATTTGTCCTTTTCAATTCTGTGCTGGCAGAAAGGGGACAAATGGGGATTCTTAGACCAGTCAGTCCACAATATTGATTACTTCTCCTTGAAACCTGGATTCTGCTAGCAAAGCTGATCTCCAAGCGACCTCATGCCTTCTGAGATTGCACTTTCATTTTGGATTCCATAGTTTCCGGCAGGTAGGAGTTTAACCATGGGGTACCAAAAAAGATAAAAAAATAATTTCTAGTCCCTTTGAAATATGTGGCTGTACATCATAGGTGACCGTACCTGATAAAATTGGGATAATGTCTTTAATGTACTTAAAATCTATAGTAAAGGCTCAGAGTTGTTTATAAAAAAAAAATTTTTTTTAAGTAGTGCTGAAAACTCAAGCTGTTAAGAGAATTATTGTGCATGAGTAACGTGGTCCTTAGCAAGAAGTGATCAGGTAGAGAAGCCAGTACCCGGGAGTTGGTCTCTGGTTGGGTAAGAGGAGGGAGGACAAGAATGGTTTATTTTTGCTGCGCTGAGTCATGTCATGGAGCTTACTTGATCAAAATACATGCACACTTGGCGCATCAATTGATTCCCCCAATGATGTGCAAGGAAATGTTCTAAGAACTGTGAAGAGAGAGGCAAAATCTGAGATGCAACTTCTCTTGTGTTGTTGTTTGTTCCCTGTGGATCTTGCTTGTGGTGGGTGGAGTGTATCCCCCTTCTGAGTCACGGCCCAGTTATCATTACTGCTGCAGGCCAAACTCTTCTCTTTTTATCCATTTTTTCCATTTATCCTCATATCTTTTTCCCATTCCCTTCCTCCCCATAGGCAACTGCACTTTTGCATTTGATGTCTATCTTTTTGCTTATACGTGTTTTTGCAAAATGTTTACTGCTTTGCTGCATGTATTTTTAACGTATGTGCGTGGTCTTGTGTCATATAATCTCATTCTATTCTCACTCCTCTCACTAAACACTATGTTTTTAAGATTCACTCACGTTGCTGTGTTTAAATCTAATCTGTTGCTTCTAATTGCTGCATAACACTCCATTCAGATTTTGTTTGTGTGAAAGAGTATGCTATTTTGAGGAAGAGGTCAATCTGAACTTCAGGAAAATAATTCTGGAGAGTGTGGGGAGAACAGACTAGAGTCATTGGGGAAGAGGCAGCTGGGAAGCAACTTTAATCACCTGAGTGAGAGGTAGCCTGGGCCAAGGACTGGCAATGGAAAAGAAGGGATGTGTGTTAGACCTATTTGAAGGCAGACTTGATGTGTTTTGACTACATATTGGATAGAAGGAGTGAGTGGGAGAAGGAGTCAAAGGTAGCATTAAGATGTTGAGCTGAGGGGTGGGGTGGTTTCCAGTACTAATGATCAAAAGAGGAAACTGAACAGAAGGCTAGGGTGTGGTGGGGAGGGGAGGGGAGAACAGGACAGCCTCACACCTAGACACTCATTTGTGCGTTCAGTCAACATCTGTTGAGTGCCTGTTACGTGCCCGGCACTGAACTAGCCTGCTAGGAAAACAGAGTGGTGGTGGGATAGACAGAGATCTCTACCCTACCTGAGTGGAAGGCAGGCATTAACAAAAGAACACAAAAATAAAAACATCATCGCAAATTGTTGTGAGGGCCCTAGGAAGATGAAGGGCCCCAGATTTAGGAGGGAAGTCAGGAGAGTTCTCTGAGGACATCACCTTTCAGCTGAAACCTGCATGAGTAGGAGTTACCCAGGTGACAAATAAGTGAAGAGGCCTTCCCCACTGAGGGACAGCATGAGCCAAGGTCTCGAAGTGGAAAAGAACTCGGCACATGGGAGATACTGAAGGAAGGAGGTACTGAAGGAAGGTACTGAGGCACAGGGAGCAAGGGAGCTCTGGCATGGGCTGGATTCTGCAGCATCTCCCGGCCATGTTCAGCTTTTTGAAACTCATCCTAAGAGAATTGGGGTGTATCAAAGAGTGTTAATCAAGGCCTGCCATGCTCAGCTGAGCCTTTCAAATCAGGGCTGTGTGGAGAAGATTTTGGGGAGGCAGTGTGGGAGGATGGAAGAGTTTTGGGGGTGGGGGTGGTGTTTAGGCAGAGAGGTGGCCTGTGGGAAGTCCTAGAGGTGGGAATAGCTTGGCAGGTTGGAGCAGCTGGAAGAAGCGAGTATAGCTGACGTGTAGAGAATTAGGGGAAGAACAGCTGAGTGGTGGCGGAATTCAGACCACCTCGGGGCTGGTAGGCCCTGCTACCCAGTTTGGACACTATCCTAAAGGGAAGCCGCTGGAGGATTCAGGCAGGAGTGATCCTGTCTGATGTGGGTTAAAAACAGATTGGAGAGTAAGAAGGAGACATTCAGGAAGGGTTGCACTTTCCCGGATAGCGGGTGGTGGTGGCTTGGATTGGCGCTGGCAGAGGAAATGGGGAGAAGGAGATTGACGAGAGGTTTTGAGGTCAAGTTGGCTGGGTTTGATGATGGATAGAATGGCAGGGGCAGGGGGCTCTGTGTCAGTGAGCTGCCTGTCGGATATGCAAATGCAAACGTCCGGGCATCACTTGCATATGACACTCTGACATGTAGGAGATGGTTTAGATGCCCTGAGATCGATTTCAGAATCACCTGTGCTGTGGGGAAAGGGGAACCATGAGAATAGGTGAGGTCATCAAGGAAGATTGTGCAGGGACGTAAATCGGGAAGTGCCTATTTGGAAGATAAATTTTTAGTGGAGATTTTGAATTTTGTTATTCATTTTGAGACATTAAAAATGCAATAGCAAGCAAAGCAAAGTATAGCATAATCTCATATTCCCATCATCATGAATATATTTGGTCATATTTGCTACAAAGGGAAAAAAAATAGAAATAACATATTACAACCCCAACCTCCCAACTCCTGGCAAATATACTCATGAGTTTGGTGGCAGGATACTTTTCTGAGATACAGATTCATCTGTTTTCTCTGTGTTTTTCCTTCCCTGATCCAGGCAGTTCACAGACTCTGTGCTTATGTGCCTTGGGAGGCAGGGCTCTGGATGTTTGTGAGGTCAAGGCTGTCTGAAGACAGCGGGGATAGAAGAGACAAGAAGGATTTCCCAGTGATGGAAGAGGGTTCCCTGGGCAAGTTCTGTGCTCCCTGGAGCAGAGCAGCAGGGGCCTTTTCCCTGTCCCTTACAGTACCCCGAGCCCTGGCAGGACCTCAGAGTGGGTAGCCCATGGTGCCTGGGCTGCCAGCCCTGCCGAAGCTTCCCCTGTGCAAGCTTCGTGGGGAAGGAGCAGGGCCACGCAGGGCTCAGGACTTGAGACAGTGGAATTCTCAATGGTAATCCAGAGTGGACCAATGTCCTATT
Organism: Diceros bicornis minor; assembly: GCF_020826845.1. Classification (NCBI taxonomy): domain Eukaryota; kingdom Metazoa; phylum Chordata; class Mammalia; order Perissodactyla; family Rhinocerotidae; genus Diceros; species Diceros bicornis. Next base: position 17,229,912 of record NC_080741.1, read on the forward strand.
ACCAGAGATGCCTCCTCTATGTCCTAGCCCTGTGTCCTGCCTTAGAACCATCGCATAACCGCTCAGGAGGAAGAGAGGAGGCCCTCAGAATGGCTGAGGTTGAAATTTTCACCAACCCAATAGGATGAGAGCTCAGAGTTAAAATACAGTTAATTCATAGAAAACAAAGAAATAAAATATTTCTTGAACACTTGAGGTTGTGGACAGAAATTCATACCCAGTGTAAGGCTGCTTAATGAGAAGAGACCGTGATGGAGACTGAGTAGGAGGAGGACAAGAACCAGCACCTCCTACGGAAGAGGCAGCTCAAAAGGAGAGAGTGGTCAGCTTTGTGATCTGCGGCAGAAGGACCTGATGCGGAGGCCCCAGAGGGGGAGGGTGATCCATGGACCTGTAGGGATGGGAAGCCTTTGAGGGCACAGAGGTAAGGGGATGAGAAGAGAATGGGAGTGAAACTTGTGTAGACTCCATTCAAGAAGCTTGTTAGTGAAGAGAAGGGAAGAGAAGAGACAGAAGATTAAAATTTTTTGTTTTGCTTAGGGATAGGAGAGACCTGAGACTCTCTCCATCCTCCTGAGTTAGGGGAGAAGTAGGATAGTCTGAATAAGAAAGCTAGAGTGGCTAAGTGGTGGAGGGGGATGCTTGAGCTTCTGGCAGCCCAGCTGTCCTGAGGAAGAGGGGGCCGGCCCTGTAAGGAGACAGGCACACTCTCTGGGCCTGCAGGAAGGAGGACTGCATGGCTACATATAGAGGGACCCTTGAAGTATAGAGAGGGTACTGAGGGAGCACATGGTAGATGGCCTTGATCTTCATAACAAAGCATGTAGAGAGGTCAACACCTGCCTGTCAAGGACTTGGGAATAATAGAAACGTTTTAGGGTCTATACAGAGAAGGACAAAATAAGGAATCATCAAGGCTGAATATAAGTACATCATGATAAAGTTACTATTATGATTGCATTCTTTATGGCAGGCACTGTCCTAGGCCTACACCTAATAAGTCATATAATTAGTGTAATTCTTAATTTTTAGACATTACTAGTATTATTATCCCCACTTTATTGATGAGGAAATTGAGGCTTAGAGAGGTTAAACAACATAACCTCATTAAATAATATAACCCTGTGGTCATTCAACAAGGAAATCAGAGCCAGTGTTTTAACCAGCCTGCTGGACACGAAAGTCAGCCTTAATCCTTTGCCACACTGGAGAAACACAGCAGTGCAAGCCTGGAGGTTGAAGTGAAAGAGCTGTGTCCCAGGATGTTCTCCAGCAGCTTGGGGTCAGGAGGACTGCTGATGTTGGGTGAACTGGTTTAGGGACTCCCTGACACTCTGATCTCAAGATATCTGGATGAGGATATGAGTATGATGGATGCGGGACCCTTGCCCAGGTTGTTCAGAGAGAGACCTGATAGTCTGGCAGAATAAAGAGTGTGAAAGAGTGAAAAAAACTGGAGAGCAAGGCCAAAGGGGGATTTCAGAGTTCTTCTGCGTACAGGTAGAATTTGAAGCCGTGAGGCTGATGAGCTCGCCAAGGGAGAGAGTTTAGAGTATGAGGAAAAAGGGGCCTGGGACCAGGTCTGGAGAAATTCCGAAAGGAAGTAGTCAGTATAAGGAGGAGAAACTTGCAAAGGAGACAGTAAAAAGTGTTGGCAGGAAATCGGGGAGTGGGGCGGTGGTATGTCACTAGAGCAAAGGGAAGTGAGTGGGTACAAGGGGTGGGGAGTGTCCACAGGGCCAGGGAGAACCTGGCAAGTGCACTGAGATGAGGACCAAAACATGCCCATTGGATTTGGGGCATGGAGGTCTCTGGTGACCCAAGCAAGAGCTGTTCCAGTGGGATGACGGGGACTAAAGCTAGCAGAGAGTAGGTTGAAGAGTGAGAAGAGAGAGGAACTGTGAATGGGAGGTATGAAACAACCTTTTCAGGAAGTTTCTCTTAAAGGGTAAAGAGAGATGAGGCAATAGCTGGAGGGGTATGCCAGCTTGGGAGAAAGCAGTTTTTAAATGGAAAAGACGTATGGATATTTAAATGTCTTTGGGAGAATTCCATTCCAGAGGGAATTAGAGAAAGAAGGGATCCTGGATAGTGTATATTTCCTGGCAGGGCAGAAGATGGATCTTAAGCCATGTGGACGAACCAGCCTCAGTTGGTGGGAGGGAGAAAAGGCCAAGGAACAGGAGGGAGGGGGTGGGCTTGCGTGCTTGGTGGTGGGTGGACGAGAGTTCCATGTAACAGACTCAATGTTCCCTGTGAAATAGAAGGCAGGGTTGTAAGCCAAGAGTGCGGAAAGAAGTGGGGGTGTCAGAGGTTTGAGGAGGTCAGATTAGGCCGGAAGTGCATTGCAGAGTTGATGAGAGAAAAGTGGCAGGCTTGCTGGGCAGTGTTGAGTGTCCATCTGAGAAGAGTTATCACGAATACACAGTGCAATTGATCTGCCCTGTTGTGGTACTTTCTCAGTAAAACTCAGCAGCTTGTGCATGAGAGTAGTTGGGGCCATTCAGAGTTGGCTTTTTGCCAGATGGATGTGATAAGACAAAGTGGCAGAGGAGTTTAGAGCTCTGAAAAAAGTATTATGGAATGATGGGCCATGAGATCTAAGTTTGACAAGGAGGAGAATGAAGAAAGAAGCTAGTTGATGGATTGGCGGAGAGTGACTCGAGGTTCCAATGAGGTTCAAAAACCATTTGAGGAGAAGCTGACCAACCTAGCTGGAGAGGAAGCTGAGACCTACACATAAAACGAATCATGATGACAAGATTTAGGTGGTTTGGGGAGTAAGTGACCAATGTGGAATAGAGAAGAAGTTCACTGGAGATGAAGTGGCCAAGGGACTGAGAGGCCAGTGTTGGATGGTCATCCATGTGGACCCTGAAGTCACATGATTCAGGGGCCAAGGTCATCTATGAATGAGGATGGCAGGCAGATGGCAGCACTGAGGAGGGGGAGAAGGCAAAACAATAGCCCTGGGCAGGGACTATATGCCCAGCTGGAAAGAAGTGAGGTTATGCTGATGCCTGAAATGTTACAATTTGAGATTTCTTTTTAACTTAAGATGTCATCCCCTTTAAGTTGCAAAGGTTCCGAGGAGGAGTAATACACCAAGCCTTGTGAATCACTTACTTTTGGGTATAAATGAGTTTCTCAGTAGTTTACAGAGAATATTTTTTGGCCAGGAGAACTAAAAAGGCATATGGAGTGAGAGGAAATGGCTAAGCCTAGAAAATGTCATCACAGTCAATCCTAGGAATCAACACAGGGCAATTGGCTCAGAGTACCAGGAAAGTTGTAATGAGGCAAGTGGAGTTCCATTGGCTCACAATCAGCCCTTGTGAGCAGGCAGGGGGCACCATGAGACCTGGTTCAAGGCTGTCCAACTCCTCGGCTGGATTAGTTTAAATGAGATCTGAGCAGAGATCAGGATCCTGGACAACTCAGCGCGACCACAAGTTTCCCCAATAAAGACCATTTCTAGGCTGCTGCTAGCCTAGACCATTTCTAGGCTACAGCTAATCCCACAGCTGTAGACTTTCTAATTGGAAAAGTAGGGATATACAGACCTGGTTATTAAATCATAGTTCCCCTCTCATTATGGGAAGCAGATCCTATTTGCATATTTGGGGAAGCAGATGATATTGTACTTGTATGACCAGTCCATCCACCTGTTCATCCATACATTCATCCAAAACCAAACATTTACTGATCAATTTCTATATGCAGACCTCTTGGTGAGGAGTATGCAAAGATATGAATAAGACACGATATTTTTCTTCAAAGAGATCATTATTTGGACAAGGGAGAGAAAGATAAGTTCAACAAATAATTAAAATGCTACTTGATAAATTCCATAATAATGATTGTACAAAATAGCTGAGGAACATAGCAGAAAAAGTAACTAATTTTGTATACAATTTTTTTTCTAAATCAGGGTATGGGAAAACTAAAACGTTGGTCATGAATGTCCTAAAATAGTCAGTGCCTGTTTGGATGGGGAATAAGTCGTATGTGTCTTCTCAAAATTGCTAAAAATAAAGAAGGTTTCAGAAGGTCCTAGCATCTGGACAATTGTTCTGATGTTGGTAGGAAGGGGATGTATTTTGCTGTGGTTTTGAGAAGAAGAATATTCCAAATGAATAGCAGAAATATTTTGTGAGTTAGAATATAGATACAACAAAGAGAATTCAGGCAAAATCGTCCAACTGTGATTCCCTCAGTTTGGGAACTTGTCAAAGTGTCCTTGAGGTCGGCAGGGAAAGACTCCCAGAGATGTCCCTGTACTCTCTATCTGGGACACGGAGCCTGAGATCTCAGCAGGGCCTGGAGCCCTGGAAGCTTTCCCACCAGCACAACTTTCTCTTTCATTTATCTAAAACCCTGGTTTTCAGCTTGGTGTCATAGCACAAGGACGTGTGGCCACAATTGTAACAACTAAAAATAATTCACATGCCCCGCCCCCTGATAGCTTCAAAGTTATTTCTATAACAATACAACTCTCACTCATTCGTATTTGAATTTTTTTCCAGTGGCAATAGAAGGAGGTGGATTTACAGCTCTGGAAGGAAATACTGCATGGCCTGCCACCTATCTTATTTCTGCCACATCTTTCCTACTGTGAGGACCACTGCTATTGAGCAGCTAATTGTCAAGATCCCCCAGGAAAGGTTCAGGTGGGGATCAAGTGGGTACTGTGCTGTCTTTTCTCCAGGTGTAAATAGTTGATGTCTCAATGATAGTGCTTATGATCCAGTCAGCTGTGATTCCTCTATAAAAAGAAAGGCTTTTTAAAAAATGATATGCATTAATTAGCTTTACTCCACAGAAAGTGAAGAAGTTCAAAATTTCAACGGGATCTAGAAAGAAATAGAATGGTGAAGCATGGATTGGTGCCTTTGAATGGAAGCTGTCATTAATTGCTGCTTGACCTAAGGTTTCCTCTTACCCTCCAGGAATCCTTTTCCCACCCTTTCCAGCTCCTGTCTGTCTGTGAACCGCTGGCCTATGTTCCTTCTGGCTTGGTCTTTGCTTGGGGTCTCTGCTTCCTGGTCCCTTTAAGGGACAATTGGCTTTTTGTTTCCTTTCCTTTTGTGGTCAGAGCACAAAGAGAACGAAAGGCTCCTGTGGTTCACAGTCTGGTTCCTTTCCAATCAGGTTGTGGTTACCTGATGACCGAGTCACTGACATGGGAAGTGTCTGCTCTCTGTCCCTGCCTGGCTCTCCCCACTCCCCTGCCCTGCCTTTTCTGGTGAATAGATCCCTCACACACACTGAAGACTCAGCCTGGAGCCTGCAGTGAGCAGGATTGTACAGGCTTCTTTTCACAGCCCTTTTCTTAAAGAAGCCAAACTCTTTTGGCCTTTCCAAAATTTAAAATACAGCTTAACTATGCCAGAGCATTTGATAAGCAGAGCTATATAGTTAGTTTTCATGTATCTAAGTTACTAGTTTTCTGGGACCTGCCAACATTTCCATTTTAGGCTCATAAGATTAGAAAGAATAATTTGAAAATATGTCAAAACCTTACATTTTCCACACAGGCCCTGGCGCACATCATCGAGGGGTGGACTTGATGGTTCCCTGGCTACTTCTCTTTTTTCCCTGTGGGTTGCCCCCCTTTGTCCACTCACTGAAGGGTAGAGGGTGTGTAAAACAACTCAGAGCAGCCTGCATTGTTTTAGTAAAGTACTAGAGTCAGAGAGAACGGAAGATGGGAAGACTGTGGAACTGTGAACTAAAATCAGGTCTTACTTAGTTACAGTGCATGAGAGAAGCTCCGATGGCTGGTAAAGTACTGAGAAAGGAGTCAGGCAGTGCCTCCGTAGTGCTGTCCACAGAAGGTGATGTGCACCCCTGGAAAGAGTGATACATTCCTACCCTGTGCTCAGTCTCCCCTTAGACCCCCCATTCATCAATGCTGTCCCCATATCATCTGTGCTTATACCCCCTCACACACACAAGACACACCCTTACCTGTACTCACCCCTGCTCACACATGCAGGTACACACACACTCATTCCCTCTCACATACACAGCACACCCTCACCTCTCCTCACACCCACTCACAACCACACACACAGATGCATACTCACTCATATACACAAACACACTCTCACACACACACAACACATACACACACACCCTTATACACAGGTGCGTGTACACCTTCTCAGAAGTGTGTTCCAGAGGGCAGGGCATTGTTCTATAGCAGAATGGAGTGGAGAGGACCCTTGACCAGGAATGAGAAGGTTTGGTTGGCTGTGTGACCTTGGGCAGACTCTTTATCCCATTGTGGCCTCAGTTTCCCCACATGGAAAATTAGAGATGTGAACCGTGAAATGCTTAAGTTTGCTCCCAGTCCCAGTGCAGGCAGGAAGAGAATCTCTTTTCTCAAGATGTGCTCCCACCACTCCCGCAGTGAGGGCTTCTCAGAAACCAAAGACGATGCTGAAATGATTAATGAGGGAACAAAGATGAATCCATTTCAGCCTTCCTAGTTAACGATTTTGTAACCTGCTGAGCTGGTCTGGCACCTTCAGATCTGTTATTCAGGGTGGGTTTTTGTTGGTCTTTTCTAGGCTTTCAAATAATTTGCCTTGACATGTCACCCATCCCTCCTGCTTTCACCTCCTGGCCAGCTGGGGATGGTGCTGGAGGCCAGGCCAACACTCAGAGCCATTTGGAGATGGCAAGGCTGCCACTCTGGCTGCAAACACCAGAAAGTGAGTCACCTTGGGTGGTGACCTTAAAGGGAGAGACAATCAGTGATGGCTCCTCAACAGCATTTCTAAAGGCCCAAGATGCGCACAGTCGCTCCCCTTTTCACAGCACTTTGCCGCAGGCAATGCACGTTCACACCTATTAATTACTTCATTTGGCTCTTACAAGAGCTCTAAAAAGAAGAGAGTTCAAATATTCTTATTGCAATTTTTGATAAAAGGTTAAGTGACTTGCCTTAGGTCACAGCTAATGAGGAGCAGAGGCGAGGCTGCCCGTGGGTTTTTCTGATTGACAGGCCAGGGCCTTTCCTAGAGCTTTTTATCATGTCTTAAGAATACCGGTGTCTGAGACTCACCCCCAGTGGTGAAGGGGCTCATGGGGTCAGCATGGGGGATGGGAATCCAGCTTGTTAGCTAGATCCCCAGGGGATTCTGACACACCCCAGGTTTGGGGGCCCCAGATGTACGTCATCCTTCGGATGGGGCAGGCTTGGTGTGGTAAGGAAGCTGTGAGGTATGAAAGTGTGTTGCTTTTACAATCCTGAGGCCTGGTTTATAATTCTGTGTGACACCCTGTAATCACTCTCAGTCCCAGTCTCTTCACCTGATCATGAGGAATATGAAGCTGGAGTGAACCCCTCCCCTACACACACACACACACACACACACACACACACACACAGGTACTCCAGCATTAGCTCGGGAAGGTAACGTTTGGGAAAGCCCTCGTTATGTACATGAAGGGTTGTATCAGTTAGCTTTTGATGTGGTAGCAAACAGCCCTGATTTGTCAGAGACTTAGAACCATCAACCACTTATTTCTTACTGACTTTACGTGAGGGCTGCAGGTTGGTGTAGTTTTGCTGGCCTCTGCTGGGCTGGACTGAGCCAGACTGAAGAGGTGGCCTTTCTCTGGGACAGGCTGTTCTCGAGGTGGTGGGTAGGAACCCAAAGGGCAGAGGCAAATCCCCCAAGTATATTTCAACTTTCACTCAGACATCTCCTACATCACACCCTCACTCTCATCTCATTAGCCAAAGCAAATCTCTTGACCAAACCTAAAACCAATGGAGTGGGGAGCTACATACTCCACCTACAGGGAACCGTGGCCTGGGTGGAGTGGGAGTGAATAATTGTCAACACATAATACAGTTCAGCATAAGGAGGTTGTTATACTGCCCACAGTTACAGAACTCATGAGCTTCAACTCTAGCGGCTGAGTCAAACTCTCTATTGTCTGGTCAGCTGATTGTCTTCTAGTCTGAGTGGCTTCAATCCCGTGCTGGCACTTTTCTGGCTGTCTCTGTCTCAGTGTCTCTTGCAGACCCTTCCTCTCCTCCATCTTCTGCTCCAGCACTGTTTGTGTCTCAAAGGAAAGGCTCTCGCCTTCAGGGACCATGCAATATAAATGCAAACATGGAGAGGCAGCTATGAATCCCTGCAGTATTCTTGAGTGCTTGGCACCCCTATCACTCAGCTTGGCATGGGCAAACTCACTCATGCTTCTCTCCTGCAGGAGGGACAACTGCGAGGAGAGACCACAGAGAGAAGACAGGGACCAATATTCGGTGCCCCGGGGAGGAACTGAGTGTGGCTAAGGGAGGCCAGAAACATGCAAGGATTTCAGTGAGAGGAAGAAAAATATCGTCAGCGTGAGTTCTGCCCACTGTTTCAGGGACATGTCCCCCAGGAGGAGGAGGAGGCCCCACACCTAGGACCCACAGCGCATGTGGTTCTGAAGGAGGCCTGAGCTGGCCCACGGTCAGAGCGCGGTCAGAGATCATGTGTCAGAGGGCCCAGTATTCTGTAACCAGCCTCACCCTTGTGTGGCAGTGTGGTCACTTCAGTGGACTCCATCATCATTGGGCCTGTTGTCACTGAACAAACTTTTGTCCCATACCTAATGCCATCATTCCATGAGCACATATCCAGTGCTTCCTGTGGGCTGGACCCATCTCTGAGGACATGGAGATGAACAAGCCCCCGGCCTTGACCTGAAGGGTTCACAGTCTACAGCACAAGTAGATGTATGCAAGACCTTATACGGCAGCAGAGGCCCAGCAGAGATGCATGAGCATCACCCGGGATGGTACAGACGAGAAGTTTACGTCTCCAGCTGCCTTGTCTCCTTTTCCATAATGATAATAAAAACTAGCATATCTGGAGCACTTTAGTTTCTTTATTTCATTTTCTCCCTGTGCTCCTTATGCTAACGTACTGGGGCAGGGGAGCAGCATGCGAGTTAAACAGTCTTGGAATTCTAATCCTGGCTCTGTGACTCATTAGCTGTGTGACCCCATGTGAGTTATTTCCTCATGTCATCAATGGTAAACTTGGGACCATAATACCTCCTTTTCAAGGGTTCTGTGAGGTTTTGAGCCAAAATGCTCACATTGCCCAGCTCAGTCTCTGGACAGTCTTTGGATAGCATCTTCTTTCAAAATGCTGCATATTCTAAATGTGATCACTTCTCATGAACCTCACTGTAACATCCTTTGCTAGTTAGGTGAATACTAGCTGCTGCAATAAACAAACCTCTTGATTTCAGGGTCTAATAAAATAAAAGTTCATTTCCCCCTCATATTAGAGTTTAACGCAGGTGTTCATGATTGGGAAGGGGCCTTCTTCCATGGAAGCTTCAGGGACCCAGACCACTTTCATCCTGTGGCCCCACCATCCCTGCGTCTTCAGAAATCACTGCCTACAGCAGATGGGCAAAGAGAAGGAGGAGATAACATACTGCTTCTTAACTGCCTTGGCCCAGAAGTGAAATACATCACTTCTATGTATATTTCATTGGCAAAAAAGTCAATGTCCACTGCTACGAGCAAAGGAGACTGAGAAATGCAGTCTCTTTGTGAACCAGGGAAGAAAAAGGTCCAGGCAGCCTGTGCCACACACCATTTCTCCCTCAGACCATGGCAAACGCTCCCCTGAGCCCACTCTCACCCCATATACGCTAAAGGCTCTCCCACACTGCAGCCAGAGGGATCTTTTAAAAGTGTGAATTATGTTGTGCTATGTTTCTGTGCAAGACTCTTCAAATCCAGACTCCTGGCAGTGACCTGCAAGTACTTGCAGGATCTGGCCCCTGCCTACCTCTCTGATCTCATCTCCTGTTACTCTGCCTTCACTCACTCCAGCCCTACAGATCTTTCTGTTCCTAGAACATGCTTGACTTTTAATAACTTGGAGCCTTTGCACTTGCTGTCCCCATGGCCTGTGACAAACTTCCCACCTCTCATTTCGTTCACTTCTCTGCTAAAATAGCACCTCCCTGGAGAAGCCTTTTTTGACCACTCAACCACCCCTCATTTTTTAAAAGAAAATTGTGTTAGGAAATATTAAAAACAGAAAAAGTTATAGAAAATAATAAGATGATAACACCATCCAGCTTTATCAAGGCTTAATATATATAAGAGTTTATTAAAATGAGGATCTTTATGACTCAGTCTTAACTGGGACCCAACGCCAATATAGTACGTACCAGGTAGCCCCATATTCCAAAGCAAGGTGATAGCATTAGCTGATCACCCACCTCCAGCTTATAGAGGGGGTGAGGCTGGAGGGGTCGGAAGAGAGAATTTCTTTGGAGAGAGTGGCTGGAGTGGCATGGCATGTCCCCTCCCGTTTGTGGAAGAAAGAGGGGAGTATTTTCCTCTCCCCTTAACCTAAGAGGTGGAGGCATTAGAAGAACCTCTCAGAGAGACTGTCCTGTGTCCCCTGGAGAAGTCTGAAGAGAAAGCCTGGCTGAGAGCTGAGGGCTGTGTAGTGGAGAGGGGGCTTCTCCAGGGCGAGCTGCAGGTTAGGTGACGGCGGGGTAAGGGTGAGACTCTCCCAGTCAGAGGTTGATCTGAGGAAGCGGGCAGGTGTGGGCTTTGCTCAAGAGGGCCACTGTGTAAGCTCACATTTCCTGACAACGAACCGGCTGGGATGGGGGCTTCCCACAGGACTGGGGGGCATTGCTTCCTCCTCCACCAGAATCTAACTTTTTATTGGGTAATGGAGTACTAGAAGCTGGCCTTCTCAGACAACTCCCTGCACAGCCAGCAACTTTGATGGCTTAGAACCTGGGACTAGACTGTTTATTAGAGACAAGGCTATTCTCAGGTGCTCACCTTAAAAGGTAGCAAATAATCAAGCTCTCCCTGTTGGAACACAGCCCGTCATGTGTCCACAGCTGGCCCCCACATGCCTCTGCAGGATGCTGAGAGAATGGGGGATCTGTGCATCCGCTGGCTCTTCTGCTCATGAGTTCCACCCCAGTGGTAGAATGTATTATTGTTCAGCACATAGTATATATTTTCTTTCCCCAGCCCCCACCCCACCCTCCACCATGGAAGGAGTATACTTACTCACCTCATTAACATTGGGCTTAGCCAAATGAATAGCTTTGGCCACCAGAATGTGAGTGGACATTTCAGTGTGCAAGTTCTAAGCAGAGGCTTTTAAAGGGATTGCCCGTCTGTTGTTTCTGCCTTAAGAACACTATATTTTGGTTGTGGGGCTGCCCTTCAGCTTGGGTCCTAGAATGAAAAGACATACACAGCCATAGCACATGATCACAGCCATTAGCATACAACACAAGGAAGATATGAATAGCTGTTGTTGTAAGCCTCTGAGATTTTAAGGTTGTGTGTTTCACAACTTCATTGTACCAAAAGCTGACTGATAACCAGCTTTCTCCAAGTGACACTTGTGGTTGTTCACCTGAGCCTTGAGCATGACCTGCAGTGAACAGGGTAAGGGCATCAGGAACTGGCATAAGGAAACTGCTATGGACTGAATGTTTGTGTTCCCTCACAATTCATATGTTGAACCTTTAACTCCCAATGTGATGTGTTTGAAGTGAGGCCTTTTGGAGGTAATAGGTGTGGATGAAGTCGTGAGGGTGGGACCACCGTGATGGAATTAGTGCCTTTGTAAGTAGAGGAAAAGATCTTTCTCTTTCCCTCCCTCTCTCTCTCCATACGCACAGAACGTGTTCCAAAGCCCGCATGTTCCAAAGCGGCGTGAGCGCACGGGGAGACGGCAGCTGTCTTACAAGCCAGAAAGCAAGGTCTCACCAGGAGCCAAATCTGCTGACCCCTGGTCTTGGACTTCCAGCCTCCAGACTGTGAGAAACGAATGTCTGTTGTTTAAGCCCCCCAGTCTGCCGTATTTTGTTGCAGCAGCCCGGGCAGACTAAGACAGTAATTGGACTGAGAAGTGCGGTGCTGCTGTAAAAATACTGGAAAAGCAGCTTTGGGACTAGGGAATGGGTAGAAACTAGAAGATTTTTGAGGTGTGTGCTAGAAACAAACGATATTGTCAGAAAGGGTGATTCAAGGTTCAAGGTGATTTTGGTGAGAGCTCAGAAAGAAAAGAGGAGAGCTATAGAGAAAGCTTCCACATTCTTAGAAAATACATAAATAATCATGTACAGAATGTGGGTAAAAATATGGACAATAAGGGCCATTCTGATGAGGTCTCAGATGGAAATGAGGAACATGTTCTTGAACAATGGAGAAAAGACGATCCTTATTATAAAGTGGCAAGGAACTTGGCTAAATTGTGTTTGTGTTCTAGTGTCTTTTGGAAGGTAGAACTTGTGAGCAACTAAAGTGGATATTTAGCTGAGGATATTTCTAAACAAAGTGTTGAAGGAGAGGTTTGGTTCCTCCTGACTGCTTACAGTAAAATGCAAGAAGAGAGAAATGAATTGAAGAAGGAATTGTTAAACAAAAAGAAACCAGAACTTAAATATTTGGAAATTCTCAGCCTATCCATATTGCAAAAAATGAGAAATCATATTTGGAAGAGAATACTAAGAGTGTGGCTACCCAATGAGGAGATTAGTGTGGGTGTGAATCAATGACCTGATCAGCCGTCTCAGCAGAAGCCAGGAATAGAGATGGGATTATACCTGCAGAAACACTGCAAGCTGGGACTAAAAGAAACAGAGAAAATAGGACAGAATGAAGGAAGGCTGCAAACACATGCTATTTCTCAAAAAAAGGGAAGAATGACACCAAAGGTGATTCAGAGATCATCAGAGCTGCCACTCCTGCCACAGGTCCAGGGGCCAGGGCTAGTTCCTCCTCAGTTTCAAAGGAGGCAGGGTGCCTCTCTGGTTTGGAGGGCCAGCACCTCAGGGGCAGAGCCACCCCAGAAAGACATGTGTGCATGGAGCTTAGGGGCGGGACCACCTTGCCAAGCTGTGGGGGTGATGCTGTCACCCCAGTGGGTCTGGAGGCAGAGCCACCCCAGAAAGACATGTGTGCATGGAGCTTAGGGGCGGGACCACCTTGCCAAGCTGTGGGGGTGATGCTGTCACCCCAGTGGGTCTGGAGGGTGCAGCCTCAGACCAAAGAGGATTATTCTTGGGCCTTAAGATCTCATGGACATTGCCTTGCTATGTTTAGGACTTGCCTGGGACCCATCACCCCTTTCCTCCTTCCAATTTCTCCCTTTTGGAATGAGAATGCCTTCCTATACCTCTCCCACCATTGTATTTTGAAAACAAGTAACTTGTCTGGCTTTGTGGCTTCAAAACTGGAGAGGAATTTTGCCTCAGGATGAATTGTACCTCTAGTCTCACCATATCTGATTTAGATGATATTTAGATGGGACTTTGGACTTTAGGCTTTAGAGTTGATGCTGGAACAAGTTAAGACTTTTGGGGCTTTTGGGTGGAAGGAATGTATTTTGCATGTGAGAAAGACATGAATTTGGGGGGACCAGGAATGGAATGTTACGGACTGAATGATTGTGTCTCCCCCAAATTCATATGTTGAAGCCCTAGCCCCAGTACGGTGATATTAGGAGGTCAGGGTTTTGGTGGGTAATTAGGTTTAGATGAGGCCGGGAGGGTAGGGTCCTCATGATGCAGTAAGTGCTCTTATAAGAAGACACCAGAAAGCTAGCTCTCTTTGTCTCCTCCATGGAGGACACATCAAGAAGATGGTGGTCTGCAAGCCGGGCAGAGGGACCCCATTGGGAGCTGAATAGGCTGGCACCCAGATTGTAGGAATTCCCAGCCTTCAGAGCTGTGTTGTATGAGCTACCCGGTCTGTGGTATTTTGTTATAGCAGCCTGAATAGACAAGACAGAACCTAAGGGCCGGATGAGGAAACACATATTAGTTATAGCTATATTTTCCATAAATACACTCTATCAGATTGAAGAAGTTCCCTTTGCTTTGGAGTTTGCTGAGAGTCTTTATCATCAACAGGAAAATGAATAAACAAACTGTGGTATATTCACACAGTAGCATACTGCTCAGCAATAAAAAAGAATAAAGTATTAATACATACAAAAACATGGATGAATCTCAAAAACATATTGAGGAAAAGAAGACAGACACAAAAGAGTACCTGCCATATGATCTCAGTTTTATGTAGTTTAAGAATAGGCAAAACTAATCTGTGGCAATAGAAATGGAATAGTGGCTGCCTCTAGGTGGGGGCATTGATTGGAAAGGGGCATGAAGAAACTTTCCGCAGTAATGGAAACGTTGTCTATTTTGCTATGGGTGTGGCTACATGGATGTATATGTGTGTCTAATTTTGTTGGTAAACTATTATTTGTGTGTATGTTTGCAATTTTATTATGATGTGCTCAGGTTTGGTTTTCTTTGTAGTTAATTCTACTCGTGATTCATAGCACTTCTTGCATCTGAAGCTTGGTGTGTGTGGCCACATTTGAAAATGCTTAGTCCTTACGCCCTCAATACTTGCTTTGTCCAATTTTCTTTCTTTTCTCCTTCTAAAATCACAATACACACACTTTAGGGTGGAGGAGGCCAAAGTGGGACTCCCTCAGGCTAAACTGTCTTGGTGCTTTTTCAGCCCAATTCCTCCTGTGTCTTTGGGGACCCCACATATTTTAAGGTCTCCATCCCAGGGCTGAAAGGTCCAGTTTCCAGACCAACAGAAAGCTACCTCTCAAAATTTGTTTCAGGTGTAAAGGCTCAAAATATGAGCATCCATTCTCCTCCCTGTCCCATGGAGAAGCTGCATTATAATAATAAGTCCTTGTGCCTCAAAGGTGTCATGACCCTGAGCGGGGAAGATGCACTGGCAGACTTTGACACTCTGACCCATGAAAGGGAGCCGTCGGACAGGGGAGGTTACAGATCTTGTCCCCTTGGACAGCCACCTCACCTTCCCTCATTGAAATCTAGTCTCATTTGGGTCAATAAAAACAGTATTTGTACATAATATTATAGTTTAGAAAGTAGCTTCCCATACAATATAACTAAGTCAATGTTTAGACAGCATAAACATAAATATTCCCATTTTACAGATGTGGAAGGTGAGGTTCAGAGTGCCCCCCCCATGTGGTAGGTGGCTTAGAAACATTATCTCCTTGATTTACCTCAAGATGTGTTGGGTGTGAAGCTTCCCCAGCCTGCTCACTGGGCGGAGGGCTGGGTTCCCTCTTGGATCTAACACAAATCCACGACTTTCCATCATACCACGGTTCCTTAGAGTAACAGGGTTGGTAAATGATTCTACCCAAGGCTAAGAGTAACCTTTTTCTAACCCAAATATTCCTTCCTTCCTTTTTCTCCTAGTTTTATATCTTTAAAATATTATTAAAATATTTATTATTTATTTTATTAAAATAATTGCATGAGAATAAAGAAAAGAAAGAAAAAGAGGAAGAAAAGAGAATAATTTATGTATAATTCAATCACCCTAAATCAACTATTTTAGTTTTCTAAGTCTTCTTGTAGTCTTTATCCGCATGCCTACATATTTTATGCTGCTTTGATCATAGCTCAGATATCACCCCAGATTCTGCTCTCTTCTCCTGATGTCACGTCATGGACATTGTCCCATGTTATTGTGTGGTCCTCGATGTAACCATGCTCAATGGCTGTAGATTGTTCTGGTAGGAACCCTAAGCTTTCTCTTCTCCTCTCCTCCCCACTCCACCTCCCCACAGCTGAACATCAGACTTCAAGATGAGAGGCTCTGTGGCCTTCTGTGTACTTGAAGGGAGTGCAATGCTGAGAAGTCTCTTTTCTTAAAAACTCAAACTTGAGCATCAAATAAGAACTAGAACGCATGCTGTTAAAGCAGTGACTTTTAAGGGCTGCTCATCAACAGGTGAGTCTATGTAAATCCCTGCTTAAAACTGCTATATTGCAGTCCAGGAGGAAATGGAAGGTAATGACTCTCTAATGCCTTCATTTTCCCGGACATTCAGCGGGGATGGCAATTTCATTTAAGGGAAAATTTCAGCAGGAATCAATTTTTCTAAATCAAAATCCAGGGTCACTGATTGTTAAGGCAACCATGGGTACGCTAATGATGCTATTTATAGTTAGGTTAATACGTATGCATAATAAGAGAAAATTATTTACAGAGATGATGCATTTAATATTGGGAGTGAAGCAGATTTACAGCCTGGAAAATGTAATTGCTTTTTGATATCAATTAAAGGACTGTTTCCAAAATCAACAAGAATTTGAAAGAATAGCGTGAGCCCGAATGAATGATAAGTGACTTGGAAGCAATTTTAAAACCTTACATGGCTCAATTCTCTTGAGCCCCATGAAGGGCTTTATGGGCCTTTGAGAACTAAGGTAAGATTTTTTTAAAACTTCCATTGATTCAAAATGAAAGCAAAGCTTGCACACACCACTGAACTGCCACTTGTGTCGCTACATAAAGCCATGTTGGACATGGAGCTCTGGGAGTGATGAATCAGAGGGAACGGGAGAGCTTGGGAGTGGGTGCCTTATAGGCTGGAGCCAGACAAAGAAACACTTGCTGAGCCTGCGGAGGGGATCAAGGCCTGCCCTCGGTGGAGGTGTGGGCAGCCCCTCAGCTCCAGAGCTGAGCAGCGGAGGCATCCAAGAGACACCAAAGGATGAAAAGCATACAATTTTTTCAATCCACATATATTTATGGTGCATATACTAGGTGGAGGCACCTTGAAAGGCTCTGAGGAGACAGGGATGAATAAGAAAGGGTTTTGTCCTTGACAGTTTCATGGACTAGAGGAGAAGGCAGATGTGAAAGCAGCAAGAGGATGATATAACGTTTGTTCCCATTTATCGAGAACTTACTATGCGACAGGCTATGCAGCAGGCACTTGGCATGCACAGTCACCAGAGGACTCTATTTTATAGAGTAAAAAAACTAAGACAACATGAGGTCATACAACCTGCCCAAGGTCACCTCGCTAGCAAGTCCAAGAGCTGGAAATCAAACCCACGCATTCTGCATTTGGTAAAGTTGCTAACACTGCTTCCATTGGGGTCTAAGTCGTGGACCTTTGCTGTGTGGTGCCAAAGTAATGGCCATAACACCAGTGGGAACCCTATAAAGGTGAATGCCCAGTGCTGTGGGGCTGGCTGGGAGGAGGAGACTCACTTTGCCTGGCGAGGTGGGGAAAGGCTCAGCCAGCTGATTTCCCAGAGGCAATGACATTTGACCAACTGTTCAAGGATGAATGGGCATGGGTTTGGCAAAGAACATAGAGAAAGATATTTGACAAGGACAGA
The DNA here is from genome assembly GCF_020826845.1 of Diceros bicornis minor. Classification (NCBI taxonomy): domain Eukaryota; kingdom Metazoa; phylum Chordata; class Mammalia; order Perissodactyla; family Rhinocerotidae; genus Diceros; species Diceros bicornis. Next base: position 17,247,126 of record NC_080741.1, read on the forward strand.
ATTGTAGCAAATGCAAGGAGACAAACACGGGCCACAAGATAGTCTTGATACTTGCAGGCTAGTTCATCTCAAACAACGGGTGCCATCCCTATTTTTAACGATTCCCCATAGCATTTGCCAGTGACAAAGTCTGTTGGCAAGTGGTCGCTGACTACGCATCTGAAGGGTGCCTGATTCTCAGCATAGCACTAGCTCAGGAATCTGAAGGCTGGGGTAAGAGTTCTGCCACTTCCTTGCTGTGTAACAATGGGCAAGTTACTTAACCTTGCTGAATCTCTCTTTCTCTGTTTGTAAAATGAGGATGTAATACCTATTTCTAAGTTTTTTTGTGAGGTTTAACATGCAATACTGAATCTAAAGTGTCTGGTAGGGGGCCTGGCACAGAATAAGGCTAAATAATTCTAAGTATCTATATCTATATTAGTATCTGTGTCCATATATATATTTATCTTTATCTTTTAATACTTGTCCTCAAATAACGTATGAATCCTAGTTGCCATGACAAAACCAAGTACTGTGTTATCAACTGAGACAGACAATCATAGGCTCATACAGACTTGGAATCGGGGGGCCCCTAAGAGCTTATCTGGTACAGGCTTCTGGATGGTGTCTGATTCTCAGTTGAGTGTGCTTTCCAGCATACCACATTGTATGTGGCATCATACCCAGTTCTAATGATAAATTTTAAACAAAAGGCAGAAAATAGATGTGTGTCCTGATTAAGTACTTGGGTATGGAATCAGTATGCCAAGGCTTTAATCCTGGGTCCATTACCAACTACCTATGAGAGCTTATATAATTTCATATACTTTGCTGTGCCTTAGTTTCTTCATCTTTAAAATGGAAATAATTACACCTACCTCATCAGATTCTTGGAAGGATTAAATGAGAGAATATATGTACATCTCCTAGGGCAATGCTTGATCCATTAGTAAGTGTCCAAAAAATGTCCATTAATGTTAATATCAAAGCACTGCTAAGTTACAACAAGCAGCTTACTTCTTCCAATAGGTTGTCAGCGCAATCTGTGTGGCCCTACCAGCATAGCCAAAAAGTATGTGGACAGTGGTTTGGAATTTTCAGCAAGAGGGTTTGATCTATACTCTGTTTCCCTCATGGGCTTGCAGAACAGGACTTCCATTGATCCAGAACAAATTTAGATAAATTCTATTGGCTCAGAAATTGATCTTATGTGAGTGCTGGCTTGTCTCCTGTTATGATGTTGCCAGGAAGAAATCAGCATCATCTTGGGATGGAGGAGGTACAGAAGGATCAATCCCAAAATAGCTATAAAGAAAATCCAAGAAACAAGCTATGCTGGGGAGAGCCTCACTCATCTGAGAGAGTTGACGTAGCAAAGGGTTAAGGGATTGGATTCTGGAGGCACCCTGGGCAAGTCATCTTGCTTTGCTCTGCCTCAGATACCTCATTTTGTGAAATGGGGATAATTATAATACATAATTCACAAGTTTGTTGTAAAGATTAAATACATGTACATATAAAGCATTTAGAAGGTAATAAATGCCAGATAGTCATCAGATATTATTGATAATACACGGATCAAGTGCAGTAAGCCTAGAAGTAGTTCCAAGGGATTAGAAGTGGCAGAGGAGAGGATGGGAATTCCTGCTTCTTTGTCTCTGATTTCTCTCACCATTCTAGTAGCATCACTTTTTGTTAGTGCTGTTCCTTGCAGACAGAATATACTAAAGGCCAGCTGTGGGCTTTAGCAGTGTGCAAGATCCTGTAGGGGGCCCACAAGGAGGAGCAAGAGGAGCGGGCATCATTTTCACCTCCAAGGAACTCTCCATCGGAAAGGAAGACACTTCCATGCAGAGTGCATTTATCTGGTGTGGACGCTTGGCTTTGCACTAGCTCAGGCAAGAGGAGAGCAGGGGCTAGAGAGACACTCTGCTCTAAGCACAATCCAGGAGGGTATGAGGGCGTTCCAGGTAAGAGGACATCAGAAGCAAAGTCAGAGAGGCATGGCCTAGTGTGATAAGTTGGGAGAGGGGGTGAGGAGACCAGTCTGGCTGGAAACGAGGGGTTCAACTTAAGAGGCTGCTATAGATAACGTTGTCAGCTGGGCCGAGATTCAGCTGGTGCCTGCGTTAGGGTCATACTGATTGTTAAAGCACTGAAATATGCCCACATACTGTCATCAAATGCTCAGCACTACAGGGGGCCTCCAGGGCCAGCCTCCTCTAGCACTATGGCCAATGACCAATTCTGATTGGTCAGTGGAAGATCACCCTAATTATCAGCACATAGAGCACCTTGAGGGCCAGGCTGGGGAGATTGTGCTTTATTCTGGAGACCGCAGAGACCCACTGGCAGTCTGTTATCTTTAAACAGTCCCTCCGTTGTGGAGAGGCATAGCGGGGCAATGCCTCCTGCTGCAGGGACATTTGATCCCTCCAGACTCAGCCACAGGCATTTGCTCTTTCCCACAGGTTTCCCGTGGGCTACTTGGGCCCCATCAGCCACACCATTGATGCCCACACTGAGGTCACCACACCGGCACAGGACAACAGAGCTGCTCACTGTCCTTCCCCTGACCCCAATTTCATCACTGTGATGGTAAGCAGTCACCTCTCCTATCCTTTACGAAAGATATTGGTGGTCACTTTGGATCTGCCTCTGCCTTTTGCTTTCCCTGTACAAATAGTTGGTTTGTCCTGCTAATTATTTCTCAACAATTTTTCTTGTGTGTTCTTTTGTCTCTCCAGCCTCAGGGCTGTCCATCTCTCTGACTGGTCCCCCACACACCACTTGATCAGTTAGCACATCCCCTGTCGCTGAATCGTCTCTTAGCATCTGCCACTTTGATCTTGTCTCCTAACCTCCCTCCAGGGACAGAGGGGTGGGGGCTAACAGGGAGGGAGTGCAGATCCTGGTTACTCCTAAGTTGAGGCATCTGTTGATGAGGATGACTGCCCTAAAGAAGTGCTGATGCACTAAAGAACGGCTTGGGCCAATTGGGAAAGCTTCCTTGAGGGCAAATTGGAAATTGATTCCTGATACTTTCAAGTTGAAAGAGGGAAATGCTCTTTGTTTTCTTTAAATGTCTGGGTAATTTTATCAAGGAGGTTGACTATATTGGAAATTTTGATTGATTCAGAAACATAATTATTTCAATTCAGAAATATACAAAATTACATTGGTTAAAACAACCATTTTCCTATCTTGTGTTTAAACAGATTATAGGATTCTTTGTTCTCTTCTCTGTGGATGGTTATTGAGCAAAATCTGGATCTCCCAGCTGCTGATTTCCTTCTTTTTTGGACTCAAGGCACACAATGGGTGCTATTTCTTCTCTCCAGCACTTCAGAGTCAAGTGGTGTGAAGAAGTCCAAGGTAGAACTTTCTGGCAAATCCTTTGAAGAACTGCTGAAAGGATGATCAGAAACCATCTCCCAGATAAACAGAGGACTCAAGAAGAAGATGAGGGTGGGTCATGAGTTTGCCTCTTTCTTTATCAAGCCTGAGATTTTCTGACTCTATCATTTTCTCCTCATTGCCTCTGTCACCTCCCCAACCCAGTCCCCATCACCCGAATTCTGTCTGACCCCCTACAAACATTTTCAGCTACTCTCCCCATATTGGCTCTCGTTTTTTCCTGTATGTCATTCATGTTACTTCAACCCACTTACAAACACCTTGAGGTCTTGGAAGCTCTAGCCCACCAAGGTACTGAAAGAAGGGGTCCACAGGCTCTCCATGACAATTTGTTTGTTGACATTTACACTGATGAGAAATGGTCCCTGTAGTCCCTTGGAACTCAATCCAAGGAGATTGGTTCTATAAGTTGAACCACTGTGGCCAATGAAGAGACAACTGTCTGCTTTGATGCAATTATATGGTTACTGTCTTTGTATAAATGGATGACTGAGGGTGTGACTCCACATATCTATCACCTTGGAAAGCCAACATCAATAATCTGGGCAGGTGCCAAGGAGACATAATTGGGTGCTCCGTGAGACAGCCTGCCCAGGGCAGAGGAAGGGAGGCAGGGTAACATCCCAGTCAAGCACTCAGGCCCTGAGGTCAGCCTGCCTATGTTGGAATCCCAATTCTGCCATCAATTTTCTGAGTGAAATTGGCAATGATTTTAGACATTCCTTCACTTCATAGTGAGCAATCAAAAAATAGTGCTGAGGACAGAGAACCTCAAAAATGGAAATTATTGCTGAAAGGTCCCCTTGCAGAAGATAACTAGGACTCAATCTGTCAGTAACCAGAAACTGGTTTTCCTGTTACTCTTGTGAAACTACTTCAGATCTCTGTTTAAAAAGCCTCACAAAGGTCTGTTTCAATATGTTTATGTGTCTTGGGAGTTATCAGGAAAGGTAAGTCCTCTAACATTGTTCTTTGTAAAAATTGCTTTGGTTATTCTAGGTATTTTGCATTTGTATATACATTTTAGAATTTACACGTAAATTTTGGCTTATAAATTTCCTCAAAAATGCCTACTGGAATTTTAACTGAGACTGCATTGAATATGGGGAGAATTTCCATCTAATAATATTGAATCTTCCAATTCACAAAATAAAGCAATATATTTTTCCGTTTATTTAGGTCTCAATTTCTCTTAGCAACATTTTGTAGTTTCACGATAGAGGTCTGGACCTCCTTGTTAGACTTATTCCTACATATTCCATATTTTTTTGGTGCCACTCTAATGGATTTTTAAAAATTTCACTTTCCACTTGGTTGCTGTAGGTATATAAGAATAAAATTGTTTTTGCATATTAACCTTATAACCTGCAACCTTGCTAAATTCATTCATTAATTTTAGTATTCATTAACTTCCCTGCTATTTTAGTCATCATAGCTTCCCTGGTATTTTCTACATGAACAATCATATCATCTGCAAATAGGGAGAGTTCTACTTCCTTCTTCCTTTCCAGTCTGTATTGATTTTATTTTCTTGTCTTAATACAATAGCTAGGACTACAGAAAAATGTGAATAGATGTGGTGAACATGGGCATTCTTGCCTTGTTCCTGATCTTAGGAGGTAAAGCATTCAGTCTCTTACCATTAAGTATGATGTTAGCTGTGTTTTGTTTGGTTTTGCTTTGTTTTTAGATATAGATGCCCACATTGAAAAAGTTCCATTCCTAGTTTGATGAGAGATTTTTTAAAAATTATGAATGGGTGTTTAATTTTGTCAAATTCTTTTTTGCATCTAATGAAATAATCATGCATTTTTTTCCCCTTAATTTTGTTAGCATGGTAAATTGTGTTGGTTGATTTGCACATGTTAAACCAACCTTGCATTCTTGGAATAAGCTCTACTTGGTTATGATGTATTTTCCTTTTTTATATTTTGTTGGATTCAACTTGGTAATATTTTTTTTTGAAGAAGAAGATTGGCCCTGAGCTAACATCTGTTGCCAGTCTTCCTCCTTTTTTCCTTTTTTCTCCCCAAAGCCCCAGTAGATAGTTGTATGTCATAGTTGTACATCCTTCTAGTTGCTCTATTTGGGACATCACCTCAGCATGGCTTGAGCAGCACGTAGGTCCGCGACCGGGATCCAAACCGGTGAACCCTGGGCCGCCGAAGCAGAATGCATGAACTTAACCACTATGCCACCAGGCTGGCCCCTCAACTTGCTAATATTTTATTAAGGATTTTTGCGTCTATATTCGTGAGAGATATTGGTTTGTAATTTTCTTTTCTTTCTTATGCCTTTGCTGGGTTTTGCTATTAAAGTTATACTGATCTCAGAAAATGAGTTAGGCATCGATCTTTCTTTCTCTATTTTTTGAAAAACTTGTGTAATAGCGTTACTTTTTTCTTCACTGTTTGATAGAATTCACCAAGATAACTGTCTGTATTAGTTTCTTATTGCTGCTGTAACAAATGTTCACAAACTTAGTGGCTTAAAACAACACAAATTTATGTTACAGTTCTCAAGGCCAAAAGCTGAAATGGGTCTCACTGGGTTAAATTCAAGGCATAAGCAGGGCTGTATTCCTTTTTGGAGGAAGATTCTAGGGAAGAATCTGTTTTCTTGCCTTTTCCAGCTTCTTGAGGCTGCCTGCATTCTTTGGTTCATGGCCCCTTCCATTTCCAAAGTCTATAGTGGCCAGTTGAGTCCTCAGGTTGCCTCTCTCTGACATTGACTCTCTGCCTCCCTCTTTCACATTTAAGGACCCTTGTGGTTACATTGGGCCACCTGGCTAATCCAGGATACTCTCTCTACCTTAACGTCAGCTGATTAAGAATATTAATTCTATCTGCTACTTAATTCCCTTTTGCTAAAACATATTCACAAATTCCAGGGATTAGGATGCAGATATCTTTGGAAAGTCATTATTCTGCCTACAATAGCAGTTCAGCTTGAAGTTTTCTTGGTGGGATGTATTTAATTTTTTCTCCAATTTTTTAAAATAGATATAGCTCAAAGATGGTGGGGTAGGCAGGCTCTGAACTCACCTCCTTCTGTGGACACAGCCAATTTACAACTACTCGTGGAAAAATTACCCCTGAGACAGAACGAAAACTGGATAAGAGGAATTCCTGCAACAAAAGACGATCCTAATTGAGGTGGAAGAGGCAGAAACTCCCTTCTGGAGAGGAAAAACGCCGCCTTCAGAAGCCACCAGCTTCGCGGCCGCCCGGGAGCAGCCCACAGGTATGGAGCCCTCCCTGTAGGAGCGGGGCCCTGAGCTGGGGAGCGCCCCCACTGGGGGCATTTTGCGGACCCAGCACAATTGAGACAAGTGGCATAACATCTGACTTTGCCTGCTACTAAAACATTGGGGAGTACCCCCAGAAAAGCTGGTTCACAAAGAAATTAAAACCAGCTCTTAAAGGGCCCACACGCAAACTCACCCATTTCAGAAAGCAACCTAAAATCACCAGAAAGAAAGGTGCACAGTGCTTTGATGAAAAGAGACTCACCTGATAGGCCCTGAGTGCATCTTGGTGAGAGGTGAGACCTCTCCATGGACTGGGACATTGGCGGTCCATTGTTGTGGCCTGGTGTGGGCGTGCTGACACAGACACTGGCATATGCCATTGAAGTTCTCCCTGGGGCCTGCTAGCCCAGGGTCTGCCCCACCCACTAGAGCACTGATTTAATCCAGCTCAGCCAGGGCAGGCAGCCCACCCTAGAGACTGGCCCCACTCAACAACAAGCCCTCAGGCAACTTGTGGGCCTGCATAGATTGGTGACTGGATTCTCTGCAGCCTGGCAACTGAGCCCACTTCAGTGGGGCAGGGCATGCACAAGGAGCGGGTGGAGAGTGTGGGGCAGTGGTGGAGTGTGTGGGGCTCCCACCGTGGGGAGACTGGGTCCACTTCAAGAGGTCGGGGTGCGCACACGGGGCAGAACTGTGTTGACTGTGTGTGTGGACCTGTGGGCGGCAGGGCTTATCAGCTCCAGAAGACTTGTGCTTCTCAAAGACCCACATAGGGGGTTTGCCCCACATTCCAAAGCTTGAAACAATTGGGTGTTCCCATGCCTGAGGCCAGCCGCACCCAGCTGCGATCCTCAGAGAGCTAACAAGAGACCTAAAGGCTGGAGGCTTATAGCAATTGTAAGGCCCTGAGCCTAACAACCTGACACGCTGGGGGCCTACTCACTTAAAAGAAATACTGCAACACAAATATGGTATTAGAACTTGCAGCCAACTGTGCTGGGGCTCCCCACACCTGATAAAGAGACTGAAGGGCACACAACAACTACAAGCAGCTGAGCATTACAACAGCTGGCCAGGAGCATAACTCAGCCTTCCTGGGCACCTACAGGGAGAGCAAACAGGCAACAACAGAAGGACACACGTAACCCACATAGGGGTCACCCCTGGAACGTTGAGAACTGAGGGAAGCACACTGCAGGTCTCCTAAGGCATCACTTACATAAGGTCATCTATCCAAGAGCAGGAGACATAGCTGACCTACCTAATACATAGACACAAGCACAGGGAAAGAGGCAAAATGAGGAGGCAAAGGAATACATTCCAAGTAAGGGAACAGGACAAAACCCCAGAAAAGGAACTAAGTGAAACAGAAATGAGCAACCTACCCGACAGAGAGTTCAAACAAAGAGTGTTAAGGATGCTCACTGATCTGGGGAGAAGAATAGAGGAACTCAGTGAGAATGTCAACAAAGAAATGGAAGATATAAAAAAGAACCAATCAGAAATGAAGAATACAATACTGGAAATGAAAAATTCACTAGAGAGACTCAAAAGCAGAGTAGAGGATACAGAAGAACAGATCTGTGAGCTCGACGAAAGACTAGAAGAAATTACCTAAGCTAAACAGGTAAAAGAGAAAAGAATTAAAAAGAGTGAGGACAGTCTAAGGGACCTCTGGGACAACATCAAGCGCACTAACATCAATCTTATAGGTGTCCCGGAAGGAGAAGAGCGAGACAAAGGGGCAGAGAATCTATTTCAAGAAATAATAGATGAAAACTTCCCAAACCTAAGGAAGGAAACAGACATCCAGGTACAGGAATCACAGAGAGCCCCAAACAAGATAAACCAAAAGAGGCCCACACCGAGACACATCATAATCAAAATGTCCAGAATTAAAGATAAAGAGAGAATCCTAAAAGCTGCAAGAGAAAGTCAAGTTACATACAAAGGAAACCCCATAAGGCTATCAGCTGACTTCTCAGCAGAAACATTACAGGCTAGAAGAGAGTGGCACGATATGTTTAAAGTGCTAAAAGGAAAAAACTTACAGCCAAGAATAGTCTACCCAGCAAGGTTATCATTCAAAATGGAAGGAGAGATCAAAAATTTCCGAGACAAGCAAAAATTAAAGGAGTTTGTCACCAAGAAACCAGTGCTACAAGAAATGTTAAAGGGACTGATTTAAGGGGAAAAGAGAAGACCACAAATAGGAAAAATTATCTATTTCCATGATAAGAGGGTAATGGATACAAATGCACAAAAAAGAGGTTAGATATGATATCAAAAACATAAAAGGAGGGAGGAGGAGAGTTAAAGAGTAGAGCTTTCAGACAGAGGGCAAACTAAAGAGACCATCAATTCTCTATAGAAGAAGAAAGGAACAGAGGAGGACTACTAAAACACTGAGGAAAAAAAAGTTAAAAAATGGCAGTAAGTACATACTTATCAATAGCTACTTTAAATGTCAATGGACTAAATGCTCCAATTAAAAGGCATAGGGTGGCTGATTGGATAAAACAACAAGACCCATATATACGCTGCATACAAGAGACACACTTCAGACCTAAATACACTCACAAACTGAAAGTGAAGGGATGGAAAAAGATACTCCACGCAAATGGCAATGAAAAGAAAGCTGGGGTAGCAGTACTCATATCAGACAAAATAGACTTTAAAACAAAAACTGTAAAAAGAGACAAAGAAGGGCATTACATAATGATCAAGGGAACAATCCAACAAGAGGATATAACACTTGTAAATATCTACGCACCCAATGTAGGTGCACCTAAATATATAAAGCAATTATTAACAGACATAAAAAAGAGAAATAGACGGTAACACAATAATAGTAGGGGACTTGAACACTCCACTTACACCAACAGATAGATCATCCAAACAGAAGATCAATAAGGAAACATTGGCCTTAGATGACACACTAGAACAGATGGACCTAGTAGATATATACAGAGCATTCCATCCAAAAACCGAAGAATACATGTTCTTTTCAAATGCACATGGAACATTCTCCAGGATTAGTCACATATTAGGCCACAAAACAAGTCTCCATAAATTTAAGAAGATTGAAATAATACCAAGCATCTTTTCTGACCACAATGGTATGAAACTAGAAATCAACTACAGGAAGAAAATCAGAAAAGCCACAAATACGTGGAGATTAAACAAAATGCTACTGAACAACGACTGGGTTAACGAAGAAATCAAAGAAGAAATCAAAAAATACCTGGAGACAAATGAAAATGAAAATACGACATGCCAGAATTTATGGGATACAGCAAAAGCGGTTCTAAGAGGGAATTTTATAGCGATACAGGCCTATCTCAACAAACAAGAAAAATCTAAAATAAACAATCTAACAATGCACCTAAAGGAACTGGAAAAAGAAGAACAATCAAAGCCCAAAATTAGTAGAAGAAGGGAAATAATAAAAATCAGAGCAGAAATAAATGAAATAGAAACCAAAAAAACAATAGAAAAAATTAATAAAACCAAGAGCTGGTTCTTTGAAAAGATTAACAAAATTGACAAACCTTTAGCTAGACTCACCAAGAAAAAAAGAGAGAAGGCACAAATAATTAAAATCAGAAATGAAAGAGGAGAAATTACAACAGACACCTCAGAAATACAAAAGATTATAAGAGAATACTATGAAAAGCTATATGCCAACCAATTTGACAATCTGGAAGAAATGGATAAATTCTTAGAATCATACAACCTTCCAAAACTGGATCAAGAAGAACTAGAGAATTTGAATAGACCAATCACCAGTAAGGAGATCGAAACAGTGATCACAAACATCCCCAAAAATAAAAGTCCAGGACCAGACGGCTTCCCTGGTGAATTCTACCAAGTATTCAAAGAATACTTAATACCTATGCTTCTCAAACTCTTCCAAAAAATTGAAGAGGGGGGGAAGCTCCCTAACTCATTCTAGGAAGCCGACATTACCCTGATACCAAAACCAGACAAGGACAACACAAAAAAAAGAAAATTACAGGCCAATATCACTGATGAACATCGATGCAAAAATCCTCAACAAAATACTAGCAAATTGCATACGACAATACGTTAAAAAGATTATACACCATGATCAAGTGGGATTTATTCCAGGGATGCAGGGATGGTTCAACATTCGCAAATCAAACAACATAATACACCACATTAATAAAATGAATAAAAATCAAGTGATCATCTCAATAGATGCAGAGAAAGCATTTGACAAGATACAGCACCCATTTATGATAAAAACTCCGAATAAAATGGATATAGAAGGAAAGTACCTCAACATAATAAAGACCATATATGACAAACCCACAGCTAATATCATCCTCAATGGTGAAAAACTGAAAGCTATCCCTCTAAGAACAGGAACCAGACAAGGATGCCCACTGTCACCACTCCTATTTAACATAGTACTGGAAGTCCTATCCAGAGCAATCAGGCAATAAAAAGAAATAAAAGGGATCCAAATTGGAAAGGAAGAAGTGAAACTGTCACTATTCGCAGATGACATGATTTTATATATAGAAAACCCTAAAGAATCCACCAGAAAACTTTTAGAAGTAAGAAACGAATACGGTAAAGTTGCAGGATACAAAATCAACATACAAAAATCAGTTGTGTTTCTATACACTAACAACGAAGTAGCAGAAAGAGAAATTAAGAATACCATCTCATTTACAATTGCAACAAAAAGAATAAAATACCTAGGAATAAACTTAACCAAAGAGGTGAAAGATCTGTACACCAAAAACTATAAAACATTGCTGAAAGAAATTGCAGAAGACACAAAGAAATGGAAAGATATTCCGTGCTCTTGGATTGGAAGAATTAACATAGTTAAGATGTTCATACTTCCTAAAGCAATCTATAGATTCAATCCAATCCCTGTCAAAGATCCAACAACATTTTTCACAGAAATAGAATAAAGAATCCTAAAATTTATATGGAACAACAAAAGACCCCGAATAGGTAAAGGAATCCTGAGAAAAAGGAACAAAGCTGGAGGTATCACACTCTGTGATTTCAAAATATACTACAAAGCTATAGTAACCAAAACAGCATGGTACTGGCACAAAAACAGACACACAGACCAATGGAATAGAATCAAAAGCCCAGAAATAAACCCACACATCTATGGACAGCTAATCTTTGACAAAGGAGCCAAGAACATGCAATGGAGAAAAGAAAGTCCCTTCAACAAATGGTGTTGGGAAAACTGGATAGCCACATGCAAAAAAAGTGAAAGTAGACCCTTACCTTACACCATACACAAAAATTAACTCCAAATGGATTAAAGACTTGAATGTAAGACCTGAAACTATGAAACTTCTAGAAGAAAACATAGGCAGTACGCTCTTCGACATCGGTCTTAGCAACATCTTTTCAAGCACCATGTCTGACCGGGCAAGAGAAACAATAGAAAAGATAAACAAATGGAACTACATCAAACTAAAAATCTTCTGCACAGCAAAGGAAACCATCAACAGAACGAAAAGACAGCCTAACAATTGGGAAAAGATATTTGCAAACCATACTTCTGATAAGGGCTTAATCTCCAAAATATATAAAGAACTCATGCATCTCAACAACAAAAAAACTACCAACCCAATTCAAAAATGGACAAAAGACCTGAACAGACATTTCTCCAAAGAAGATATACAGATGGCCAACAGACACATGAAAAGATGTTCAAAATCATTAACTATCAGGGAAATGCAAATCAAAACTACGAGATATCACCTCATGCCCGTCAGAATGGCTATAATTAACAAGACAGGAAACAACAAGTGTTGGAGAGGATGTGGAGAGAAGGGAACTCTCATACACTGCTGGTGAGAGTGCAAACTGGTGCATCCACTATGGAAAACAGCATGGAGATTCCTCAAAAAATCAAGGAGAGAACTACCATATGATCCAGCTATTCCACTGCTGGGTATTTATCCAAAGAACTGGAAAACACCAATGCGTAAAGATACATGCACCCCTGTGTTCATTGCAGCGTTATTCACAATAGCCAAGACTTGGAAGCAACCTAAGTGCCCATCAAGGGACGAATGAATAAAGAAGATGTGGTATATATACACAATGGAATACTGCTCAGCCATAAGAAACGATGAAATCCAGCCATTTGTGACAACATGGATGGACATTGAGGGTATTATGCAAAGTGAAATAAGTCGGAGGGAGAAAGTCAAATACCGTATGATTTCCCTCATTAAGTAGTAGATAATAACAACAATAAACAAACACATAGAGACAGAGATTGGATTGGTGGTTATCAGAGGGGAAGCAGGGAGGGAGGAGGGCGAAAGGGATAATTCCGCACAAGTGTTTAGTGATAGGCTGTAATTAGTATTTGGGTGGTGAACATGATGTAATCTATGCAGAAATAGAAGTATAATAATGTACACCTGAAATTTACACAATGTTATAAACCAATGTTACAGCAATAAACAAAAAATTTAAAAAAAAATAAAGAACTAGAAAATGTGAAAAAAAATAAAACAGATATAGCTCTATTCAATTTTTCTCTTTCTTCTTTTGTCAATTTTGGTATGTTTTCTTTTTCAGAAAAATCCTCCATTTCACCTAAATTGTCAGATTTGTTGGCCTAAAGTTGTTCCTAGTATTCTCGTTATTCTTTTCATGTATGTAGGACCTGTGGTGATAAACCTTTTCATTAATAATTGGTGATATGTATTATTTCCCTTTTTTTGCTTCATATTTAGTTAGTTTAGATAGATCTATTTAGTTTGCCAGTTTTGTTGAACTTTTCAAAGAACCAGCTTTTTGCCATGTTAATTTTCTCTACTTTCTGCCTGCATTTTATTTCACTAATTTCTGCTGTTAACCTTTATTCTCTTCCTTCTACTTACTTTGGGTTTACTTTGCTCTTCTTTTTCTAGTTTCCTAAGTTGAAACTCTCGGTAATGGATTTTAAGTCTTTCTTTCCAAGTACAGCTTTACTTACACGTGGCAAATTTTGATGTGTTGTATTTCCGTTGTTTTCAAAGAGATCATTGTATCCATTGGATGCTATGGATCTCCTCTCTCCTTAAGAGGCTTCTTAAAAACTGGGATCTGAAACAGGGCTGTTGCTGCATACCAAAGTGATTTTGAATGGGATCGTTCCCTTGAACTTAAAAAAGACGCTAGCCCTAAACCAGAGGCCTTAGTTCAGTAGCTATTATTTCCTTGCCTTCAAAATATTTTTTGAGAGAAAGAAGTCTCTAATTGTTTCAAGTGTTCTCCAGTTGTTGACCCTCTGAGCCCAAGTTGGAAATCACGTCTTGAATAATCTGTTACCTCCCTTCTAACTAAAGCAAATTAGAAGAATCAGCTTTACCACTCAGCTGGGAGTGACTTTGTTTTTCTTGGTACCTATTTGGACTGCTTCACTGTGCTAAATGGAATGTGCAGGGGCTCCTGGACTAGGTATGTGCTGGGAGAGATGATGCAAAGTAGACTCCATAGGGGGCAGAACTTGCTGAGTAGATTAGGTGTAAAGAAGGGGAAAGCATGTAGGGCTGGAAGTAAGCCTCTGCATTTTATCACAGCTCTGCACAGTAAGGAGACGTGAGAGCAAGTTCTCCCTTCTCTCTGAGTCCGTCCTGCTGAGAGCGTGGGCTATGTGGTCCTCAGAGCAGAGTGTGGATGTGAAAGTCCATTTGGGCTATAATGTGCTGGGGTGACTATTGTCTGGCATGGCTCTCTGTCTAAGCTCCCCACCTGTTGGCCTCTATTTCTCCTGCAGATCTTGCTTTTTTCTTATCTGCAGGTCTGGCTTCATGAGTGTGTGACCTGCACAGTTGCACAGGACCCCACACTGAGAGTGGCCTGTACGTGGTTTAATGCTCTATTGTTACTGTTTTGAAATTCTTAATCATTTTTAGCAAGGAGCCCCACATTTTCATTTTGTGCAGGGCCCCACAAATTCTGTGGCTGATCCCGTTTACCTGGAAAGTCCCTTGAAGACAATGCAATGACTTGGCAAGTAAAAGGGGCATAGCAGGGCTCCAGGGGCAAAGCTCACCAGAGGTCACAGACACAGCTGGGTGCAATCTGGGATCATGTGTCATGTTTCCTTGCCTCATTAAAACAACTTCCAATGTCACCTCCCCCACCTCCACACCTCCTTGTAAGGAGAATTTTTGGAAGGCGAAATCATATTTTCCTGGATATTCCTCACCATACACCTGCCCCAACAACTCCCCCAGTACTCATTCACATCCAGCAACCCAAGAATCAACAGCATCCATATGGTGCATCCTCTATAAATGAAAGCTCTTTTAATTAGTGATGGGACACCTCAAATAATTTCGACAGATGCTTCCATTCTGTGCAAACGGGCACATGTCTTCGCAATTGGGCAATATTGTTCTAATTATATCGTAGCCTCCAGCCCAATTGGGTCTGTCTCTTAGATGGTCTTTCTGAGGGAGAGTACGTGGGTTGGGGAGATCTATTTTATTCACTCTCCCACACACACATGCTATGATATCTCCTTTCAGTATTTAATGTTTGTTAACTGTTTTTTGTTTTGTTTTGTTTTTTGCTATTTTGATTTCCAAGTGCTTTCTACAGTCAGGAAAGGAGGAATGGGAAGGACGTAATTATTTGGCACTAGAATGGATGAGGAGAAGAGTCTCTAGGATTTTTCTTCGTTTTATAATTTCATTAAAAAGAACGGTCTACTTCTTCAAGGAGGTGCAGAGCATGTGACTCAGAGATTCCTTTCACTCTCCTCAATATCCTGGGATTCTGTGGCAGAGATGACAGGGCCTTTTGCTATAATTAAAGCTCCCTGAGGAGAGGTGGGAGAGAGTGTGGTCTCTGAACAGGCTGGGTTTGTATCTGGAGGCGTCAGCATGGTGCTATGTAGTTCTTGGCATACAGTGCGAGAGGGACCTGTAGGCTCGTCATGCTTGGAAGGTGCATTGTCCACGAGATGCCAGTTGTGGATTTTCATGAAATATTTCTAGCTTTACCTCCACCTTCTGAGCACATAGCAGGACTATGCTTTTGTCCGTCTTTGAGGGCTTTATATGGGGCTTCCATATGGGGCCAAATATGCTTCTATATGTCCTTCTATATGGGGCTGTGTGATTTACTTTGGCCAATGAAATATGAGTGGGCATGAATTGTATCCCTTCCAGATTGAAGTCTTCAAGAGCTAGACTTCCGTCCCACTGCTGTGGTGGTCATGGAAACGCATGTCAAGATGAAGTATCCGTCACTCTAATCTCAGCAGAACCCTCCTATGGGCCTAAGACACTTTTGTTGTATTCCACCACTGAGATTTTGAAATTGTTTGTTGGTGCAGCAAAACCTAGCCTACCCTGACTAATACAATAGTGACTAGAGCTGGCCCAGGTTCACTCTCTGGGGACTTTCCACGGGGCCACTCTGATCTGAGGAAAAGAAGGGTTCCCAGAGAAGCAATATGGGGATTGGCTACTGACATATACTCATTTTAGGAACACTTCTCTCTCATTCTGGCACATAGGAATCACCAACCATGAGGCTCTCAGGCTGTTTTAGACAAGAAAGAGCAGCAAGACTCTGGAGCAGAGAGGCACGGAGAGGATGACTCATGTCAAGTTGAGGAACAGGCTGAATGAAGCTGTGGTTGAGGCTGCTTCAGGAGAACCCAAAGTCTCCAGGCAGCCCTGACAGCTTGTCCTCCCTGCTGACCAAGAGCAGGTCCTATCCTTCGCACTTTGCCCTAGCACTCAGGCCAGGCTGTGTTGAGGTGCAGCTGGAGGATGCACCCAGGTGTCTCCATCCAGTAGAGGTGTCCTGAGGATGACCGAGCTTGTTTCCCCTCACTCTTGGTTGTGTAGGTCCATGAATTCTTGGTGAATGGTCTACCAATCTGGTAGACTCACTTGCTATCCTGGTCATCCTCTGATGACCCCCAGGGCCTAAGCAAGCTCAAGGTTCAACTTTCCCACTCCTGCCTCGCTTTACCTGGTGTTGCTCTGGGAACCACCATTAATGAAGCCTCTACTTACAGGAAACATGATCTGGGCCCCAAACAACCAATTGAACAAGAAAGTGAGCATCTCTCCGTCTCTAAGACAGGAGCCCTGTGAGGATTCATAATATTCCCTGAATGCCTCAAAGTTTGTTTTTTTTTTTTTTTTACCGGAGCGGGATATAAACGAAAATTTAGATAAAATCAAGGAGACATGGTAACTTTTGTTTTACATGGCCCCAAACACATTTAAAGTGGTTCTCTGGGGTCGGCCCGGTGGCGCAAGCGGTTAAGTGCGCGCACTCCGCTGCGGCAGCCCGGGGTTCGCGGGTTCGGATCCCGGGCGCCCACCAACGCACTGCTTGGCAAGCCATGCTGTGGCAGCGTCCCATATAAAGTGGAGGAAGATGAGCTCGGATGTTAGCCCCGGGCCAGTTTTCCTCAGCAAAAAAGAGGAAGATTGGCAGATGTTAGCAGAGGGCTGATCTCCTCACACACACAAAAAATAAATAAAAAAATAAAGTGGTCTCTCTGGGTAAATACTCTAGGCTGAGTCTCGCCCAGCCCAGAGGGTTTCTTGCTCTGCCCACTGACAGCCAAACGCTGAGAGAACGGGTCTTCAGCAATGTGGGCACCACCACTGACCTCTGATCTGTATCTTCTCCACACTGACTTAGGTGTACTGATAAACCGCTGTAAAAAGGAGCCCAGAAGGCTCCTTCGGTCCTGCTCAGAGGCAGGGGGCTGGATGAGATGACCTCAAGGGATCTTCCAGCTGAAGGAAGAGTGCATAATTAGGATAAAAACTAGGAAACTATAGGAATTTAAACTTCCATGTATTTCCTGTCTGAGATGACAAAGAAAATAAGTTGGGGCGACATCCAAGTGATTAAAAATATTTGGCATATGTGCAACACGGACACACAGAAATGCTGATGGTGTCAGGACATCAATGCCACTGAGTTTATTTGCACTTGATCTCTGCCATTGGGAGCTCACTGTCTGGTGGGGGAGACAGACAAATATATCCCAAGACTGTGATCAGGGCAGTGTTAGAGACATGTCCAGCTGCTGTGAGTGTGCTGATGGGCAGTGTTCTGACTCTGGACGAATGGATCTCAGTCTGGGTCTTGGAAGAAGTGGAAATTAAGTGACAAGGGTATGAGAGAGCAGCATCCCCAGTACTGCAAATGCTTTCCCCTGGCAGGACGGGGCCCTGCAAGGGAGGGGGCAGGAGGGGAAGACGGAGAGGGCCAGGGGTCAGGTACAGAGGACTGAATGTGCCAGTGAGGGACTGTAGATTTCCTCCTGAAACAGTGGGAAGCTGGGGAAAGATTTTAAGCAGGGGAGAGGCGTGGTCAGATGAGAGCTCTCTCCTCCAGCTTTGGATGGAGAATGGCTGGAGGACAGCGACATTGGAGAAGGTAATCCTGGAGGGAGCTCCTGTACTAGACCAGATGAGAGACGGCCGGGCCTGAGGGGGCAGGGAAGCAGGAACAGAATCTGGGGGATCCAGAATGAAGGGTGAGCACACCCTTTTGCCTTTGCCCTTTCTCAAGGAAGAAACATGCCCTGAGTAGCAAGCCTGCCGATGTCTGGCCTGGACGTGCTTTCCCAAAACAAATGCGTCTGTGGGCTTGTTTGGGATTTGGTTCAGCAACAACTCCACTGGGGGACTTTAAATGCCCTCAGCCCACTCACTCTCTGAGCAGTGGCTTCCCTCCGTTGAGAAGCGATTCCTGGCTGCCAGGCCTCTGTGGCTCTCCTCACTGTCCCACAGTAGGGTCCCCAGCAATAGCTGCTGTGCTGCTCTTATGCCCTGGGCTTCAGCTCTGCTTCACAGCAGCCAATCTGAGATCTGGAGGATCACCCCGCCCAGCTCCGGTCTGCTGGGTCGGCTACCCAGAGGAAGCAGCAAAGGGTGGTTTTGAACCACCCAGGTCAGGAAACTGGGTTCCCATCCTGATAGGCCACGGCTCTCCCTTTCCCTGGGCCTCGGTTTTCATTTCAGGGAAGTGGGGAGCTCAGCCTAATGATCTCGCAAGTTTCTGTTGGTACAGCGATTCTCACACCGTAGCGTGCATCAGAATCCTCTTGGGCTTGTTAAAACGCAGATGGCTGGGCCCCACCCCCAGAGATTCTGATTAGTGGGTCTAGGGTGGGGCCTGCGAACACGTATTTCTAACAAGCTCCCAGGGCATGCTGATGCTGCTGGTTGGGGACCAGACTTTGAGAACCATGTTTTTCCTCCTTACATTCTCTGAGAGCAGGTCTTAGTCATGCCATCTGGGTCCCTCTGCCCTTTACAACAGAGAAAGCAGAAGCACTGTCCTATTTCATTTGGTGAAGGCGGGATCCAGGTTGACTCTCGCACATGGGTGCTGAGCAGTGTTCTCCTGACTTCTGGGCCTGGGAATGCTCTGAGGGAAGTGAGCATGGCTGGGAGACACTGGGAGAGACTGGGAAATCGGGGTGAAGTCAGGGCAGATGCTAGCCCTGAGATCTCCTGCACCGACCTGCAGAGCCGCATGGTCACTTTGCATGCTCCTTCATCCCCTTTTTGGTCTCCTCTCTCCTGATATGTGGGAAAATCAATGCCTGCAAGGTATTAGAAAAGCCATCGAATTGCCCTTACCTGCCACCGGGTGACACCTGATATTGATTTCGCTTATGAAAGTGATGCACTGGTTTGCTAAAGCCTGGAAAAGATCAAATGTTAGGAGCCTCATGATCCTGTCTTCCTTCTCTGCTCTCAGCTAACAGTAGAGGAGGTAATTGGGAAATAATAGACCGAAGGAGCTTTTTTGGTGAGCTCACAAGGAGAACAAAATACAGGAGAATGATTTCATTGGGAGAGAAGGGATTTTAGTATCATTCGTTTTTATTTAGGGCAATTTTCTCTTTAAGTACAACATCCTCCAGACTTGACCATTATAGAACAATAATTTTAACACAACCAGTAAATCAAAGAAAAAAATTACCATGGAGGGAAGATTTTTACAGATGTTCTGATGGTTATGTACCAGGCAGTTAGCTTAGAGCTGGCAAAGGCTGGAGTCTGCCAGAGAGTCTGTGCTGAAGCTGCCCAACTCCTTCAAGGAAGCTCTCTCTCTTTTTAATAGGGGAAGTACTGGTGATAAGACAAATATTTACTAGCTTGTGTCTCCAGGCAACTTCAATGTCTCTGACTCTTGATTTATAATAATACATTATAAACTTCTTTGGTAGAGTTGTTGTGCAAACTGAAATAATGAAAAGTGGCCAGTGCCTGTTAGCAAGTGTTAGGTGTTGCCGTCGTTGTTATGGCATTAGAAGTAACAGCTATGGAAATAGCAGCTGTAGCAGGAGGGCGGAGTTTGCATTTGTTGAATGCTGTGACACCGCAGTGATTTGTGGCCTCCATACTATTTTGTCTTCTTGGACACACAGGAGAACCACATGCCCCAGCTTCCTTTGTAGTTAAAATCACGTGACAGAATTCTGACCAGTGGGATGCTGGTGGAAGTGATGTTATGAGCTGGCTCCCAGCTCGCACTTACAAACATTTTATAAAATCCTACAAACCTTTCTTTCCTGGCTGCATTGACCTTGAGATCACGAATTCCGTGTGTTATAGGCACAAGATGGAGGAGGGCTACCAGACCTGCATGGCAACTTATGTGAGCAATAAATAAACGTTTTCATGTTAAGACCCCGAGACTTGGGAGTTAATCTGTTACTGCAGCATTGCTTATGCTATCCTGACAAACACAAATGTCTACTGTGTGTGAAATAGTAAATTAGACACATGAATACACAATATGACCTCATTTAATCCTCACAGAAACACTGCAAGACGCTGGACCCCTAACCAGCAGCTTCCTGCCTCAACTCCCCTCTGCAGACATGCTTCATGTTCACATCTGCTATATATTACAGAGAGCTGCTATCGATGAGAAAGAAGGGTTTCTAAAACTGGCTGCTTTTTTGCCTAGAATTTCTTTTTCTTATTAGTAGAAGACAGATCGGCCTTCCTTTAACCATCAAGGAATTTCATGTTCTTAATCATGCAAGTTCCAGGATGGGATCTCTGTTGATAGTTCATGATTGTTGCATCTTATTTCTAGACTGTTCCTTTTACCATTTTGTGCAACCATTTTTACTCCAATTAATTATTTTGCCTTATATAATATCTTGAGTGAAATGAATATTGCTACATTAGCTTTCTTTTGTATAAAATTTGATTAAATGCTGTTATTGGACAGGGCTTCACTAACTTCCTCTCTAAAATAGTATTCCCAGTTACTCTAGAGTCCCCACAGCACTCTTTTATGTATTATACACGTTTATTTGTTCATTGCTAATTGTCTATATCCCCTCACCACTAGGACCTATGTATGTCAGTACCTACGGTTGAGGTTTTCATAGATCTGTATGCAATTTTAAGTGATACAATCTCTTGTACATTTTTCCAAGTTTTCTCCAATATTTTGCAGAACTACTGTATGATATCACATCCAAGATACTGACATTGATACGATCGACCAGTTGGATGCAGATATCCCTGGTTTTACTTGTACTCGTGTGTGTGTGCGTGTGTTAATTAAGTTCAATATAATTTTATCATTTGTGTAGGCTTGTGTATCTACCACCACAATTGAGATACTAAATAGTTCCAATATCAGAAAGATTCTTTCTGTGGCCCTTTAATAACTACCCGTTTCCCTCCTAAACTAGCCCTCCTCCTGCAACTCATAATCTATCATCCATTTCTAAAATTTTGTGATTTCAAAATTGTTATGTAAGTGGAATCATAGAGTATGTAATCATACAGTACGTAACCACACAGTATGAGACTGGCTTTTTTTTAAAAGTAACATTCATATAACATAAAATGAACCATTTTAAAGTGCACAATCCAGTGATATTGAGTACATTCACAATGTGCAACCACCACATCTACTAGATCTAAAATATTTTCATCACTTCAAAAGGAAACCCACATCTACCAAGCAGTCACACCCCATTCTCCTCTCCCCAGAGCCCCTGGAAACCACTAACCTGCTTTATGTCTCTATGGATTTACCTCTTCTGGATATTCTGCACAAATGGAATCATACAATATGTGACATTTTGTATCTGGCTTCTTTCACAGCATAATGTTTTCAAGGTTCATTCATGTTGTATCATGTATCAATATTTCATTCATTTTTATGGCTGAATACTATCTCCATTGTATGGATAGACCATATTTTGTTTATCCATTTATGTTGATGGACATTTGGGTTATTTCTGCCTTTTGGCTATTATGAATAGTGTTACTGTGAACATTCGTGTACAAGTTTTTGTTTGAATACCTGTTTTCAATTCTTTTGGGTACATACCGAGGAGTAGAATTGCTGGGTCATATGATAATTCTATGTTTAACTTTTTGAGGAAGTGTCAAATTGTTTCCACAGCTGCTGTACCATTTTACATTCTCACTAGTAATATGAAACATTCCAAATTCTCTGCATCTTCACCAACACTTGTTAGTTTTCGCTTTTTTATTACAGCCATTTTAGTAGGTATAAAGTGACATCTCAATATGGTTTTGATTTGCATTTCCCTAATGACTAATGATGCTGAGCATTTTTTCATGTGCTTGTTGGCCATTTGTATATCTTCTTTGGAGAGATGTCTATTCAAGTCCTTTGATCATTTCGTAATTGAGTGGTTTGTCTTTTTGTTGTTGAGTTCTTTATGTATTTTGGATACTAGACATTTATCAGATATAGTGTTTGAAAATATGTTCTCCCATTCTGTAGGTTGTCTTTTAATTTTCTTGATAGTGTCTTTTGAAGCATAAAAATTTTTAATGTTGATGAAGTCCAATTCACCAATTTTTTTTCTTTTGTTGCTTGCTCTTTTGGTGTCATATCTAATAATCCATTGCCAAATCCAAGATTGTGAAGATTTGCCCCTAAAGCTGCCTACATTCCTTGGACTGGCACCTTCCTCCACATTCAAAGCCAGCAGTGTAGCATCTTCTCCCTTCTCTGACCTCTGCTTCTATCCTTATATCTTCTCTCTCTGACTTTGATCATCTTCCCTCCTTATAATGAGGACCCTTGTGATTACATTGAGTCCACTGGATAATCCAAGATAATATCCCCATCTCAAGATCCTTAATTTAATCACATCTATGGGGCCCCTTCTACCATGTAAAGTGACAAATTCACAAGTTCTGGGGATTGGGACATGGGCATCATTGGGGGCTGTTATTTAGCTTCCCACAACTGGTACCAACATTTTACCACTTCCACTGAAGTGTGGAAACCTCACTTCCATTTAGATCACTTTACCTTCTCCACTTTTATATATCATTGTCTTTAGCATGAGAAGCTGTTATAATTTTTTTCAATCAATTATTATTTATAGAACTTATGAGGAAAATGGCTACTATATGTGCCCATATTTCTGTTCTTTCCATTGTTCTTCTTTCTTGAAACTCCAAGATTCCTTCTTTTTCATTTCCTTTCTGTTGGAAGAAATTTCTTTAGCTGAGTTTTAAAGATGTTTGCTAATGACAAATTTTAAAAATTTTCCTTTGTCTGAGAACATTTTTATTTCCCCCTCATTCCTGAAGGATATTTTTACAAGATATCAAATTTGCAGTTTACAATTCTTTTCCTTCAGTACTTGAAAAATATTGTACCACTTCTTTCTGGTCTCCATGGGTTCAGATGAGAAATCCGCTGTCATTCAAATGGGTCTTACCCTACAGGTAATGTGTTCTTTCTGTCTGGCTGTTTTCAAGGTTTTTTTCTGTATCTTTACTTTTAAAAAGTTTAATTATGATGTGTGTTGGCATGCATTTCTTTGAGTTTACCTTTTTTGAGGTTTTCTTAGTATCTTGGATCTGTAAGTTTGTCTCTTTCACCAGATTTGGAAAGTTTCCAGTCATGATTTCTTCAGAGACTCTTCCAGCCCCACTCGCTCCTCTACACCTGGATGGCAATCACTCTATTTAGGTTTAGCATGCAAGTCTTGGCTTACGTTTGTGGGCTGTGTTTCCAAGGGCAGATTAATTAATCAAAAACTTTGTGCTGTTATTTTGGTCTGTGTGGTCTATCTGGTGCCACTTGGGTTCCCACTGGTCCTTGCTGGTGCTGCCTTAGCAGGGCAGAAGGTGCTTCCCCAGGTGGAATCACCAGGTGTCTCTAGGTGGGGGAGGTGTATAATGGGATCACTCTACCAGTGCCCCCTCACTCCTCACTCCCTCACCAATCCCCCATCCCTGGGTGTCTCGGTGAGGGAGGAAAGTCTTGAGCTCACGGGGACAAAGAAGCTTCCTAGATCAGGTCACCTGCTGTAACTATGTCTCTCCTGCTGGATCCACCTGCCCACTCCTTATATCTCTTTGTGGAAAAGGAGAATCTCAGGCCTGGGGAAGAAAGAGAATGTTCCCTTGGCTTCTTATTCTGATGGGGCTCCCAATCAATTCCCCTTGCTGGTGGTGTTGGGCTCATCTGATGTTGTCAGAGGGCCTCCTGTTGGATTCAGGAGAACCTGCCTGGGTTGCCTTCTACTGCTATGCTGGGGACCCGGAAATACCAGGTCTGGGTAGCTTTTCTGTGTTGGGTGGGGGGTGCAAGACATCCTGTCTTTGTGTTGTTTTCTCTAGTCTTGAAGTCCCAAACCAGTTAACCTTTCTTTTACCACCTTTCAGAGTTCTTCTTTGGTTGTCTCTTGCTCAATTTCCAGGATTTGTAGCTGTGCTTAGAAGGGAGGAGGTAGGAAAAACAGGCTTATACCACCTTGTCTGGACCGGAAGTGATTCCACCATTTTTCTTTGATGATTTCCTCATCTTCATTGACTTTGTTCTCTTCTACTGGAATTCTTGTTAACTGCATTTTGGACTCTGTTTCCTTCCTTATATTTAAAAAGTCTCTACTCTTTTATTTTCCATCTCTTTTTGCTATGGAAGATTTTCTTATCTTCCCATTCACTGTTTTGGTTTTAATTTATGTTTATTTTTTTCCTGCTCTGCTATTTAACTTTTACTTCAATTTTTAATAGTTTTTCCCCCCTCTGATTGCTCCTTTTCTTAAATTACTCTAAGAATCCAAGTAAGAAGTACAATTTTTAAATTGCTTTCATTTCCTTGATTTCTTTAACTTGTTGTTATTGTTTTGGTTCATTTTGGCTTCCTCTTCATGCTGTTGATTTTTCTTAAAGTCCTTGTGATCCCTGGCTGACTCTTCACATTGATGACTGACAGACAAGGCTGTTTGGTACAGATGGCACACAAGGGACACTTTGTCCCTGTGTGCAAGGCTTTGGGAAATGTGTTGATGTTGAGCTTGGGCAGACAAGCAGGTTCACAATTCACACCCCTGCCTAAACCCATTGGCCTTGACCCTTGTCACACCACTTTACTGTAGTTTAGTCTTGAGCAAAGCCATCTCCATTTCTGGTTGCTGGTCTGCCAAGGAGGTTGGGAGATGCCCAATCTCTCCTCTGCACATTCTCCAACATCCACATGTGGGCCTCAAGGACAGCCAGGTACAGATGCTGTAGCCAACTTCTTTGTGACTCAGGAAGGTACAGGGCCAACTAGCCCAAAGGATAAAACCCTAGTTGAATGCTAGTAGGTGCTCTCCCTAAAGGTTATGCAAGTTGATCCCCTGGGTGTGCAAAGAAAAGCATAGAACTTTTACTGACATGAATTTTATTGAAAATATGAAAGACAGTAAGGTTTACTAATTTTAACATATGGGTTGTCATTCCTGACATAAGAATAAGAGTTCCTTAATCCACTTATTTGATTGTCTTGTGATGAATTGCCATTTATGTCTTCTTGGTATATTTATGGATAATACATTCCATTAAAAAAATGTAATCCCTGCAAAATGCTTAAGTGATTAAAAATTCTGGCAAGAAAATGTGACTCAAAGAGAATTTAAAAAAATGCCAACAGGAGTAAACAACTGGAAAATAGCAAAGCTGATACTTCTAACTTTCATTCACTGCATTATGTGATGAAAATGATGATTTTATGAGATCTGATGAGAATTTGGTCTCTAACATTCAAAACTATCATGAAGACTGTTTGGAAGATGAAGTCTCACTCATGATCATTAATGATTAATCTCACCTAAATGTAAATTGTGTTGAGATATTTGCTAATGAGTGTAGTATATGTATATAATTTATAAATAAATTTGCATAAATTGTGGATGTATGCTTATTTTTTTAAACTATAAGAGTATGTGACTCAAAATAATTTGGAAACCACTGCTATAGATAGTCCTCCAACTAATGATGCTGATTATCACTCCACAGCCAAACTCAAGCTGGGATCTCCTCTGGGCTCCCCTGGGAAGCACTGCCCTTACTGCTCCTAGAGGCTTCTCCCTCATGGTTTCGAGTTGCAACAATCCAGCCACATCTGTATTCTATTGTCGATAAATTTTTTATCATTTCTGTTCCATCGACGACACTCTTCCTTATATTTAAGGGCTGCCACGGATTTATTCTTTTTTGCCGAATGTCACTGACACTTCTGTGGGATCCTGCAGGGGGAAGGCACCATGCATATGCACAGGCCACCATCCCAAATCTCAAGCCAAAAGGTTGCTATTCAACTTGGTGAACAAGAAATTCCCTACTGAATATCTCGTCTGTAAACAATATCTTCGTTTTATTTTCTGTCGGTCTTTATTAAAACAAAAGTCAAAACAAACAAAAGCAGCCTGACTCGGGAATCAGGGGACAGAGCGTGCAAGCTTAGATTTTGTAATGCAGGAGGAAATCCTGGGGCCTGGACGTGGCTTTGGCATGTTGTCCAAGGGAAGGTGAGACTGAAGGAGGGAAGGGCAGATTGTTATTAATGTTAGGTGGTGTTATTTAAAGAGGAAGGACTATTTCTTCCCACCTAGAAAAATCTCTCCACCAGCGTGGGGCTGACATCAGAATTAGAACCAAGCAACCCCCAACCCTGACCACAATGAGTCATCTCCTGGTGCCCTTCCCCACTTAGGTCCTTGGAGGCCCCTGGGTTTGCTTTTAATGAGGGAGGCTGTTTCTCTACAGCAAGGCCCTCCTATTGCTTGACTTTATGATGCACACACTCCCTCCTAAATATGTCATGTAGCACATTCAACACAAAAATGAATTTAAATTAATTGGGTTTGAGATTCCTTTTTGGAGAATTTCATGAGGCACTTTGAAATAACAGAAGTGTCACAAACATGGGTTGGGAAGCAGACATCAGGTACAAAGAGTACGCTAGAGGAAGATACAGTTGTCAAAAAGGCATTTTTTTCCCCCTGCAGTGACAGGTGGCTCTGACAGCTCTGGTTTCTCATCAGGCAGACACATGAGGATGAGGGGATCAGAAATGAAAGATGCCAGTGAAAATAATTCCTTCCGTGGCTGTGAAGTGATCATGACATTGCTGTATCATAACGCAGCACAGAAGACAGGATCAAAATGAAATCTCTCAACCTGCAGAAGAAATTTTTACCTGATAATACCCGCCTTCCAGCCCCTTCTATATTTACTGGTGTCCCTTGAGGGTGAATGGGAAGGGGCAGATTGAGAAGATGATCTGTCCGTGTCCGTGGATTTCTGGAGGCTGGTGGCTGCTTCAGACAGGGTGTGGTTTTCAGGCTGTGTCCCTGAGGGAATGGTCCCAGGGAGGCTGGGAGCAGGAAGCACCTAGGAGGGTGAGGTAGGTTGTAGTGCTTAGGGCCCAGCACCAGGGGGAGACCTACCTACCAAATCAAGAGGCACAGACACCTCCATGTGATGGTCCATTTGTACTAAGGCCCTTTCCCATCTTCTGAGGGTTGCAGGTTGTGGGAAGGGTGTTCACTTTCTTAGAAAAGGACGTCTTAGAGAAATACTTTCTCCTCAAGGCTTCTGGAAATAGCTGATGGCTACTGTAGTTACAGAGGCTGAGGGCTATAGCTGAGAACATAGGTAGCCACAGAGTCCTGGATAAGTTTACCTAGACACTGGGATGCTTCCTCCATCAGCCAGCCACAATGATGGAAAAGCAACTTCCTGCTGGTCGGAGGTGAGGCAGCTGTTGTCAAGAGCCAGAGGGGCTTTTGGGGTATTAAGCTCAGAATGTGGGTGAGTGCATGAGCCAAGGGCTGTAGTGGGGAAAGATGGGCTCCTGGATGGGTCCTAAACGCCTTCTCCCTTATGTGATCTACTATGGCTCTGCTTCCCAGAGTTTTTCTGAACATTTGGGAAAACAATTGTATGTAAATCAATAGCCTTTTTCCATTCTTGTGACAACGAGTTTTCTAAGTTCGCTGTCTACAACGGGTAGAAGTTCTTCTTTTCACACCTTCAAATTTAAGTCTACTGCTGTAGAGTTTGGGGAAAAAGTTTATATTCATCCTAGCACTGCATATTTTTGGAAAACCTGGCAAGTCTGCATGCTCACTTCCCATTGGTGACTGTGGGCTACCAATTCTAGCCTTAGATATCAAGCCATCATTTTATCTGTCCATTGAAAAAATATAGGAATCTTCTCCAGAACCCTACTTAAATAATATTTTTTTAAAAGGCATAAACCTTCAAGGACAAAGAGACTATGAGAGGAGCAGTAACAACAACATTTTTGAAAGCTGGATTGCAGGTTTACAAGTCACATTTGACTAAGCGTCAAGAAAGCTGAATCTAAAGGCCATGATGGGGAGAGCTAAAAAGCAAACCAGTTTCCAACCCCAAGCTCTCAAAAGGCTCAGGACTCATTGGTCCTGGTAGCCCTGGGAGTGAGAATGAAAACAGACGTAAAATCAGGATGAATGTGGTTCTCTAGATCCCTCCCACTCCAAGAAGGTGAACGACGGCCCCTTCTCCACCCTTTCAGAATACTGGAGGCTTATTTTCTGGAGACAGGAGAAGAGAGGGTCCCTGCCTAGGGGGCATCAGGCCCATGCGAGGGCAAGGTCACCATGATGGAAAGAGGGATTACATGCAAGCTTGTACACCAAATGTGGAGGCTGCCAGTCCCCTTTTCACTCTCAGCTACCAGGACTCTGGCAGCCAGACTTAACCTTTCAGAAAGGAGCTCAGAAGAATCTTCTCTGAGGAATCTGATCAGTCTAGTAGGACAGACCTAAAGATAATGGAATTGAAGTTTCTCAAAGAAAAGTTCAGCCAGCATGCCACAGAGTGACGTCCACAATGGGAAAGTCCTAGCCACTTGCACAGAGCTCCCAATCAGACTTTCAGTTTCCTAATCCTAAACATAGGCAGACAATCAAAGATCACCAGAAAGCTGGAGAAGTCCTCTAATTTAAAACATTGAGATCGAAACAAGTGGGAGAAAAAACAACTTGGAGGAAATGCAAGAATAAGAAAACTTAAAAAAAAAGCCCTATCATTAAGACCTGATAGCTAGTAGAAGATATTATCTCCATGAAAGAAAAGAAGAGAAGGCTATAGACATTAACATCCAGGAAGCAAAAATGTCATCTTGAAAATTAAAAATATGATGACAAAAGTGAAAAACTCTATAGAAGGACCAGAAGATGAAGTTATAGTATCTCCCGGAGAATAGAAACAAACAAAAAAAAGAGATGTAGTTGAGGAGAAATCATAGAACATTTTAGGAATGTCTCAGAGATCCAAAATCTAAATAACAGGAATTTCAAAAAGAGAGAACAGAGAAAATGGAAGGGAGGTGTTCATCGATGAAGAAATTAAGGAAACTTCCCTGAATTGAAGGGCGTGTCTTTCCAGGTTAAAAAGACCACTTGGGCATCTAGCAAGAAACAGAACCTCATCATCATCATCATCATCATCATCACTATCATCATCATTGTCTATAAAAGTGAACAAATACATGTGATTATTTCCAGCATTGGACAATAGGCAGAGCAGAAGTGTTATCCTTGAGAGAGGAAAAATTCAATGCGTGCTGCTCCCAAGTTCACCTGACTTTCCATCTGGGGACACTTTCCTACCGTAGTGCAGAGAGCTGGAGCATTATCTCACTCAACTGAGGAGGCAGGTATTGGGGTTTGAAGCTGCTGACATGGCTCGGAGGGATGGCTATGAACACACAGAGCAAGGACCTGTAAGGCTCGGCAGGGAGCAGACGCTGCAGGGCAAAAGCTGAACAGAGGTACCTGAGGTCCCACAGTGTTGGGAGACATTAGAATTTGGACCTAGTAGGGGTAAAGGGTCCTTGTTGAACCTCTGGAATATTCCAGAGACCCCCCAAAAGGCCATATCTTAGCTATAAAGATCACACACATTATAAGAAGGAAAAAAAAATAGACACAAAAATCCTTAACAAAATATTAGCAAATTGGTACCTGCACTATAGAGAAACAGTAATACATTTTGGCCAAGTGAGATTTATCCCAGGAGTACAAGTTGGCTTAACATTTCAAAAATAATGTAATTTACCACATTAACAAAATAAAGGGAAAATGTGATTATTTCAAGATAGAGAAAAAATATTTGACAAAATTCAACAACTATTCATGATAAAAATTTTCAGAAGCCAGGAACAGAAGGAAATTGCCTCAATCTGATGAAAAGCATCTACAAAAAATTCCTACAGTAAACATTGTACTTGATGATGAAGTATTCAACACTTTTCAGCTAAGATTGGTATCTAGGCAAGGATAGTCTCTCTCATCACCTCTATTCAACAGTGTAGTGGAGGTTCTATCCATTGTAATAAGGCAAGATATAGAAATAAGTTACAGGGGCCGGCCCGGTGGTGAGGCGGTTAAGTTCGCGCCTTTTGCTTCTGTGGCCCAGGGTTCGCTGGTTTGGATCCTGGGCGTGGACCTACTCACCCCTCATCAAGCCGTGTTGAGGCGGCGTCCCACATAGAAGAGCCACAACTCTACAACTATGATACACATTTATATACTGGGGCTTTGGTGAGGAAAAAGAGGAAGATTGGCAACAGATGTTAGCACAGGGCCAATCTTCCTCAAAAAAAAAAATAAGAAAAATGAATAAGTTAAAAAGATGAGAACAAAGCAAAACTGTTTTTATTCACAGACAATGTTATTGTTTGCATAGAAAATCTTGAAGTGTGCACACACCGAAAAACAATACAGAATCTTATTTAAGTTGGCAAATTACAAAATATGTCGATACAGAATGCAAATGAATATCTATATAATAGCAGTAAATAATAGGAAATGAAATCATAGCATACACATATATTATAATCCAAACTTTAAGACATGATAGATAATAAATAGATATATAGGTGATAGATTACATATATAGATAAAAGGTATCACAGGATAGGAAAAAAATAGATCACAGGAATGTATATGAACGTCTCCCCCATGAACAGAACAATTTCTCTTCCACCTTGTTTTTGCCGCTGTAATAAATGGCGCCTCTGTCTACCCAGTTGGCGGCGCCAGAGGTCATTCCTGACCGTTCCTCTCTTTCAAGCACACATCCAGACACTGTGGTCTGGTAGTTCTTCCTTCAAAGACGGCTTTAATCTGTCCACTTCTCTCCGTCTGAGTTGCAATCAGCTAGTCCAAGCCATTATCATTTCTCACTGAGACTGCCTCCTAAACCCTTTCCCCAAATCCAACACATTTTCCACAGAACAATCGTTGTGATCTTTGAAAAAAGTAAACTGATGATTCCCCCCCTGCTTAACACCCTTCAAAGCCTTCCAATTGCCTCAAAAGCCACCCAAACTACTAGATACTCCTTGAGGCAGAGACAAAGGGGGAGAACTTGCCCAGCGTTTCTCTTCCTCCTGGCCTCCACCATCCTGTCAGTCCTCCCATTGGCTGAGCCCTGCCCGAGGCCAGTGGACAAGGGACGGTGGAAGACACACCTGCAGGGACCAGGCTCCCTCTGCCCCCGTCTCCAAGATGCAAAATATCAGGGGAAAGATAAGAAGTGGATCTGAAGGTGCACAGGCCCAGGATCTACTTTATCTAGAGAAGTCGGGGAGCCCTCTCAGGAGGTGACTTCCAACTGAGCCCTGAAGGATGAGAAGGACGGGGGAACATAGGGTCCCGGTAGAGGACAGCACAGGAAAA
Source organism: Diceros bicornis minor (assembly GCF_020826845.1). Classification (NCBI taxonomy): domain Eukaryota; kingdom Metazoa; phylum Chordata; class Mammalia; order Perissodactyla; family Rhinocerotidae; genus Diceros; species Diceros bicornis. Next base: position 17,278,802 of record NC_080741.1, read on the forward strand.
ATACTCAGGCTGAAAAGGGGCACTGTGTTGTGTCTGAGGACCTGAAAGAAAAGTATCATGTCTGGGGTGTGGTGAAAGGGGCAGAGAGCCAAGACGAGGCTAGAGGGAAGGGCCTGGGGCTATGATGCAGGGCCTCGCAGACTGCAGTGGGGCCTCTGGACTTGATCATAGGTGGTACAGTCTGATGAACACCCATTTGGGGAAGATTCTTTCTGGCTGCTGTGTGCAGAGTGGATTGGCCTGGGTCACGATGTGAGGAGGCAGGGAGACCCAGGGGAGGCTGTGGTAGCCTTCCAAGCCAGGAGGTGGCAATGGAGATGATGAGAGCAGGTCGAGTTCAGGTAAATTTCCTTTCCCCCTTGGCCTAGTGAGAGCAGAAGGTGGTCCAGAACTCCCAGGGCATCCTCTCAGTCTAAAGATAACTTCTCTCCGGGCCTTGCTCCTTGATTACTGAGGCTCTTTCCTCCTCATCCTGAGAGCTGCTGGGCTGGAGTTGGGGTAGCCCATAGCCCTAAAACCCCTGCTGATTCATTCCTCCTCCCTGGAGCTTTCTGACTGTCTGGACCTCTTCCTCCAGAGACTGGGGCAAAATTCACCTAGGGCCAGAGGCCACTCACGCTGATTGAGTACGAAGTCTGTGGACTCAGGGGAGGGAAAGAGAGAGTGCCTGACAAGGGCTGGGACTCTCCCAACCTGGGCCTTGATTCTCTCATCTCCTGAAATTCCTTACTAAACTGCCTGTTTTCCAGCCCATTTCTTCTTCTCTCCCAGGAACTGGTTAGAGGCAATGGCCCACTTGCAGCCCAACTCTGTGTATGTGTAACACACATACCAAGGGCACAGTCAGTGACGACAGTCCTTCCACCTCTTGTGTCTGTGAGTGGAGCAGTCTTGACTACCCAGCTCCAACCAGGAACCTTTCATCCACTCAGTCCTCACAGCCCCCAAAAGACCACAAACAATCCACTCACCAGGCCCACTAGCCCATTTCTTGTGCCTGGTTGTACATCTGCTCTGTTTCCAGCTCTAGGCTCCTTCTCTAGGTTTGAAGAGCATTTACTGGGTTTTAAGGGAGGTGACTTCCACAGTCAGGAAGATGCTCCAAGCACATCAAGGAGGACTTGGCACAAAGCTGGGCTATTACAGCTGAGGAATCGGGCCAATTTGGAGCTCACAGATGGCTTAAGGCCGATAACCTTTCAACTCATTTGCATACTGTGGACATTTACTGGGCATTTTCTTTGTGCCCATCCCTGTTCTAAGTGCTATGGGGAATAGAAATTAATCTCAAGGTGGTTCTCACCTCTACACGTGACCTGGCAGAATAAGCCCCTTATTCATTCAGCAAACAGCAGAGTATTTCCTGCCTAGAAAGGCATCCTGCACCTCCTACCCCAGTGAAATCTCACCTTTTGGTGGCTCTAAGAGCTGTAAGGATTCAAAGGAACCCCAAGGGACTGCCAGGGTAAGGCTGCCTTGGACTGGTGAGCGAAGAGGCAAATCTTTGTCAGCCAAAAATTAGAATCCTACCCTAATCTGATAGAATTCCCCTCTAGCATTCTCCTTACAACGTTCTCAGGAAGTGGCTGGCCAAGCATCCTCAGCCCTCCCACCTGCAACATCAGGTTCGCTGTCTGCTAGGGTTACTCACTCTGTGCTTGGGCAGCTCTGTCATAACGTTCTGTCTTATATTGAGCACAAACCTGCCTCCTTGTACTGTGATTGTTCTGTCTTCCCAACTGAGTCAGAGCAAACCATCCCTTCTTCTGCATGAAGTACTGAAGAGAAGGCTGCTCTCATGTGCCTTCTGAATGTTTTCTGGGCTCAGCCACCCATTTCTTCCCCTTCTCCTTCCTAAGACTTGGTTTTGCTTTCACTAACCATCCTGGGGGCTTCCTATGGACATACTCCTTGTGATGGGGTCAGAGCCCAGAACCAACCACAGCCCTCCAGGTTGGGGAAAGGTGCTCACCTGAGTTCACTGGGGTCATCAACCCATCCATGGGACACTCTGCTTCTGTTATTTCACCTCTCTGTGTCTTACTTTCCTGATACATCAAAGGAGGATAAAAATAGTACTTACCTCATAAGGTTGCTTGAGAGTTAAAGTAGATAATCCGTGTAAAGCACTTACTAATGACTAAACATGGTTAATCAACTTAGCATGGATCACTTCTGGAGCCTGAGATAAAAATTTGCAGACAGGAAGTTTACTTTGGGAAAAGATGGCAGGGAAAAGAAATGTGGGACTGGGAGGTCCACTTACTGGTCCTGGGAAGAGTGAACCAAGAAGGAGGGCAGACCAATACATGGTATGTGCTTGGGTTGGTCACCACAGGTGCCAGCTGGGGCTCAGTCCTGCTGGGATCCTCTGCAAGGCAGCGCATCTTGGAATTGTCCACCTGAGGGATGGAAGAGGGGAGCATTTATTGTTGCCCATTGGCCAAAGATGGCCTTCTTGTGTGTTAACTTTCTCATACTTTCTGATGGCACATGGAAGTTACAGCAGGTTCCCCAAATGTCCCACACTCAGGAACTTGAGAATCCCTCAAAAGCAGGAGAGACAAGGTGCAGCTGAAGCAAGGCACTGTCAGGTTAACTTGCATAGAGGTGGCTGACCTAGCAAAATCTGGAGGAAAAGACGGGCTAAAAAGATGTGAAGGACGGCACAAGAAGCGCCCAATACATAGTGCCCAATGAATCTTTGTTACTTTTCTTCTTATCATCATCATCAAAATTAATGCAAGCCCAAGGTCACATTCACTCTTTGTCAGCCGCACGCTGGTCCTGGTCATTCTGTTGGCACAGAACCGGGTTTCCCCACTAACCTCAGATCTGCACATAATGACCTCTACTGTCTATCAGCACCAACTTCATACAAATTACATGCTCAGCAAAGCATTCCATCCTCCTGTCCTGCAGACTGTCTTTGTGATCCTAGGATATCCTATGCTCACTGAAGCTGAGTTTCCTAATCTACAAAATGGGTAGTTAGGAGTGTGAGGAGGGGGGCATCACAGAGCCTTTTTCCAGGTTGGAAGAAAGGGCTTTTCAAAGGCACCTGCAAGCAGGAACTATGGAGCAGTCTTCCCCAGAAGAAGATGGGGCACCCTCAATTTGCCATTGGTTCCCAGAGGACACAGAAGTGGCCTTCGATGGTCTCTTTAGAGCATGGAGAGAATGAGTAGGAGGCATCAGCTCGTAGCTGCTGAGGTGGACACCAAGGGAGATGGTAACACTCTCAGGAAGAGTGTTGGGCACACTGACCACTGGCTGACATACCCCAGAGGCGGGTCACACCCTCCTCAATGCAGGTGAGAATTATGGGGGCCAGTGAGAAGCCAGAACACACCCTCTCCTCCCCACTTCAAGTCCCCCGTGGCCAAAGCCTGGCCTAGGATGAGAGAAGGGGAATCTAAAGTTGCAATCTCAACCGAAAATGACCAGAAAGCAGCAAATTGCCCAAGATATACTTGAAAGATGGGAAAGGGTGATTTGACAAAGCACAATTGAAGACGAGATTGGAGGAAAACCTCTTTGTGTGCGGGCCCTGCAGAGTTCAGACGGTTCAATTAACCAGTTACATTTGTGGAGCCGAGTACCAGAACGAACCACCATGGGCCAGTTCGCAGCATGCCTGCATCTCTGCCTTACTCTCCCACAAAGCGGTCCACGGAGTGGAAAGGGTCAGGGCAGCCTTCCTGCCCAAATCAGAACGTCATGCTTGATTGTCTTCATTCCTTCCCTGGAAACGATGCTGAATAAGAATCAGATGGAGCCGCTGTCGCCTACTTTTCTGTAATTTCACCCGGGAAGGCGACTGGCCAGGGTGGGGTAATTACCCCTGGCCTTCCCATCTGTGCTGGAGATGAGGCCTGGCACTCAGCCACGGGTGCTCCGATCTGTGCTCCAGGCAAAGGAGCTCCTGACAAGCAAACTGACACTTCCATTGCTCTCATGCCAGCACAAGGCACAACTTTAATTAAATGGGGTTGCTTAAAAGTGCGGCAGAAGAGCTGGGGCTCAGACGGCCTCTTCTCCTATGACATCACCCTGCTTGCGGGCGTTCTTTCTCCTTTCCTCTGGACTAATCTTTCCTTGGCAGCCGCTGTTCTCTGACTTCAGACCACTGAGATTTCTTTAACTTCTGCCTTCAAAGCACTCTGCAAAAATAAATTCTGAGGCCAGACCTGGTGGGGAGTAGGGGCAGAAAGAGCTTCCTCTCGGTGAGTTGCCCTTTGGGAAGAGTAAATTCTTTCTGTACCCTCTCCTGCTCACCCCCTACCCCTGTCTGGTTGTGTTTGTTTAATAAGAGTAGAAAATGTGAACGTCCAATTGAGCATTGCACGCTGCCTAAGAGGTATCTAACTTGATCATATTCTATAGGCATGGGTACACTCTATGGGGAAAATAAGCCATGTCTCCCGGTAACCACATGGGTGTGATGTCCACAGGGGCCTGGAGAGTCCTTCCAGGGCAGAGTTGAGGGGAAAGCTTGATTCTTTGGGGCCTTGGGGACCTCAGTCTTAGGCTGCTTCCTCAGCACAATACTAGGAGCAGCAAGGGACGGGGCCTGGGAGAATGGCAGGGTCACATTTCCATACAGGTTTGGCCGAGTTCCACTTGGCTGACCTCCCAGGCATCATGGCCAGGCACTCCTGCATTGCTACTCACTGCCCACTAGAACCAGGATGGGCTTTATTTTTGTATTTAGTTGTTTTAAAAGAGTGTCTCTCTTTGCTTGGAGGTGGAAATGTCTTCCCTCTAAGTACGATATTGTAATTCTGCTCTGGCTTCTTGAAGTTGATCTTTTGTAGGCTGCCATATTTGAAGGAAGAAAGAAAAACCGAATAAATAATCTCACTGTGCTTGATAGCTAGGTGTCAGAGATGGATAGGGGAAGATAAGGCCCTATTCCTGGTGGCTTATTCTTGGTATGAAATTTATCAGGACAGAGAGGAAAGCCTCGGAGAGAATGTTTAATCAGAGGAAGCAGTGAACGATGGGCAGACTCATTACGTCCACCTTCTGCAGCATGATCCTAAGGAACGGGGACAACAGTGCCTTTGCCTGTCCCTCTTAACGGTTTTTAATTTTTAAATGCATTAAAATTCTTTTTAAATAAGTGAAGAGTTCTGAAGGTTTGTTAATAACTCTGACTTGACTAAAAGTTGGATTGAGAACGTAATTTTTTTTTTCTGGAAATTTTCCCCAGCCTTTGAAGTACTCCCAACTATATTCTCCCTTCAGAGAGAAAATGGTTGTTTTGAAAGTTGCCTTTTAAGCAGCAACGCTGTTTTTTCTGTGCTGAGAGCTGCTCTTGTGCACTTCAAAAGCAGAGCATGTCAGCCTTCTCCACCCTGTTTCTCCCCTTTGAAGTAAGTGTGGGGGCAGCCACTGTGTCTTAATCACACTCTTTGGCATTTCCATGGCACTTTACAGTTTTCAAAGCTCTTTCACAGCCATTATCTTATTTGAGCCTCCTGACAACCTCTGAGGTATTCAGGGTAGGTATCTTTAGCCCCATTTTGCAGATGAGAGAGCTGGGGCTCAGAGAGATGGAGATTTGTCCCAAGATGACAGGACCTCCAAACTAGAGAAGACTGGAGCAGTATCGAGCCTTCGATGGCTACTTTAGGGCTCTTTCCACCAAATTACACCACCTTGCCTTGTTGACATTTGGGGAACCAGGGATTGAGAAGCTGGAGTAACTGAGATAGTTGACGTTGACTCTGTCCAGTGTATGAGATGTATGTGTTCTCTGAGGCTTTCTGTGTGCAGTTCTGGAGACTGTGCTAGACATAGACCCATATGAAGACTTATCCTGCTACAATGGAGTGAAATAAAGTCAGAAATAATAAAGTCAGAGATAAAGCTGAGCACTGACAGCTCTTGTTCCATGCTCCCATGCCCCATAAATTCCAGCATCTGGTTACTTCTCTCACCACCTCCACACCCAGCCCAGGCCTGGCCCTGGGAGCAGGAACATCACAAGCTCTGTCTCATAGGCCCCTGGCTCAGAAGCTGCTGGTCCAACTAGTCCATGGTGATATGGTCTTTCAGTGAATGAACTTTAGCTCATTTTGAACCCACTCCAGTACATTATTAATTTTTGTCTACAGCTGGATGCCTATGTGTAGGACAGAATGTAACTCAGAATTCAAGCTTCTGCAACAAGCAGAAGCTTGTTATATATATTCCCTATTCTACCTGTACAAGCAGTAACTGAAGCTTATGGAAATTTCTTTCAATGTAAACACTTCATGCTCAAGACACTTCATTTATTCATTTCATTGACTGGTTTATCCAACAAGCACTTTATACATAGTAGGTGCCCTTGAGACTTTGGCAAAGAAATGAGTTAGTATACTGTGAAAAGACACACAGTACTGTGCGGTGGGAGTGCCAGGATGGGAAGGAGATCAGGTGCTGTGGTCATCTCAATCCAGAACTGGGATCAGAGAAGGCTTCCTGGAGAAAGGAAAGGCCTGATCTGGCTCCTGAAATGTGAGTAGATGTAAGCCAGGCAAAGACAGCATGGGAAAGGGAGCAGTGAGAGACAGGGCATTCTTGGAGGAAGAAGCAGCACAGAGAAATGCCAGAAGGTGAGGGGAGGGTGCACTGGGGGCTAAAAGTAGCTCCGAGAGACTAGAGTATAGATTTGGGGGAAGAAGAGAGAGGTAATGCATGAGTCCAGAGTGTGAGAGCTTAGTTATAAAGGAACACATTAAGAATCTTGGACTTTATCCCAAAGGCAATGTGCAGCTTTAATAAGGGTTTTTAAACAGGATAATGTCATGCTCAGATTTGCATTTTAGAAAGATCTTTCTAGTTGAAGTCTAGAGAATCCAGCACAGATATACAGAGACCCAGCCCTTCCCACAGGCCTGCTCAAGACTTAAGCAATTTGAAAGAGACAGTCAGAACAGCATGCTAGTTCCCCATTTTCCTGGATTCCCTAAGCTCTGTGCTCTTATTTAGCAAGGTAATCAGAAACCAAGATGCTTGGCCTGGGCTGTTTTAGTTCTCTCATAGACATGCCATTGCAGAGCTCGAATTTAATGATATTTCATCTATATAAGAACCATCCATTCGGAAAAGGCTCTGTGTTTTTGGCAAACTGAAGTTGAAGACATTGTCCATCAAGTAATCAATATGCTTTATTTGAGGAGCCTCCCTGTTAGAACTTTGTTTTATCTGGCATCAAGAAAAACGTTCAACACGGCTTTCCTATACATAATATGGGGATCGTGTGATTACCTTTCTGGGCTGTTGGGAAGGTTGACTATGACCACAAACATGAGGATTCTTGGATCCTCTTGAGTATTAAATAAGCGTCTGCTAACTTCTCATGATTTACACATAACCTTTAATTCTAGGGTGGTGGATTGATATGGGCCTGGAGCCAGGTACCCGATCTGAGCTCAAATCCTGGCTCCGCCACTTTCTATAGCTGAGACCATGGGCTAGGTGTTTAATTTCTATGAACCTCTGCTCTCTTATCCCTAAATCTTGGAAACTAACACTCACTCCACTGAGTTACTGAGAGGAGTGAATAAAAGGGTACGTGGAAAGTGCTTGCCACATAGTAGGTGCTGAATGAATATTGATGCCTCTTCCTTCTGCAAATGAACCTGTGGGCTTCATTTCACCAGGGTGTGAGACTATATAAATCTTTACTGCCAGGAACCTCAGAGCTAACTCAGGGCTCAACTACGGGCTCCTGCCAGCATCTATTCTCGTGCTCCTTTTTTCAGATTTCTGTTTTTTCTCATTTTGCATCATTCTCCTTTGTATGTGTTTATGTTTTCTAACCACCTCAAACATGCTTTTGAAGCTGGCAGATTTAAGTCCATCATAGGTTTACTAAGTAAATTTATTTGGTTATCAGCACCATATTAGTAAGATCTAGCTTCTGGGTTTGATCCTGGTCTTTGACCATAAGCTTAAAATCCAGCCTTAGCCCTAAATGTAATGGTAGGAGAAATGGTGGATGATCTCCTATAGAAATAGCCATCCATCTTGTAACAGATCCTACTGTTTGATGCTAGTTCTCTGGAGCAATGTGTTGAGTAGATACCAAAAGCAACAGGGTACGCTGGCCCAGCAAAAAGGGAGCACAATCGTGTTTTGCCTAAGGACCGGGATACGTTCTGAGAAATGTATCATTAGTTGTGATATTGCAGTTGTGCCAACATCATAGAGTATACTTACACAGACCTACATGGTATAGCCTCTACACACCTGGGCTATATGGTACTAATCTTGTGGCATCACCGTCGTATATGCAGTCCATAGTTGAGTGAAATGTTATGTGGTGCATGACTGAAATGTTGTTATGCAGTGTATATGGTTGATGACATGGAAATGTTCTGGGATAATGCTGGTTTTAGGCAAAGCTTGATTGGGGCTCATACAGTGTCACCAGGGCCTGGATTGTCTCTGTCTCAGCTCTGCTCTCTTTCATATGTTGATTTTATGCTGAGAATCGTGTTCCAGCAAGATAGTGATAGTAGCTCTAGTCTACAGATTTTCAGAATCAACCTTAAGCTTCCTTCTGCTCTTATTCCAGAAAGCTTCGGAAAGTCTTCATGCATCTCATTCACTCTGATTGCATTTTGTTACATTGCCTCTTTGTTCTTCCTCATTGTGACTAGAGTGATGTGATGCTCTGATTGGCTTAAACCCATCTAAGCCTCATCTCTGGAGCTGGGGGTGGGTCATTTTACCTAACTTGCATGGACTGAAAATGAGGAAAGGGTGGTTTTCCCCAAAATTAATGTTGTTGCTTTATCCCAGAGAAGATGAATGGATGCTGTGTGGTGAAATGAATAAATGAAACAATGCTAGGGCTACACCAGGATCAGTTATTCACCTACTGTATCTCACCTCCAAGACCACTCTTTCATGCTTTGCTCTGTGATGCTGGGGCTGAGACTCTGCAAACTCTGCTTCTGAGGCTTCCTTGTCTGCTGGCTTCCTATTAAGTTCTGCCAATGGGAGGTACTAGAGGAAGACTGGAGAAGAGAAGAGGGAAAAGGGGAATTTCTTTTCATTTTCCAGTTTCCTTCATCTTGCCTCCAATAATAGCAGAAGGTTGGTGGCTCCAGTCCCAGCTTCCTCTGGCCCTTCCAGTACCATCCCTGCCTGAGCCATTGCCTCTAGTTCTTCATCTTAGTTATTTCTGAACATATATCTTGAGTTATGTTACATGTTCCAGAGGACAGATGCAAAGTCTGTCCCACAGGGAAATAACTTATATGCCAAGATAACTGGAAGATTTTGCTAATTTACATAAACTGAGACCTGGAAAATAGTCTGGTGATGATTTATAAGGTGATAGAGCAAGAAGGATTGTCCATAACTGTGGATCAGACTGAATTTATCTATATGGTTCTTGGTCAGTTGACTGAAACCGGAGCTCAGTGACACTGAGATGCTCAAATTTCCCTGGTACAATATAGAGGAAAGAATCAAAATGCTTAAGAAATAAGAATGTTGAGGTAGATTTATCTTATGTAGCCTTCACGCTTACTCAGATCCGCTAGGTTCACTGAAGGGTCCAGCTTGCACTTCCTTTTTTTTTTTTTTTTTTGAGGAAGATCGGCCCTGAGCTAACATCTGCCAATCCTCCTCTGTTTTTGCTGAGGAAGACTGGCCCTGGGCTAACATCCATGCCTATCTTCCTCCACTTTATATGGGACGCTGCCACAGCATGGCTTGCCTAGCCGTGCGTCGGTGCGTGCCCGGGATCCAAAACAGTGAACCCCGGGGCCGCCGCAATGGAGCGCGTGCACCTAACCACTTGCGCCACCGGGCCGGCCCCTCCACTTCCTTAATTAAGATATTGAGAAGAGCATTGGCAAGGGAACACCAGAAATCTTGACTAGTTCTATTCTGGCTGAATAGAATCTGTAGGCTGGAAGGTGCTGCCACTGAGATGGTTTCCTGATTTCAACGAGGTTGATAGAACTCTGAAGTAGCAGAACTCGAGTGATAACAGCAAACTGCCAGAGACAAGGTGGACAGAATTACCATGATGAGCAGCAAAGATCAAGGGGTAATCATCATTTGTATAGTTTTAACCTGCAGAAATTTTTGGCAGTGGTTAGTTGATCACAATTTCCCTAGGAATGAAATATATGGGCAGGCTATTAAAACATTACTTAATTTATGTAACAGGAAAAACTACAGTCTGGTGGTCAGACACCTGGAGAGAGATGCCAAAATGGAGAATACTGATCTCCTACCCAGTTTCAAAGCCTAAGTCAATTCACAGACCCAGAGTTCCTTGGTTCCAGGGAAGACTGAGTTCTCTTGAGACAGATCCCTACACTATCACCTCCATGTATGCCTCTACAAATTCTCCAAAGGGATATGAAGCCATTTACTAGGATAAGAGTACAGGGGCTAATGGGGCTAATGGGTAATACTGAGACCTTTCAGGAATTAACTAGATACTGGCTCTGATTGAACATTAATCCTTAAGGATTCAAAATGCCACAGTGGTCCACTGGCAGAGTGGAAGCTTGTGGAGGTTTGGTGATAAATTGGGTCTCAAAGCAATCTGATGGTCTGTAGATCCTCCTTGTGTTTAGGTTCCTGGGTCTTTAACATATAATTAGAATAAACCTACTCAGTAATAGTAGAATGCCCACATTGGCTCCCTGATCCAAGGAATAAGGACTCCTATGGTAGGAAAGGCTAAACAGAAGCGTCTGGAACTTGCCCTCCCTAGTAGGATAGTAAGCCAAAAGGAAAACCATGTTTCAGGGGAAATTGCAAAGATTAGTGCCGCCATTAAAGACTAGAAAAATACGGGAGTAGTAATTCTTTTGCCCATATCCCATGGAATTTGATCTGCCTGGTTTCTGTAGAAGGTGAATGGATCTCGGAGAATGACTGGAATACTGTAAATTTAATCATGTGCTAACACCAATTACAGCTGCTGTTCCAGATGTGGGATCTCTCTTGAAACAAATCAATACAACCCTTGGAACCGATTACACAGCTATTTGTATAGCAAATGCTGTTAGCACTCTATCAATTTACAAGGGCTAGAAGAAGTGGTTCTCTTTCCCCTGGCAGGGGCTGCAGTATACCTTCATTGTTTCCTCAGGCTATGCCAACTCTGCTACTCTATGCTATAATCCAATCCAGAGATAGTGATCATTTTGAAAATCCACAAAACATTCACACTGGTCACTGGTGGTCCCATAATCAGAAAGCATCAAGTATCTTAGAAGTTTTAGTAAGATTAGTGCCAGAGGATTGGAGATAAATCCCATGAAATTTCAAGGGCCTATAACCTCAGTGACCATATGCGATATGCCCTTCAATATGAAAGACAAGTGCCTGCACCTTGTACCATCTCCCACTAAGAAGATGGAACAGTATTTTGAGGGCTTCTTTGGGCTTTGGAGGCAACATATACCACATTCGAGTGTGACGTTCAGATCCATTCATCAAGCAAACTAAAACTTTTGAGTGGGTCTCAGAGAAAGACAAGGCTCTGTAGGAAGTCCAGGCCTCAGGACAAGCTACTCTGCTGCTTGGTCCCTATGACCTAGCAGATCTAATGTCACACAAATTTTCTGAGGCTCATGTGTCTTCTGGAAAGAATCACTGTGGAGAGCCTTAGGATTTTGGAGAAAAACTCGTCTTTCTTCTACAGATAAGTATTCCTTTGAGAAATAGCTTCTTGCTTGCTATTTGGCCCTGGTAGTAACTGAATGTCTGACCCTGGGACTCCAAGTGATCTGAGCTGCTCATTATGAATTGAGTATTATTAGACCCTTCAAGTCATAAGGTTAGGCATGCATAGACGCAATTCATTATCAAGTGATCAAACTCAAGCAGCTCCTACAGGCCCCAGTAAGTTGAATTTGCCGGTGACTCAGACTCCTACAGCATATAGTCCAGCTGCATTGCCTCCTCTCCTTCAACACACATCTACGGAATCATAGGAAATTCCCTATGAACAACTGGCCCTCTCTCCCCTCTAAAAATTGGGGCTAGTTTACAGATAGTGTTCTACATGATATGCTGGCACCCAGAGGAAGTAGACTGCTACAATTTTACCATCTAGATAGTTTATATTACTGCTCTACCAAATATTCTGGCTCGTGTCTCCACAGTGTCCCTTCTTGTTTGGAAGTAGGCAGTCCATGATCTTTCTGTTTTTCCTCTTCACCATCCTTGGCAGGTTGACTCATATCGTACAGTGGCAAGATGGCTGCCACACTTCTAGACATCATTCCTAGTCAATGCAGGAAGAAGTGATAAAGTAAATGCCAGCTGGCTTTCCCATTAATCAATAAAACAAGCTTCCAGGGAACTTCTTCTTAAGTCTCCTAGGCCATAACTGAGTAGTATGACCACCTCTAGCTGTGACAGAGGATGGGACAGTATTTAACTCTTCATCTTCTTGTAGTGAAAAGCGGCAAGGGAGAAGGGGTTTGGAACGGCTGCTGGGTGCACCAACCAGCAGCGTCTGCCACGGGCATAACTAGTTGTTTACTGTTCTTAGCGACAGAAACGGCTTCGTGAGACGGCCCGCTCCCCCCTGCCCACCCCAGGGAATGTTACACCATCCTCAGACAATAGATGCTGGCCACCTTTTTCTGCTACAGAAGACAAAGATAAACTCAAATCATCTTAAAACTATCAGAATGAGTGTAGGGCGGAGATATTTTTTATGTCATTGGTAATTTTGTGAGAAATAAGGGCATTTATTGCAGTTGGACTCCTGCATTAAAGTCTTTGAAAGAGAGTTAAATAGGCTTGGGTCAATAATGAGATTGCGCAGCTTGGGCCAGGTTTGATTTCTGTCTGTGGTGTAAACAGTTGATGACAAGATCAATACATGCTTCCAGGTCTTAGGTTATCTTTACTTGCATTTCCAATTAGTACCTCACAGAGTACTTCAGATTGAAGTCCCTCAGCTTATAGTTTATCTAAAACAAAGCTGGCACCAACTCTGAGGATACTTTCAATGGTCTGATGTATCTAAAATTTGGGGGAGCCAGGGATTACCCTCTTTAGATTCATTAAATAGACTTGGGGTCAAACCTGCCCAATTATCTGGAGAAAAGAAGAGAAATCAGAGTCCCCAACCCAGGGCGGGTTTAAGGGAACCCTAGAATCAGAATTCATCTCAAAAGCCTTCTTCTTTGGCTTCAGGCAGTTGATTAGATGTGTGTCCCCATTGAGAGAATTCCGTACCCCATTGGCCTGGAATGGGTGTTGTATTGCCGCATATCTAGGAGCTATGTTTCACCCACACACCCTATGTGATCACTCTTGCAGAGGCCTTGCCACAAGCCACCTTTCTTACATGCATGTGTGGCAACCATTATTAATTGTTTTTATTGGAGTGTAACATACATATAGAAAAAAATCACAAATAATAAATGTTCAGTTTGGTGAATTTTCATTATCTAGACACAAGCATGTAACCTGCACCAGATCAAGAAGCAAACCATTACTAGCACCCCAGAAGCCACCCTCTTTGTGTTTGCCTCTTCCTGTCAATACTCCCCCTTCCAAGGATGACCATACTCTTGATGTTTTTTTTTGCAGTTTTATTGAGATATAATTGACATATAATACAGCTTATAAGCTGTATAAGCTTAAGGTGTACAACGTTTGATGTATTTATATATTGCAAAATGATCACCACGATAAGTTTAGTTAACAAATATGCACTACAGTATTGTTAACTATAGTCACATGCTGTATATTACATCTTCTGAACTTACTTATCTTATAACTGGAAGTGTGTACCTTTTGACCACCTTCACCCAATTCCTCTACCTTCCACCCTCTGCCACAAATCTGATCTCTGTTTCTATGAGTTTGTTTCATTTTTTTTTTTTTTAGATTCCACATGTAAATGAGATCACACAGTATTTGTCTTTCTCCCTCTGACTTATTTCACTTAGCATAATGCCCTCAAGGTCCACCCATGTTGTCATAAATGCCAAGATTTCCTTCATTTTTACAGCTGAATAGTATTCCATTATATATATACACACTTTCTTTATCCATTGATCTGTTGATGGACATTCTCTTGACTTTTAACAGCATATGTGTATTCACCTGCTTTTGAAATTTATGTAAATAGAATCATAGGGCATGTAATTCTCTGTGCCTAGTTTCTTTCACTCAATATTATGATGGTGGGATTCATCCATGTTGATGCATGGAGTTATAGTTCATTCATTCTCATTGATGGGCAAAATTCCATTGAATGAATACACCATTATTGCTTATCCATTCCTCTGTTAATGGTCATTTGGATAGTTTCAAGTTTTAGGCTATCATGCACAGATTTGCTATGAATAATCTTGTACATGATTTTTGATGAATTTTGGATGTCTTTTTGTTGGATGAAATCGGTATGTCACGGAGTATGGGTATGCTCAGCTTTAGTAGACACAAGCCGCTTCCTTCCCAGAATCAACAGTCACTGTTAGCCCTCAGGGCTCTGGGCTGGGTCTTCCTCTGAAAGCAGTAGGCTTTCTGGCTTTTGTGGGAGAGAAAGAGCTTCTAATATAAAATATAATGAGTTCATGGCATCTTCTTATAAGCTCCTCTTAAGATTCCATGTTGCTGATTTTCCTAGATTTTTACTATTTTTGGATATTTCCTGGAAATTCTCATTTAATCAGCCTCTTTACTGCTTATATTTGGGACAGTCACATGCATACCAAATGCCAAACCCTGCTAGGTCCTTAACCTATTTTATTCCATTAAACTTCATAGCAAGCCTCTGAGGAAGGCTTGTTTCTTTTGTAGATGGAAAAACCCAAGACCAGGAAGGGGAGTTGTGGAGCAAGTACAGAGACCCAGGCCAGTCTGCTCATCTCTCTCTGTCATCTGATATTGCTTCCCAACTTATTCTGATACCTGGCTTTCACAAACTTGAAATTTACTAAAAATGGAAAGATGCATTTCATAACTCTTCTCCCAACCTGCTGTTCTCTGTCACCAGAGACAGTGTGAGAAGACTGCTGGTAGAAAGTTAAAGCTTTGAAACTATTTGAAAATCTACAAAGTGGCATCAAGGGAATGAATAAGAGGAGGCTCTATAAAGCTGGCAGTGTGGACCCAGTTAGACTGAAGACAGGAGACTGCGCTTGTGCAAGTCCCTGCATCGGGTCCTGGATCACGGCATTATCCTGAGCACTCAGGGCATGGGCGGCGCCACCCATGCACCCATTCATTCAACAGATGCTTTGAATGACTTTCACCTCAAGCACTAAGCTGGGCCCTCAGGATACAGAAATGTATGGCATCTGCTCTGGAGGTGCTCACAGTGTACTGTTGGGTGGTTAAGCAAATAATTGCACAAAAATGCTAAGGTGCTCTAACAGAAGTGGGGGATAGACTGGGGCACAGATAAGTAGCCAGTTCTCCTGGGGAGAGAGACTGAAGATTGATTAGGAAGGATCTAAAGAGGATAAGTTTGAAAGATAAATAGTGGATGGCATGGTAGCCAAGTGTGAAGGGGAGAAGGAGGCTGGAGTGTAGACAGGGACCGGGCGTGAAGGAAGGGGGAGCCATTATAGGCTTTAGCAGGGAAGTGGCAGGTCAGATATCTTAGAGTTAACCCATGCCATTAAGTAATTGCCTAGCGGAAGATTCCTGGAAGGGCTCCTGACCTGTTTCCTGCCAGCATTACCTGTGGAAGGTAATAGGGTAGAACTGCTGGTCACACAAACGAATCTTTGGAAACTTACAGGAGTTTTGGCCATGGGGAGTTGCCGATCCTCTTCCAGGCTGGGATATGGAGCTTTATGGGTGTTTGTCCTCCAAAGTATAGTGCTCCCTGGAGCTCGTCCTCCCTGTGCAGTGTCTAGGGGATGCATATTGTCAGTGAAGTGAGCTTTCACACTTCCAGGGAGGAAATTTGATACTATCAGTGAACTCAGATGGGTTCAGTCCTCCCAAGAGAGGCTGCTGCTGGTAAAGTGTTGAAAACGTTTCTTGAATGAAACCTGCCCCCTTTCCAAGTGTGCTAAGGGGGTTCATCCAGGGGTGTGTTAATTCCGCCCGATGGAAATAGAGAATGGCATCTTTCCTGACTATGATCTTTTAGCAGGGACGGAAAAGAGAGAGCCTGAATCTCTGCCCCTGCATCTAGGGGAAGAATCCCACCTGGTCTGTCTCCCTGCTCCAGGTTCCTGCAGTGCATGAGATACTTGTTGTGCACATGAAGGCAGGAGAATCTGGGGGGCTAAAGAAGAGGGGCTCAGAGGAATTCCTTCAAGGCAGGGCCAGGATGAGTGACTTAGGGGGTCCCTGTGTCTAGGGTCTCAGAGATGCAAACCTCTCCTCCAGACTAAGGGCCTGCTTATTGCTAGGCAGCCTTGCCCCCCACCATATAGCACTGGCTCAGTGGGAAGAGGAGTGCTCAGGGGAAAGGGGCATGTGGCTTTGGGCTAGGTGAAGGGGTGAGGCTTTCCTACATGGACACCCATTTCTTCCTCTTCTGTTGGCAATAGATTCTAACTCTTCCTAGGATTAGGCACATGGTCTGAGCTGGACTAATCTCTTATTCTATCCTGGGAAATATAATTGTGGGGCACAGGAAGATGAAAAGTTGGCATATGTCATCTGAGAAGGTCTCTTGCTGCTGCTGAGATGCAGAGGACAGCCCTGTCCCTGAGATCCCCTGTTCTGAGGCCAGCTTTTCATTCCTCAGTTCTGTGAGCTACCTCAGGATCTTTCCAATTAATCACACACACAGACTCCCCTCTTTCCTCACAGGTTTTTTTCCCCTGCTTAAGTCAGTCAGAATTGGTTTTTGTTGTTGCAGCAGAATCTTGGCTGAAATAGAAATTGGTTACAGAAATTAGTTGTAGGCAGCAGGCCCTCAGGCTATGTGGAATTGGTCATGGGCCCAAATGGAATGCGTGTATATACAGAGAAGGAGTAGCTACTCGGTTACCTGTTGTGCTCACCTGAGATGACATGAGCCCAATGGGAGTGCAGCGCTAGGGACCAGCAGCCCTGCCATAGAGCACATAAGGGGATGAGAGAGGGGGATGATGGGTCAGATGCTTCTGAGACCATCTGATAGCCCAAGCAAGTGTCCTAATCTCACCTCAAACATCAAAAATCTCTCCTTAATGTAAATAATCTCTTATTACTTGTGGCTATTGGGCTTATACTCCTCCAAAAATTTCAGGGATTGAGTCTTCCAGTTTCTGAATGACAACACTAGTTAATTCACAACCTAACGAACCAGGGGTGTGGGTGGGCAGGACATTGGGATGGGGACATCTGTGAGCACTGGAGAACTTGAGGACACTGCCTCCTGAAACCCCTCTGAGTGCTGCCCTGCCCTTCTCCTGCCTGCGGAAGTGGTTAACACTGCCCCCACCTCATTGTTGCTCTCCAAATGAACAAGAGTTGAACTCAACATGGTCTGGAGGGTGAAATGGATAATCAGGGTACAGAAGAAAAAGTTGTGCCTGGAAGTAATTGCAGGTCCATCATCTGAGGTAACTTGAGGGCACACATTTTGAGAGTGTGTAACTAATGAGGGTGAAATGTAATTTTAAATGAGGCAGAATATATCATCATAGGTGAGACCATCAGACACTGTCCTGCTGTGTGCCTGCATGGACAGTCAGTTGGATTCCAACAATTGGATGCTTTCATTAATGAAAATTTCTAGTGAAGACTGGCACATGCAGGGTGAAACCAAAAGGCCAGGAAGCTCTGCAGTAGTGTGGAGAAGCGAATTCAGAGACCCACCCTCTTGCTATATCCCTTGACAGCGCCCCAAAGACTCTTCTATCTCCCTTGGCTTGAGGAATAGATGGTAAGGGAAATGCCAGAATCTTTTTAAAATGCTCTACTGATTGTCCCCTTTGGGCCAAGAATACTGTAGATGGGGCTCACTCAAAATGAGCCCTTGGTATCCTTTGGGGATGGAAGAATCTTAGAGAGGCATGACCCAGGGAACAGCTAGAAGCAAAGCAGTTTTCGTTCTCATAACAGGCAGTTTTGTAAGTGTGGTAGTCAGGTCTCGGTGAATGGTCTTACATGCAGCAATATCTAGCTACGATCAATCACTCATGTGTCCTCAGAGACTGTGACCACCTCAGCATCTGTACAGCTCAGGTCAGGCCAGGTTATGCTGCAGTAACAAACAATTCCTGCTATCTCCGTGGCTTAAAATAACAAAGATTTAAATCTTGATCATTGAGCACCATCTTCCACTGAGGATTAGTCAGGGGAGGGCTCCAGAGAGGGGCTACGACTGTTAGAGTTATGTACGGGCCCAAGCTGATAAAGTAGTCACCGTGTCAAATGATGCCAATCACACCTAGAGGGAGAGGAGACCCTGGAGGGTCTCATATCAGCAATGAAAAATACGCAGGCTCAGAGGAGGGACACATGATGTCTCACTGGGTAGAACTAGTCACACAGTCCAACTCAGCCAATAGAAGGCCAGGAAATGCAGTCTACTCTGTATTTGAAAGTGGAGAACTTAAAATATTTGGGAAACAAAACTAATTCCTACCACATTATCCTGTTGAACATAACACAGACCTATGACTCCGTGGGGAAATTCCCTGTGACCTTTTAAATAGCAATGGGAAAACTTACAGCTTGACTTTTGGGTGGTTCCAACAGCATCTGTCAGTGCCACCAAGAAGTGAATGTTGGGGAGTTACACCTCCACTCAGAGATGGCCTGAAACACCACTGGGGAAGGGAAGTCCTCCTGGCAGGCCAATTCTGCCTGGAAGGAGAGATGAGCTGAGGTAAGGATCTGCACAGTTCCTAAGCAGTGGCTGCTAGATTGGGTGGGTGGTTAGAATCTTGGAAGGAGCAAGACCAGAAAGTTTTGGATATAGCGATGGATAAACTCTCCAGATGGGTCCAGAGCCTGAAAATACCCACAGCCTTAGGAACACACTCCAGAAGGCCCTGGATTATGTCCTGCATCCATAAATCAGAAGCAGGAAAGAGAGCAGGAATGGCTTGTTGAAGACTCCATTTCAGACACCAGCTGGGAGATGACACCCTGCAAGAGGTGGGCACCATCCTGCAATATGTGGTCCATATGGCATTTCTCTTAGATTCCAAATACACAGGTCCAGAAAGCAAAAGGATGGCACTGCTTACGATCCCCTAGTTTTGCTTTTCATCCTTATGATTCAAAGCTCTGTTATATTTTTAAATTTTTTACACATACTGTAAAATTCACTCTTTGAGATGTAGCATTCTATGGGTTTTGACAAAGGCATAGAGTCATTTACCCACCACCATGGTCATTGTACAGAATAGTTCCATCACCCCAAATTTCCCTCCTGCTGCCTCTTTGTTCTGCTAGATGTTTTATTGTCCAAAGGAAGGATTCTTCCACTAGAGAACACAGTAATGGTCCTGTGGCTGACCTGGCCATGGATGGGGATTCTCACAGCAGCTCGTCCATAATTCTCTTCTATTAGGGACTGGTGGGAAAGGCATTGGCAATGGGAAGCAATGTGGGAGTAGGCTCCGTGTATCTGGGGTGAAAATGGAGAAAGGACAAAGGAGCTGACCTTGTCCCCAGAAACGGCTGAGGGCAGGGCAGGCCTGGAACTCATGGCTGAGCCTTATCTTCTTTTGAGAGGCCAGAAGGGCCTTGGGCCAGGAAGGCGATTCTGCAGGCTGCTGAGCTCAGGCCCATTCTGCTAATACCCAGTCAAGACTGGGCTGTGGTGAAGGGCTTGGCCTTCTTCCCAGACTCTTGAGCCCTGGCCCACCCCAGCTGGCCTGTGGGATCTGTGACTACCGGTGTTTCCAGGGCACTGCCCTCCCTGAGCTATACACAGATCTGGAGCTGCTAGGCCCACAGACCCTCCCCGTACTCTGCTCAAAGGAGGCCCTATAACTTAGCACTCTCACAGCCTGTTGTGCCATTGTGTGGTCTGCAGGAGTAGGGGAACAAGAAATAGCAAAATGAGTGTGTCCCATGATGAACAATTAATCTCGTCTGTCGGCCACAGGCCACCATTGGGCCTGGCCCAAATGACGAGTGAACAGCCTCATTCTAGCGGCGTCTGAAGTCACAGAAATGACAGAGAGAAGAGGGATGCTTAATGCTGGGGTAGCTCTCTCTCTCTCTCTGTGTAGGGGATTGAGGTAGTTGGAAGGGAGGAAGAAGAGCAGGAGGAACTGACATGATGGTGCAGAAGCAATTGTCTCACACTGGCCTCTGGAAGGAGAAAAGAGGCCTCAAGCCCTGAGAGAGAGAAAGATTTCTTGTTGGATGATCAGAGAGTGGGACATAACCCCTGATTAATGATTTGGTAATAGTGGCTTATAGATACCTGCCTTTCTTTCATCAGGGCAAACTTATATTCTACCAAGGTCTAGGTACTGACAGCAAAAAAATAAATACTGTCTCTTGCCCTGGACACATCTTCTTAGCAAAACCTCTCATGGATAAGGATGACTCCCACTTATGTGTTTCTTCATTTCTTCGTTCATTCATTAGTTCACCCCTCGGCGTGTGGGACTCCTCCCCAGTGCCAGACCCTGACTATACTTGGATGACTATGGGTAGGCCTCACCTTCCAGAGCCACACAGTTTCCTGGAGTTGTCATAGCAGGGCCCAGCTGCCAGGGAAGGGACTGATGGGAATAAGGCACCATGTCCAGGCCAGAGCTTCCAATCCACAGCGGGTAAGGAGGCTTCTCTGTCTCTTGGATGACTGGATTAGGATTAGCCCAGAACCAGGCAGAGTGGAGGAAGGCAGCCTCAGGACCAGTCTTGGGGGTTCAGACCTGCAGTTTCCTGCCCAGGGTATGGGGAGCCATTAGAGACCCTTGAGGAAGGAACAAAGATTTCTAGATTGGTGGCTCAACCCCTGATGGCCAAGTGCTGGGTTACTTGCTCTTATAGTGAGGTAACTGTCCTCTAAGCCTGCTAAGGACATTGGCATGACATGGCATGGTTTATGGTCTGAAGGTTCTCTTGGTAAGGCTCAGACTGCTGTCCAACCGTGCACACTTCCCAAAGCCACTCCAGCCCCAAGGAGAAGAGCCTGGCACAGTGAACGTGGAGCCCGGGCAGCCTGTGGGGAAGGTCATGACATTGTGGTGTGTGCTGTCAGCCAGCTCCTGAGTGGCATCCACTTAGGGAGAGAAGCAGAAGTGGCTGGTCCAGGTCAATTGGAGATTGATTTACTTGACACGTCCCTGTTATATGTCTATTGGATTTCCACAGATGGCTGATCTGCAGTTGATATCACACTGGACAGAAGCAGAGTGACAAGATGGGCTGCCTGCTCAAATCCTGGCTTCTGTAGCCCTCCCCTGCAACTGGACTGTTTAACCTTCACAGGCAGGCACAGCCCTCCCAGTCTCAGGGACCATGTACAGCTCCAGGCAGTTGCTCTGTAAGGAGCCCAGGGTCTGTGACTTCTTGGCTCAGGATTCCACCAATCTGGTTGTGGTGCCCTCTCAAGTGTTCTGGATTACAGACCCAAGATATTCACCCCTTTTCTAGGATCAGCCTCTCCCTTTAGCTTCATTTGACCCTGTGGACACCAGCCCCATCCTCTATGTGAAACCTCATCTGTGGGTTCCAGCTCCTCTGACTTGTGGTAGGCTCTGGTTGACCTCAAGCCTTCTGGAGATTTGTCCTGCTCTTGAGTCTATGTCTGGGACCCTGTCGTCTCTCAGCTTTTGTCTTGTTCTCAGCCTTTGCCTCCCTCTGATCCCCACCTGCAGGTTCCATCCCATCCCTGGACCTACCCATTGATACCCCTGAATGCTTGCACATCTGCCCATATTGCTCCAGACTTGAACCCCTGTACCCCGTCGTCATGTTAAATGTCTGCCCAGACTATATCTCGGAATGCTGTACCCACTCAACATGTGCTTATCTCCCTGCCCTCGTGGTCTAGGCTCTCAGCTCCTAGTGGGTGGGTTCAGTGCTACCTCCTGGCCTCTTCCCACCATCCTGCCTGCCGAGAGATATTGGCAAGACCTCTTCCCACCCACTGCTGCCTGCACTGACCCCACAATCTACTGGCCTTGTGCTGTGCCCCATGCCTGTGGGTTGGGTCTGAAAGGTAAGGCCAACCCTCTGGACAGTTACCCAGATGGCAGCTTTATATAGGCCAGCTGGGGAGGGGACACCACTTGCCTCTCTGGAGGTACCAAGAGGAACGATATTTTATGTCAAGAGAACTAAGCTGTGCTTTGAGTTGTAAGGAGTACTTTGACGGTCTCCACCAGCAGGGTGCAGACCAGCTAGCAGGAAGGGCTGGAGCCATGAGCTCTCAAAAGTTGTTTCTATTTAGTAATTGATTACCTAATGCCATGTTACAAACATTGTTAGAGCACCTACCGTATCAAAAACAAACAGGACCATCCTGACTGCAGGGAGGGGTGTGTGGTATCTTAAGCAGCAAGCAAAGTCTCGTTCCAACATTTCAGTCTGGTTTTAGCCATATGAGGTAGGGTATAGGATTTCCATTTGGGCAGGAATATGCAAGAAGAAGTCAGACCACCTGAAACAACCAGATGGAGGTGGCATTGGCTATTAGTGAGATCCCAAAGGAAAGAAGATCCTTGGGGTGAGAATCTGAGAGGACTGATTCCACTATCCCTCCCGCTTGGAGGCCCACCATCCCGAGGAGGCTGGTGGTGGTGGAGTGGTTAGGAACATGGGCTTTGAGTACAGATGGACTCAGGTTACAGACTCACCTCCATCACTTACCAGGTTTCTGATCTTGGACAATTTACCAAATCTCTCTATTCCTTAGTTTCCTCACTTGTAAAGTAAAAACTCTAACACTTATATCACAAGATTACAGGAATTAATTGAGATAATGTATACAAAACAGGACAGTGCCTGGATCATAGTAAATTCTTGGTAAATAGTATCTATTAGATTTAATCTATTTCTAACTGTGGGTGACTTGGGTTTGTTTTTATTCAAGATGGAGGCGATTTCCTTTTACTATACTTCTTGGTCAATCCTCTGTCGCCTGATGCTTGGACCTGCAACTTTCCTAGGGCCTGAGGATGGGGCCAGTCTCTGGGTTATGCTCAGCCCACTGTTCCACCCTTCCCTTCATCTGCTGGGCCCCAGCTTGGAAGATGCCAGAGACCATGCACACAGAGTGTGCAAGACCTTCCTTTTGTGCTCTCTATTCTTTGAAGATGTCTTGATAACGCATTTAAACTCTAACATAGCATTCATGTGAACTAAAGGGCTTTGTGAACTTCCTGTTAAGGAAAATAATATAAACTGAATGCGTGTGTCAAGAGGGGTGGGGAGACATAATAAGATACAGTCCCTGGCAAATAGTGGGAAGATCAGGCTGACACCCAGCTCCCTCCCCATTTCAACCAAGAGTTGGGTTTTGCAGCTTGAGTTTCATCCTCTTTATGCATCCAAGTTGGGCTTTATGCAATCTATCCCACTCAATACTAATGAAATGTGCATGTGAGCTATCATTTTCACACCCTCTCTTCTTTGATCAAAATTAAGCATTTAATCATCTAATAAATGTGTTTGCAAGATAATCAAAGGGAAGGGGATCAGTGCAAGGCCAGGGAGGGCTGTAGGAGGGACTCAGAACCTAAAAATAAATGGGGACACGCAGTGGGGTGCTGGTGAGCCCCTCCACCCCATCAGTGTGTGTCCACCACTGAGATTCAATCTGGAGCTTCATCTGGCCAGCAGCTCAACACACAAGCTCAGTTAGGAATTCCTCCTGACTGAATTAGGTGTTAGCTAGGGATCATTCTCCTCTCTTTTCTTTTTTCCTTTCTCCTTACATCTTTCTCCTTCCCCTTGTGGTAATAAACTGAACAGAAGTTTCCTTGTTATGTCCCATTGTTACTCATGCTTCACATTCACTCATTAAACATATGTTCACCAGGAGCCTACTCTGTTCCAAAGATGTTGGTTATGTCAAGGTGAGTAGCTTTGAGCTGGGGCTATGTATATTTTGACCATTTTGAGCACAGGGAAGAATGCAATGTGTGCTCAAGAAACACCTTCAGTTGATTTACTTAATGTTCCTGTGCTTTGGCCTCTAGAGAAATGATAAATATTTCTCAGATGGTAGTGAAAAAGAAGGCTCACCCAAAAAGTTGGTCTGCTGTTATGAGGGATGAGGACTTATCACATGTCAGAGCTTGTGCTGGCAAGTTCCACACTGCTATGCTGGCCCTTCTTTGCCCTTCCCTTTGATCCAGAGAGTCAGTCACTCAACAAGATTTTGCTGAGAACCAGCTCTATGTGAGGCACAGAACCACACACTGTGGATACAAGACAAACAGGGGACAATATCCACTCTCAGAGACTCACCACGAGAAGATAAACATGTGAAAGACAGGCCCCCTCACCCAGACCCAGGGCAAGGCAGAATGGTGTGGGAGTGTTTCCTGCTTTCCTGTTTTCTCTGTCCTTCGCTGCAGTGTCTGTGAACCACTAATAGTGTGGTCTTTTGCTTTCCTGACACAGTCTTCTCATTCCAGCACCTTAGATAGTGTATGGAAGGACATCAGTCTTGATTAGTCTTAATTCTGCAAAGCATCTCACTAACCTTATACTCAGTTTGTTTTGTAGCAAAAATGATGGACAGGAGAGGAAAAGGCTCTGCCTGGTAGGTTTTGTGTTGGGTTGAGAAGGAGAGAGATGGTTCTAAACTAGGAGAGAGAGTTGTCTCTCAGGACAAAAGTGGTCCAGCTGTAGGATATCACAGACAGAGTGTCTCTCTTCCGGCCACCCTCCCCACAAGGCCAGACTCTATAGCTCTAGAATATCTCTTCCCCTGCTGGCTTTAGCACTGCTCCAATCAGAGCTGGGCCTGTCCCTGAAGCCCCCCTACTTACCCCCTGCCTGCTTCTCCTCTTTCCTTTGCCCTTCAGAAGTTGCCTAAGGACCCTAATAATATTCAGCTTCCAAGCAGAACTAGGACAGGAAATGTGGTGTTCTTCCTTTCCCACAGACACACAGCTGTTCCTGCTCAGTGGGTGGAGAGCCAGGCCCGCCACTTAAGGAGAGGAGTGAACTTAGGTGCCACTGACTTCTGCCAGCAGGAGGATGAGGTGTCTACACTCCATTGAAGGACGTGCCCAGATCCTTCCTGGCCACGTGGTGAGCAAAAATCTGTCACTGAAGTCTGCTGCTTTGGCAGTCTACAGGCTGAAGTTCATGGAGAGACCAAGAGCCAGGAAATGAGTTAGAAAGCGGTGTGACTGCAGGCAGACTTGAAGAGTCTGGCACTGTGAGGGACTCCGAGGCAGAACAATCCAGCCATGTGACAAGGTCTCACTACATATGCTCAGGGCAGAAGAAGGCCCAGCAAGACCCAGAGGGGCATGAAGAATATCGTGGGGACCCCGGGCTCCTCCTTGACAACATTCAGAAGGCTTGTTTCCTCTCGATGTGCTCTCTTGGAAGATCCCCTTCAAGCTGCCACTGCATGTGGGGACATTCATCCACACATCCCCTTTGCTTTGCTGAAAGGTGTCAGCTTTGTTGCTGTGGTAACTGGCCAAGCCAATGTTAGTTTACAGACCCCTAGTTCACAGACCTGTGGAGATAAATGGGATCTGTAAGAAAGTTCTTCCTTATATCAATGGAAATTTTTCCTCCCTACAATTTCTACTTGTTAGTCTGAATTCTGAAGTTCCAGAAAATTGGCTTCTCTTTTGTGTGACAGTCTTCCCAGTATTTGAAGGCACTCAAGAGTCACAACATCCATAGTACCCAAATTACCCCTTGTTTCTCCAATGACTGTTTCTAAACCCCTCTTAATCCTCCTATTTTCACCAGATGTTTATAACTTGCTACTTCGAGTGTGGTCCACCGACCAACAGCATTAGCATCCCCTGGGAGCTTGCTAGAAATGCAGAGTCTCAGGTCACATTCTAGACTTCCTGAATTAGAATCTGCATTTTAACAAGATCCCTAGGTGATTCATATACACATTAAAGTTTGAGAAATACTGGAAGTACCGATTTATAGCATCTTCATAGCAACACACACATGTACATGTTTATACGCAACCTCTATGCCAAACAATAGGAAAATGATTAATTAAATTATTACATATTTAGGCTATGAGATATTATGCATTATGCATAGAAACTGTACAGAAACTACACAGAAACCTGAGGAAGTGCTAATGCTAATAACTAACATTTAAAGAGAGCGCTGACTACACCCCAGACTCTGTTCAAAGCATGTTAGTGATTACCTCCTTGAATCATCACTATAACCTCACAAGGTACGTAACACTGTTATTCCCATTTAAAAAGTGGGGAAAGAGGCTCAGAGAGGGTGAATAACTTGCTCATGATCATACAGCTAGAGCCCTGGTAGTTTAATCCCAGAGCCTCTGTGCCTGACCACTGCCGAAGTCAAATGATAAAGCCGTAGCTACAGAATCGTATATAAGCTATGATCACAACTCGGAGGATATACACTGACTATTCTCCAATGTTGTCATGTTGTGTTATTGTAACAAAAATAATAAAAAGCAGCACACCCCAAACTGAGCACATCTTCATCCAGCCCCAACAGTATTTCTATCACCTCTCTTACATTTTCTTTCAATTTAATCAATGTTTACAATATAAAAATAATATACAGTAGTGGTAAAAAAAATTTCATATACATGAAAGCACATACAATGAAAAGTGAAGAACTCCCTCCCAATGGGCCTCCTCCACTTTGAGATATCCTCTGTTAGCAGTTTCTCGTATATCTTCCAAAAAGTATATCCTGCATTGAAAATAATGAACACACACATATAGGTACACATGTGATGCACATACCATCCACTCTTAGCTTGGCTACATCTGTGAAAGCAGCCTTGTGATTGGCTCCTGTTTTATTTATGATAAATTGGAACACCCAGATCTTTCACACATGAAGTGTTATTAAGTTTTCATCTCTCCATCTTGTATAGTTTTTTTTTTTCTCACCTAAATGTAGGATATTTTATGTCTTCTTACCAAGTTTCATGTAGCTGGTTGTGTTCTAGCATTCCAGCGAATTAAATCTTTTTTACTTCTGCCTCTATAGCACAGAAGCTTTCTCCTCCACAAGTCTAATATGTGCACCCTGATTTTCCAGCCTAAGGAAACAAACACAAGGCTGGGGGGAGCGGGGAGCAGGGCTGGTTTAGGAGGGTCGCTATTAACAGTGAACCAAAAAATATACCAAAATGTTAGCAATGGTGTCTCCAGATGGTGAGGGTTTTATTTTCACTTTTTACTTTTCTATGTTTTCCCAATGTTTAAAATGAGCATGGGTTAATTTTGTCATAAAAAAATAAATAAAAGCTGGAGTTTTATGGATGGGCTATTGTTTCCACCTCTTCACTGTCTTCCTGAAAGAGATGACATGTTCATTCCTTTGGCTGGGAGATGGTAGTGGCCCTAGTAGAGTAAGCAGTGTATACACGTCTGATCTATTGATGCTGGACCTGACCATGGGACTTGATTTGGCCGATGTGATATGAGCAGACGCGTTAACTCATTTGTGTGGTCTGGTTTCATCATCTGTGCTTCTGCAGCCCACCCCCCACCATGAGACCAGTATGCCCTAGGTAGCTGTTGGGCCCAGAATTGAGAGACCTTGGAGCAGAAGTGAACCTGGCCTATAGCCTGAGATAGAGATCCCCATTCCCTCATCAACCCACAGAGTGCTGGATGAGAAAAGCAAAAGTAATTTGGGAATTTTTTTTTTGGACAGCATAATTACAGTAATAACTGACTAGAAGGGAGAGTCGGCTACTCCCATGCTGACTGGTGTGTCCTGACGGTAGTTACCCACCCTCCTCCGGCGGTAGCGGCTGCCATCTCCTTGCTCTGCAATTTTCCCACCAGCCACTCCAGCTATGCTCACCCATTCCTGCTCTTAGTCACCTGCCTCCTGTCACCATCTATAAGACAGGTCATGAGGTGGAGGGCACACTTCCTGGCTAGTCCTAACACTCTTTTCTCCAAAAGTTCCTATACTGTGAAGTAGGAAGGGCTTTGGCCTACAGCTTAATTAGGAGTTGTTATGAGTCAAACTGTATTCCTTTAAAATTCATATGTCGAAGTCCTAACCCCCAGCACCACAGAATGCGACCTTGTTAAGAAATAGTCATTGCAGATGTAATTAGTTAAGATAAGGTCATACTGGAGTAGGGCGGGCCTCTAATCCAGTATGGCAGTGTTCTTATCAAAAGAGAAATTTAGACACAGAGACAGACATGCACACATGGAGAACACCATGTGAACATGAAGGCAGAGATCAGGGTGATGCTCCTAAAAGCTAAGGAATGCCAAAGATTGCCAGCAAACCACCAGAAGCTAGGAGAGAAGCAGGGAACAGATTCTTCCTCACAGCCTCAGGAGAAAGCAATCCTGCTGACATCTTGATCTCAGACTTCCAGCCTCCAGAACTGTGAGACAATAAATTTCTGTTATTTAAGCCACCCAGTTTGAGGTACTTTATTATGGCAGCCACAGGAAGCTAATCCATGTGGTCGCCTCAGATTCTGCACCCAATTACGATGTGTAGGTTTTTCCCTCACTCCCAGCAAGTCTCTGACACCAGCTGGGTTCCTGCAATTCAACACCAGTCAGGAATCCAGGTTGTCCTCCAAGGCTTCTGACAAACTGGCTGTAGATCGGAGGTTCCAACAACCCTGACCCTCTTTGGATTTGATTAATCTGCTAGGGCAGTTCACCGAACTCAGAGAAACATTTTACTTACTAGATTATCTCGGTTTATTATAAAATATTTAACTCAGGGATAGCCAGATGGAGGAGATGCATAGGGCAAGGCATGGGGAAAGGTTGCAGAACTTTTATGCCCTCTCCGCGGTGTGCCACTGTCCCCAAATCTCCATGTGTTCACCAATCCAAAGGTCTCTAAACCCCATCCTTTTGGGGTTTTATGAGGGCTTTATTACATGGGCATTATTGAATAAATCATTGGCCACTGGCCATTGATTCAACCTCTAGCCCCTCTCCCTTCCTAGGAAGTCAGGAGTGAGGGGAAGATGTGAATGAAAGTTCCAACCCTCTAATCACATGGTTGGTTGTCTTGGCACCCAGTCCTCATTCTTTAGTGCTTTCCAAAAGTCACCTTATTAACATAACAAAAGACACTTTTATTACTCTCATCAAGGAAATTCCAAGAATTTTAGGAGCTCTGTGCCAGGAACAGGGACGAAGATAAAATATATATTTCTTATTATAAATCACAATATCACACCACAGCCAAGTCTCTCTGTTCCTTTCAGTGCCCCTGGAGGTACAACTCTGTCACTACCACTCCCTGCCCCCAGCAGCTGGGTCCAGCTGACGTTGAGGGTGAGTGACCAGGTGAGATGTTCTCTCTCCTCTCCTTATTCTTCAGAATTAGTCCTTTCCCCCCATACAGGATGCCATGCCAAAGTTACCCTCACCTCCCATCCCACTCCTGCCATTCAGGAACTCAGTGCTGGAGTCTAGGATCTATTCCCCAAAACGCCTTCATTGTGCCTTCATTCTAGTGACTGCCTTTCTGCAAAATGAATCCCAAGTACCTCTCTGCAGGTCCCATGTGGATGCACTGATAACCCTGTCATAAAGACAGAGCTAAGTACCTCACCTGCCTTCCATGTTGTCACAAGCCCATGACCTTACCCAGGACTGTTCAACCAGGAGCTGGCCTGCCTTCCAACTCCATGCTCCGTCTTACCATGTGCATAATCATGAAAGACCAACCAAATACAAATGCCCTGAGAGCACAAAAGTACAAGTATCTGTGGGATATTAGAAAGTTAGAGCTGAAGAGAACCTAGAGATCGTCAAGCTCAAGCCTCCATTTTACTGATAGGGACCTGAGGCACCAGAGAGGAAATAACTTGGCCAAGGTGAGTTCTTGGCAAAGCCAAGACTAAAGTATAGGTTTTCCAGTTCAGTTTTCATAAGACCACGTTAACAAGACTTTTTTTTTTGGAATCTGTGATGGCTCTAATTGATCACTGCTTTATTTTCTAATTGTTCCTTGATCATTGGTTTAATAATCTATTTCACTTTTTTTTATCACAGAAGCAAACATGTACATTGTTATACAATTTCAAACTGTACTGTAGAGTCCACTATGGAAATTGGTGACCCTAGTTGTCCCCCTTCGCCCCAAACATACAAGTCTGTTTCCCTTGGGTTAGCCACTTATAAACTCTCCTGTCTGTAGCATTTCTGATGGTTATCCCTCTATCACTAAATTACATGCTCTTTTAATTGTTCAAACTTCAGACAGTATTAATTTTAGTTTTTAAAATTGTTACCTTTGTTATTAATATAATCAAACCTCTATTTTTTTACTTTCAGCTTTAGACATTATCTATTTACTCCCCATAATATATGGAGAAGAAGTTAACATTCGTCTCTCTCCTGCACCTTTCACGTCGTCAAAGTTTGTAACATTTATTTTTATTCTCAAGTATAATTTAGTTCTCTTAGCATTGTCCATAAATTAATTCCAAAATTAAATAAATAGCACTTACAATAATATGAATACACAAATATTATTCATTGCAGATCCCAATGCTGTGTTTTCTATCCTCAAAAATATATATTCTCCTTTGTCATTAAGGAAGACCACTCAGAAGGAAAAAGCTATCTTTGCTTACACCCCTTGTAGCTCATGACCATGCCTCATTTCTAATTTGCTTTTAAAGACAAGACCATGTTTTTTTAGGCAGTCTTTCATTTTTCCTAGATGTCCTAACTGAGATTCTTTTCACATTTGAAGACCTTTAACAGTCCTAGTCATGCTGTTGATGGAGTGAAATCCCCTTTTTTGCTTCAAAACATTCTTATGGAAGTCCTCTATGCCCCTGTTTTTATGTGACTGATTATGTTCTAGAATGGCTATACAGCAATTATCTCATTTTGGGAGTCCATGTTTTCTTCTTTCTTTTATTTCCTTTTTGGGTATATGGAATACATCCTTGAGTATTTTTGTTTCAGAAAATATATGTGAATGGAATGTAGACTTTATGAATTCTGGAATGCCAGAAATGTCTTTATCTCACCCTCACATTTGACTGATCATTTAGATCGGCATGAAGTTCTGGATTCAAATCATTTTCCCTCAGAATTTGGAAGGCATTCCTCCTTTGTCTTCTGGAATCTGTTGTGGCACATGCGAAGTTGGGGTCGGTTTCATTTTCTTATTTTGACATAATCTCTTTTATGTCTCTCTAGGAAGTTCTAGGATTTTCTCTTTCTGTTTGGAGTTCAGAAATGTCACTCAGATTTCTCTTAGTGTGAGTTTTAAGCATTAATCCCTGTCGGGATTTGGTGGAGCCTTTCAATTGGAAGAAGCCCGTCTTTCTTTAGCTCCAGATATTTTCTTCTAATAGTTCCTTGATAATTTGCTATTATTCTTTTTTTTTCAGTTTTCCCTTTTAAATCTCTTCTGTATAGATCTTAGAACTGCTACATCTGTCTTTCAGTGACTCAATTTTCAATTATATTTTTCATTTTGCTCTATGTTTTGAGACATTACATAACTTTATTTGCAGGAGGACCAACTTTGTCTTCAGCTGTACTCTTATTATTCAGAATGCAATTTAATGTTTTATTTTTACAATCATATTTGATTACTAAGAACACTTTTTGTCTTCTGGTTGCATGTTTTAAATTATTCAGTTCTTCTTCTATGAGTACAGTTTCTAAGTTGTTAGGTATACTAACAAAAATTATTTTTAGGCGTACAGTATTCTGAACCTTGGTCCTTTTCACTAGATGTTTTATCTTGGCAATTGTTGAATGACAATATGTCGATGTTGGAGGGTTACTTCAATTTGTTTTGGTAGTTACATTGTATTTCATTGTCTATTTTACATACGTGTAACTCTTAACAAGTTCTTTAATAATGGATATCTGGTTTAAAAACAAGAATTGATAGTACACAAACAATTTTGAAATTATTCTCCTTGTATGAATATCTTTGCGCATATAGGTTATTATTTCAGTAGAATAAATTCCTAGTTGTAAAAAGTACTGATGTACTGCATGTACAGCATGGTGACTATAGTTAATAATACTGTATTTTATATTTGAAAGTAGCTAGGAGAGTGGATCTTGAAAGTTCTCATCACAAGAAAAAAAGATTATGTAACTATGTATGGTGATGGATGTTAACTGGACTTATTGTAGTGATCATTGTGCAATACATACAAATATAGAATCATTATGTTGTATACCTGAAACTAATATAATGTTATATGTCAATTATATCTCAATAAAAAAGAAAACTTAGCACCTAAACAGTACACTAAACAAACAAAAAGTGCTGAGTTGAAGTGTATATGCACTGCTCATTGTGATATGTATTGGCAAATTATCCACTGAGTTTCTATCTATTCGCATTCCCACAAAGAGTAAAGAGAGTTCTATGTCCTACCCCCTCCCCAACAAAGTATGCTATCAGTAAAAAATGATATCTTAGTGTAATTTGCATTTTTGCTCTTATGAGTGATATAGATCAAATTATTATACCTTCAAAAGTCTTTTGCGATTCCACTTTTGTTAACTATTTAGTTAAACCTGAACCACATTTCTATTAACTTATTGATATTTTTAAAGTTTTACAGGAATTTTTTTATGTGTTACAGAAATTAGTCTTTTGCTATCATGTGAGTTAAAAGATTTATTTGGATACTATATACAGAGTTTTGGCCACCTGAACTTTCAGCAAACTTTTCAAATTTAGAATACTTTCATATTTAAAGAAAATAGTGGATAGTACAGAGTTCCTATATACCTGGCCCCAGTTTCCCCCATTATTAACATCTCAGATTAGTATTATTCAATTGTAACAATTAATGAATCAATATTAATATATTATTATTAACTAAAGTCCATACTTTATTATTCAGATTTCCTAAGTTTTTACCTAATGTCCTTTTTCTGTTCCAGGATCTGATCGCATTGCCTTTAGTCATCCTGTCTCCTTAGACTCCTCTTGGCTGTGACAGTTTCTCAGATTTTCCTTGTTTCTGATGACCTTGACAAGTTCTGAGGAATATCAGTCAGGTATTTTGTGGAATGTCCTTCATTTGGGGTTTGCCTGATGTTTTTCTCGTGATTAGACTGGGAGGAAGACCACAGAGGTAAAGTACCATTCTCACCACATCGTGTAAAATGAACATCCTATAAACACGACTTATCACTGCTGATGTTAACTTTGATCACCTGGCTGAGGTGGTCAGGTTTCTCCACTGTGAAGTTACTCTCTTTTCCCCCCTGTCCATACTTGACTCTTTGGAAGGAAGCTGCTATGTGCAGCCCACCTCTAAGAAGTGGGGACTTATGCTCCACCTTCTTGAAACAGAGTATCTTCATGAAATATTGGCAATTCTGCATTGCAGATTTGTCTATTCTCCTCCCATTTACAATTTATATAGATATGTACTTTTTTTATTTTTTATTCAATGATTTATTTATGTCAGTATGGACTCATGAACATTTATTTCATACTTTGGTTTATAATTCAATGCTACTTTATTTATTTTCTTACTCAAATTGTTCTGCTTTGGCCATTAGGAGTTCTTTCAGCTGGCTCTTGTGTCCCTTTGACATACCCCCATTACTGTGTGTCTTTTAAGCACTTCCTTACTGCAAGATGCTCCAGGCTCATCTTGTATATTTCCTGCCCCAGTCCTAGAATCAACCATTTCTCCAAGGAGCCCTATTCCTTTCACTGGAGAATAGTATTAAAAACCAAGGTATGGGTTCTAGGTGTGCTCATTTTCATTGGAGTGTTTTTGCTTCTAGGTCCTTTCGGCTGATAGAGCAAGGAAATATTTGTGTGTATACTAACACGTGTACATATACATATCTATAAATATTTCTATATGTAACCATCTGAATATATTAAGCTAAACATGAGTTCATATTGATGTCTTCAACTATAATCCAGTACCACATGGATCTTTCTAGCTTCATCCCTTGCTTATCTGTAAAATCCTACTTTAACAGTGAGAAACCTGGCTTCCACAAGATATCCATTTACTTAACTGTTCAATTCCAGCACATGTGTACAGTGTTTTCAGAATTGTTCACCTGTACCCTCATTGGAAAAACTTCATCAACTAGAGTACGGTGTTTAATTACAGGTCCTTCTGCTTCTCGTCTTACAAATTCTGCTCGTTTCCAAAGTTACTTAGATCAGCACGTTTTCCCTCATCCTCGTCAATGAGATTGTTCCCTGCATTCGCAATACAGTTAGATTCTTTTGTCACATTCTACTTTCCATCTTAGGACCTCCCAGTCTTCTAAATAATTTTTTAAAATTCGCATATGTTAAGGTTTACTCTTTGTACTGTAAAGTTCTATGGGTTTTGCCAAGTGTATAGTGTCATATAGCCACCATTACAGTATCATACAGAATAGTTTCACCACCCTAACTATAATCTCCTTCACTTCACCTAGTCAACCCTCCCTCCCTGACCTGAACCACTAGGAGCCACTGACTTGTTTACCATCTCTGTAGTTTTGCCCTCTCCAGAATGTCATATAAATGGAAAATACAGTAAATAGTCTTTTCAAACTGGCTTCTTTCACTTAGCGATATGCATTTAAGATTCATCCATGGCTTTGTGTGGCCTGATAGCTCATTCCTTTTCAGCAGTGAAAATTATGCCATTATATGGATATACCACAGTTTGTTTATCCATTCACCAACAAAGGACATCTGGGTCACTTCCTGTTTGGGGTAATTATGAATAAAACTGCTATAAATATTCATGTGCAGGTTTATGTATGGACAAAAATTTTCAAATCAGGTGGGTAAATACCTAGGAGTGTGATTGCTGGATAACATAATAAAAGTATGTTTGGCTTTGTAAGAAACTGCCAAACTGTCTTTTTTTTTTAATTGATGTTTTAATAGTTTATAACATTGTGAAATTTTTGATTGTACATTTTTGTTTGTCCATCACCATGTGCATGTCTCCCTTCACCACTTGTGCCCACCCCCTACCCTCATTGTCCCTGGTAACCACAATACACTTTTCTCTGTCCATGTGTTGGTTTATCTTCCACATATGAGTGAGATCATACAGTGTTTGTCTTTCTCTTTCTGGCTTATTTCACTTAACATAATACCCTCCAGGTCCATCCATGTTGTTGAAAATGGGACGATTTTGTGTTTTTTTTTTAATGGCTTAGTAGTATTCCATTGTATATATACACCACATCTTCTTTATCCAATCATCAGTCAAGGGACACTTGGGTTGCTTCCACTTCTTGGCTATAGTGCATAATGCTGCAATGAACATAGGGGTGCATAAGCCTCTTTGGATTGTTGATTTCAGGTTCGTTGGATAGATTCCCAGTAGTAGGATAGCATTTCTATTTTTAATTTTTTGAGGAATCTCCATACCGTTTTCCATAGAGGCTGCACCAGTTTGCATTCCCACCAGCTGTGTATGAGGGTTCCTGGCCAAACTGTCTTTTAAAATGGCTGTACCATTTTAAATTCCACAAGCAATAAATGGGAGTTGCTTCATATCCTTCTCAGAAATTAGTATTGTCAGTTTTTGGGATTTCAGTCATTCTAATAGATATGTAGCGGTATTTCGTTGTTTTAATTTACACTTCCCTAAAGACAAATTATGGTGAACAGCTTTTCAATTGTTATTATCTGTATATCTTCTTTGGTCTGTTCAGATCTTTGGCCCATTTTTAAATTGGGTTGAATGTTTTCTTACTGTTGAGTTTTAAGCGTTCTTTGTATATTTTGGACACTAGCCCTTTATCAGATACATGTTCTCAAATTATTTCTCCCAGTCTGTGACTTGTCTTTTCATTCTCTTAACAGTGCCTTTAGCAGAGCAGATATGTTTAATTTTAATGAAGTCCAATGTATCAATTTTCTCTTTCATGGGTCATACTTTTGATGTTGTATCTAAAAACTCATCACAAATACCAAGGTCATGCAGATTTTATCCTATATTTAGTTTTAGAAGTTTTATAATTTTGTATTTCACATTAAGCCTATGCTCCATTTTGAGTTAATTTTTGCGAAAGGTATAAAGCTTTTGTCTATTTTCTTTCTCTTTGCTTTTTTTGCGTATGAAGTCTATTTCTTCCAGCCCCATTTGTTGTAAAGACTATCCTTTCTCCATTGAATTGCCTTTGAATATTTTTTTGTTTTTAGAACTATCAATTTTTCTAAACCTCCTGGTTTTGTCTTGTGTATAGAAAGGCCTTCAGTTTTCAAGATTATCTTTTAAACTCCTTCATGTCTTTGCTTAGTACTCTTATGTCTTTGCTTAGTATTTTATATGTTTAAATTTTTGATCCAAATTTACATAAATGTAAAGTGAAATTTACATAAATGTAAAGTGTGAAGAAGAGATTCAGATTTATTTTCTTCTGAGGGTGTCAGAGCTGTCTGAACACCATGTATTGAAGAATTCATCTTTTCTACACTGATACACCCTCCTCATATACAAAATTTTTGAATGAATATTGGATCTATTTCTCCATTCTCTCTTCTATTCCATTCAGATTTTCCAGTTGTATCAATAACACACTATTTAATTACTATTCATTTATAAAATGTTTTAATATGTGTAAGACTATTTCCCCTTATTGTTTTTATTTTTCAGAATTTTCTTAGAGATTCTTACATTCTTATTCTTT
Organism: Diceros bicornis minor; assembly: GCF_020826845.1. Lineage (NCBI taxonomy): Eukaryota > Metazoa > Chordata > Mammalia > Perissodactyla > Rhinocerotidae > Diceros > Diceros bicornis. Next base: position 17,315,485 of record NC_080741.1, read on the forward strand.
CATATCAACATATGATTCAACTTACCTACTTTAAAAATAGTCTATTGCTTTCATAGGGATCAAATTGAATTTAGATATTAAATTAGGAATAACTGAAATCTTTATAATATTGATTTTTTCTATCCAATAATACAGTAGCCTTTCCATTATTAAAAACTTATTTTATGGGGCTGGGCCCATGGCATAGTGGTTGTTTGGCATGTTCTGCTTCAGCAGCCCGGGTTTACGGATTTGGATCCTGGGTGCAGACCTGCCACTCGTCAGCCATGCTGAGGTGGCGACCCACATACAAAAGAGGAAGATTGGCATGGATGTTAGCTCAGGGCTAATCTTCCTCACCAAACAAAACAAAACAAAACTTATTTTGTGTCTCTCAATAGTACTTTAAAGTTACCTTCATAACAATGTTATTCAATAATCACATTAAATGCAAATGGTCTAACCACTCTAATTACAAAGTGGTCAGATTGGCTAAAAAATAAGGCCTATAAGAAACGTACTTTAAATATAAAGACATAAGTAGGTTAAAAATGAAAGGATGCAAAATTATACAGCATGCTAAAATTAATCAAAGCAAAGAATATTACCAGAGATAAGGAAGATGATTTCATGATAATAAAGGTATCAATGCGTCAAGAGAACACGACTCTAAATGTTTATGCCTCAAATAACAGAGCTTCAAAATACAAGCAAAAACTGACAAACTTCAAAAAGAAATAGAAAAATCACACAATTACTGTTGTAAATTTCAATACGTTTTTTAATAATTGACTGAACAAGCAGACAGAAAGCTAGTAAAGATATGGAAGACTTGCACAACACTATCAACCCTCTTGGCCTATTTGACATTTACAGAACACTCACTCATCAACAGTGTAACACATCTTTTTTTCAAGTGCACATGGAATATTTACCAAGACAAACCATACTATGGGCCATAAAATAAGTATCAATAAATTTAAAAGGATTGAAATGATTAAAAGTTTTTTCTTTGACCAAAATGGAATTATTATCAGAAATCAATAAAAGAACAATATCTAGAAAATGCCCAAATATTTGGAAGTAAATAACTCATAGGTCAAAGAAAAACATCAAAAGGTAGATTAGAAAACAATTGGAACTAAAAAACTTGAAAGCACCACATATCAAAATTTGAGATTGTAGATAAAGCAGTAATTAGGGGGAAATTTATAGCACTAAACACCTAGAAAAGAAGAGAAAAGATCCCAAATCAATTATCTCAGCTTCTATCTCTAGAAACTACAAAAAGAAGTGGAAATTAAATTTAAGTAAGGAGAAGAAAAGAAACAACAAAGATCAAAGTGGAAATCAATGAAATAGCAAACAGAAAAACGGACAAAATCAATGAAAACTAAAGCTATTTTTTGAGAAATTCAAAAAATTGGTCAACCGTTAACCAGAGAGATCATGAAAAAGAGAATGAAGACACTATCAATATCAACAATGAAATATGCAGCAATACAGATTTTTTTGCTATAAAAATGTTTTTAAAAAAACATTGTAGAGAGTTTATACCAATATGTTTTTTAAAATTTAGATGGTAAATTTCCTTGAAATACACAAACTATGAAAGCTTTTTCACAAAATAGATAACCTGAATAGCTCTATTATTAAAGAAATTGTATCTGTAGTTAAAACCCTTCCCACAAAGAGCCCTAGGCCTAGTTCACATCAATGGGGAATTCCATCAAGCATATGAGGGAGAAAAATACCAGCTCTGCACAAATTCTTTTTGAAAATTTAAGAGGAAGAAATACTTCCTAACTAATTCTCTGTGGCCAACATTACACTAATACCTAAACCAGACAAAGACATCACAAGGAAAGTAAACAGCAGAGTAATACCCCTCATGAACGTAGATGCAAAAATTCTTAACAAAACTTTAACAACCTGAATATATAAAAAGAATAATACATCATGACCAAACTGGATTTATGCCAGGAATGTGAGGCTGATTTAACATTAGAATGTCAATTGATTCAATTCACTGTGTCATAACCTAAAAAAGAGAAATACGTGATCACCTCAATAGACGCAGAAAAAGCATTTGGTAAAATTCAATATCCATTCATGATAAAAACACTCATCAAACTAGGAAAAGAAGTGAACTCCCTCAATCTAATAAAGGGCATCTAGAAAAACCCTATAGCTAACACCACACTTAGTGTGAAGGACTAAATGTCCTCCCCCTAAGATCAGGAACAATGTAAGGATGTCTACTCTCATCTCATCACTTCTGTTCAATGCTTTACTGGAGGTTCTAGGCAGGGCAATAAGAAACAAAAACAAGAGAGAGAGAGAAAGAAAGAAAAGGCATCCAGATTGGAAAGGAAGGAATAAAACTGTCTTTATTCACAGATAACATGAGTGTCTATGCAGAAAATCCCAAAGACATACAAATGCTCCTAGAATTAATAAGTGAATTTAGCAAGGTTAATATAAAAAAATTTAATTGTATTTCTATATAGTGGAGATGACCATTTGGAAATATAAATTAAAAAGTTTCAGGGGCCAGCCTGGTGGCATAGTTATTAGGTTCATGTGCTCCGCTTCAGCAGCCCAGGGTTTGTGGGTTCGGATCCCTGGCACGGATCTACACACTGCTCATCAAGCCATGCTGTGGCAGTGTCCCACATACAAAATAGAAGAAGAATGGCGCAGATGTTAGCTCAGGGCCAATCTTTCTCACATACACACACAAAATTCCACTTACCGTAGCATCACAAACACAAAATATTAAAAAAAATATCCAAAGATTTGTATGCTGGAACTATAAAACATTAATGAAAGCTATCAAAGAAGGACTAAATAAATGGATAGTTGTACCTACAAATCTATAAGTTCAATGCAACCTCATTCAAAATACCAGCAGGCCTGTATGTAGACATCAGAAAGCTGACTCTAAAATCTATATGGGAAAGTAAAGGAATTAGAATAGCCAAAACAATTTTCAAAAGAACACAGAGGACACCTACTTCTTCATTTCAACACTTACTATAAAACTACAATAATTAAGACAGCATAATATTTGTGAATGGTTAGACAGACTGATAAATGGAACAGAACAGAGATAGCACAAATAGATTCAAACATACATGTTCATTGATTTCAGTGAAGGTCCCAATGGAATTTAATGGATAAAGGATAGTCTTTTCAGCAAATATTGATGGAACAGTTGGATATCCACATGCAAAAAAAAAAAAAAGAAAGAAAACCTCAGCCTGTACCTTGTATCATATATAAAAACAACCTAAAGTGGATCATAAACCTAAATATAAAATGTAAAGCTGTAAAATATAACAAAGAAAACATAAAAGACAATATTTTTTACCTTCACTTAGGCAAGGGTTTATTGAAAGGACACAAAAGCACAAATGATAAAATCAAAAAAAGATAAATTGAATTTAACTAAAATTGAAAACTTAGGCTCTTTGAATGTTAAGAAAACAAAAAGACAAGCAATAGACTGGAGGAAAATGTCTGGAAAAAATAAAAATGTCTGATAAAAGAAGTCAATCCAGACTAAAAGAATTTTTGAAACTCAATAATAAAAAAAAATTCATTAAAAAATGGAAAAAAGACTTAAACAGATGCTTCACCAAATAAGACATACAAAATGATAAATAAGCATATGAAAAGATGCTTAACATCATTAATCATTAAGGAAATGCAAATTAAAGGCATAATGAACACCTATTAGAATGACTAAAATTTACAAAAAACAAAAACAACTCCATATCAAGTGCAAGGATGTGAAGTAACATTTTCATCCCTTGCTGCCAAGAGTGAAAAATGGTACAATCACTTAGGAAAACAGTAGTCAGTTTTTCTGTAAAGTTAAACATGAATTTACAATACGGTCCAAGACTCTACTCCAAACTAATTACTCAAATGAAATGAAAACATATGTTCACGCAAGACCTGTACACGGATGTTTGTAGCATATTTATCCATAATAGTAAAACTGAAAACAATCCAAATGTCCATCAACAGGAGAATGGGTAAAGAAATTGTTGTACATTCGTAGGATGGAATACTACTCAACAATAAAAATAAATGAACTACTGATACATGCAATGCCATGGATTAATCTCAATAGCATTGTGTTAAGCGAAAGAAACCAGACACAAATTGCTACTGATCAGGGGTTCCCCGGGGGCTGAGGGTGGAGGGAAGAAATTGACAACAAAGGAACACGTAGGAACTTTTGGGGATGATAAAAAAATATCCTATATGGATTGTGGCAGTGATTATATGACTGTACATGTTTTTCAAAACTCATAGGACTGTACACCTCAAAAGGGTGAACTTGATTGAAATTATACTTGTTGAGAGACAATTCTCCATGTATTTCTTGCATGTCTTATGGGTAAGGCAATGATTGATCTTTGCTCTGGACTATCTTTTCAAGAATGTTTGCATAACAAATAGCCTTGTAGACAGAGATGTGTCACCCTCTGAAGCAAAGCGCAGGCATACTTATGGTGCAGTATAATAAAGATCATGTCTCCCTCTGGAGCAAAAGGCAAACCTACTGTTGAGCAAGTTCAGAGTTCCTCTTCTGCAGTGTAACGTGTGCGTTCAGTGTCATTCGGCCCATGTCATGTCACCCTGTGGGAATTGGGGCTCAGGGACTCGTCTAAAAAATTACGATCCTCTGGTTAGTGCTATTTCTGTGAGTAATAAACTGTCCTTCACCTCTGACCCAGGAGTCTGGTAGAATGGCATCCATGATACTGTGGCAGGGTGACTTGTTAGCTTGCAAGAGCAAAATCTTTGACCCTCCACAATTTTGACACTTTCAGCAAAAAAAATTGACCAAAATGTATGTTCACCAGGCAATAAATTGTCCTCCACTTCGTTGCCTGTTAATGAGAAGGAATTGAGGAGGAATTGCAGGTCAAATACTAGGAAAGAGGTTCAAAGACAGCTGCCTAAACTTGCCCCTGAAGGCTGCAACTCTTCTCTGGTGGGGGGACTTCTTCATCAGTCTGGTGGTCAGCTTCAAGTTCACTCTCTTACAGTAACTAATATTAACATTTTTCCTGAGGGCAAGAGGCTGAAACTTCTATCTCTATCAAATAACAGTTACAAAAACACTGCATACACTGAGCATGAACGGAGGGAAGTTTATGACCACTATGGGCAGAAAACAAGAGAATCTGTAGACTTTTGGCTGATTCATTTGGGAGATGAAGGGGGTGGGATGCATAATTCTTGTTGAGGAAGAACGGGAACAGCTTGATCGTCTTAAGGCTCAGCCCCTCCTACAGTCTATCAAGCCAACTGCATGTCCATTTGGAGATGACAGTAAAAGGTTCCAAGTTTTTTTGCAGTAGGTACTGGCTGCGATAAGGGAGTTTTCCCTAAAACAGACAACCTCCCCTGGGAAACCATAAGTGAGGCATTGACGTATTCAGGGTCTTACTGCCCTGGATTGGTTTTACAATAATGATGAAAGTGACCCACTGCAGAATGAAATACTGACCCGAAGAAATCTAGATAAATGCTTGCTGTCAGCCCTGCCACCCTGGAAAATTCCCCTAGCCCTCATGTGGAAATTGAATAAGAACTTAGGAGGTGATGTCTTAGTAATGGGAAATGATGCCCCAGATTAATGTGGACTCCTCAAAGAAGGTTACCGCTGTGTGAGCCCAGCCCAAGACAGCCAGAGGGCACATCCTACGGCCCCAGCTAGAAATCAGTGTGGCTGTGGGTGCTGAGTCAAGGGGTTCCCAAGGATGAAATAGAAGGTGTCAGCCATGAGGACCTCACCATTCCATATAGTATTGGGTAGGCCAAAACAAGGGAAGTTCGTTTGGTTGAGCTGAGAACAGCTGCTTCACTGCTCAAAATGGAAAGTAAATGTGCCTTGCTCACTGGTGTAGAGCCACTCTCTCTCCAGTCCCCTTGCTTCATCTATCCCCCTCTATCTCAGTTACTTTAGGGAGAAAGATAATCGGGCTTGGAGCCGAGATCTCCTCCTTTCCCCAGGAGTACTGAAGACAATACACACCTGTCTGTGTGCAGGGGAACTTTGGGGAGGAAAGAGACTCAAATTTTTATGGCTCTGTTGGACACAGGTGCCCAAGTCACCACCATACCCATTGCCCGGATGGAGCTAGTGGGGTTTGAGCAAGGTTCAGAGAGGGGCAAGAACATTAATGTGCTTTTCTGATTGGGACCCTTGAGGCCAATTAAATGTGCTATGATTGTGGCTGAACGTATAATTGATATTGATGTTTTACTTGCATGTACTTGAATGCTCGTAAAGTGCAGAGGAGAGTCTCTTGATCAGAAGAGAAGTGCTCAGTGAACACTCAGTATTTCCCCACAGCGCCTAAGCTGTGCTGTGATTTTCCACCAGTGAATGAGTCAGGTTTTAGCATTAGTGTCTCTACTGCCTGATGTCCAAAGCCTTCGCTACATAAGTGATGTCCTGTTCATTGGCAAGTCAGAAGCCTGTGTCTTGGTGGCTCTGACTGTGGGGTGATCACACCTCTGCCAGTAGGAATGGCTGATAAACCCTGGCAAAATCCAAACCCTGTTCTCTGAGTAAAGTTCCTTGGGACTATGTGGACGGATTCACAATGCTCAAGTATACCACTTTTGAAAAGCATGTATTAGCTTGCTCTTGTGGAAAGTGAACACCTGATCGTGAAGTCGTTGTGACCCAGGCTCAATTAACAAGTTGGGTAGTGCCCAATGAGCCTCACTTGTCAAATGGGAATAGTATATTCAAGTACTCAGCTGGGATGGCCCAACAGCATCTTGGATTTACATGAAAAAGTGGCAGCTATCTCTTTGAGAGAAACTTCATCTCCCATTCTACCACTTTGGAAAACTATTTGAAAGTACCTGTTAAAGCAGTACATACAGATAACCTATGACTTAGCAATTTCACTTCTAGGTATATACTAACAGAAATGCATACATGTGTATATCAAAAGACATGTACACCAAAAGACATATGTGAGAATATTTGTAGTACAATTATAATAATCAAAAACTGGAAATAGCTCAACCTTATAATGATAGAGTAAATAAGCAAATTGTGGTATATTCATACAAAGGAATATTATATGGCTATTAAAATGAATGAATTAAAATTATAAGAACGTGAATGAATTTCACACATATGCTTTGAACAAAACAAATCAGGCACAGAATAATACATACTACATTATTCTATTTACATAAAGTTCAAAAGAATACAAAACAATCTATGGTTTTAGAAGTCAGGAGAGTGGTTACCTGTTCACTTTTGCAAAGCTGGGGGCATAGTGACTGGGAGGGAGCTTGATGCTAGTGGCTTTCTTGTTTCCTGATCTGGGTGATGGTTACCTGGTTGAGTTTGCTGTATGAAAATTCATCAAGCTATTGATTTATAATTTGGACAATTTTTTCTTTATATTGTACTTTAATAAAAGTGACTATTAAATAATCAGGGCCATTCATAATAAAATGCTGAAAAGGCCAGCACAAAAACAAGAAAACTACACACTCATCATATTTACTAATACAGAAGCAAGAATCCTAAGTAAAATTGTAACGTAACAGGTCTACCAGTAAATTAAAAGCAAAACATGCCATAATGAAGTAGAGTTCATTTCGGGAATTCAAGTATAGTTCAATATATTATCCTCTCAATAGATGCTAAAATACATTTGAAAAAATAGAATATCTATTCTAAATAATAATTCTTAGTAAAACAAAGATAGGAACTCCCTTATTTGAATATCTACATAATAGCAGCAACCAATATCACACTTCATTGTGAAACAATAAAGGCATTTCCATTTTAAGAAGAGAAAAATATGTATATCTGCCAATACTATTATTGAATATTTTCCAGAAGTTCCAGACAATGCAATAAGGCAGGAAAACAAATTAAATTAAAGCACTGATGACTTGGAATTAATACTCTCCTTTATTGTGTACTGTATTATTATGTGCCTGAATAAAAAACAAATGAAATAATAAATTCCACTGAAGAAATATTTAATAATATAATAATGCTCAGCATGTGGGATATTTAGAAAAGATACATTAAAAAATTAGAAAGTATAATGCAAAAGAAGATTCCCTTGGGGCCAGCCGCGTGGCTTAGCAGTTAAGTACGCGCGCTCTGCTACTGGCAGCCCAGGTTTGGATCCCGGGTGCACACCGACACACCACTTCTCCGGCCATTCTGAGGCTGCGTCCCACATACAGCAACTAGAAGGATGTGCAACTATGACATACAACTATCTACTGGGGCTTTGGGGAAAAAAAAGGAGGAGGATTGGCAATAGATGTTAGCTCAGAGCCAGTCTTCCTCAGCAAAAACAGGGAGATTAGCATGGATGTTAGCTGAGGGCTGATCTTCCTCACAAAAAAAAAAAAAGAAGATTCCCTTAACTACAGCAAAACATAAATTCTAAGAATTTTTAGCAAGAAGTATATGGCATCTGTAAGAAAAGTACAAAACTTTGCAGAGGATTATAAAAGACTACTTGATGAAATGGAGAGAAATGCCATATTTGCAAATTAGAAGATATATCTGGTAAAGATTTCCACTATCTCATATTAATTTAATATTTAGAGCTATACCAATAAAAATAGTGATCTTTTGGAACTTTACAAAATTATCTCATAATTCAAGTGGAAAAATATACAGGTGAAAATAGTTATGAGAGTTATGAAAGTGAATAAGGATGGATGACTCATGTTACACAACATTAAAATGTGCAATGAGGCTGTGATAATTAAGATAGTGCTGTCCTGGAATAAGAGTTGGCAGACTAGTGAAGCATCTCAGATGCCCATAAACAGATATATATATACACATATATATATACACACACACATATGAATCTAGTTTAAAGGCAGTAAGTGAAATAAGTGGGGAATTGGCACCTTATCCCCATTATTCCCAACCATAGGCAAGCATTCTATTTTGTTCAATGCAGATACTTTGGTCATATATGTTCTTGAAAAGTATTGTCATATTATACATCCATTTTAGTTCTTGTTTTGCCCAGTTAGCCCTATGATCTTAAAATCTATGCAAGCTGCTATGTGAAAATCTAATAGTCCATTATCTGGAACACAAGCACTCCACAGTGTGCATCCACCACATTTTGGCTATTGACTTCCCTTGCAACGGGCACCCAGGTTTCCTCAACTCCTTACCATCAGACAACTTCTGCTAGAGTCCTGAGACATCAGTTATCTGGACTAGGAGATTTGAAACCACTTAGAATGGCTGCCTTCTCCTTAACTCTCCTGTTACTTTTTAGGACTTACCATTTTCTCTTGGTCATGAGTTTCACCTTTTCTAGTGTGAGATCATTCCCTTCGGCAGAGATGAATCTGCCCTGTCTGGAGGATGGGCCATAGCTAGTGGGGATGGCCTTGCTGTACAGTCTGTGCCTACTGGCTGTGGCATCTCCCTTGTCTTCATGGCTAGGCTCTGTGTCCCATTTGTGATCAGCATTCCCATAACCACCTTTACACACTAGAAGGCAAGGTAGGTTTCAGAAAACAATCTATGCTTTAGCATCAGTCCAATCAGGATTGGAATCTCAACTCTGCAACCCACTATCTGAACAGCCTTAACCAAACCATGCACCCTTCCTAAGCCTCAGTTTTTACATCAGTGAAATGTTAATAATAGTAATACCTGGTGCATTAGGGCATAGTGAGGCTTAAGTGAGACAGCATATGGAAAGTCTACTTGTGTTCTTTGAAACACAAGGCTGTTTTTTGAACACACCCAGCCATAGCTCCAGTGGCATTTGCCTACAAGACTCTTCCATCCTGGCCCACTTCCTTACCTCCTTCAAATATTTGCCCAAAGCCCACCTTCTCAATGAGTTCTGTCCTGATCACCTTAATTAAAATTGCAAACTACTCTTCCCCTACTCTCAACTTTTCTTTTTTTCCACAGCACTTTCACCTCAAAAGATGTTAGATAATTTATTTATGTTTATGTTTATTGTTAGTTGTCTGTCTCCCTTGCTAGATCCTGTTGAACACCCAGATCTGTGTTTTGTTTACTGCTGGATCCTAAGCACTTGGAAATAATGCCTGTTTCCAGGTGGCTCGGAGTCTCTACTAAGTAAACATTTGTTGAATACATAGTTATATTTAGCAGTGCTAAAATCAGAATAGTCCTGAGAGCCTACCTAAGATGTTTTCATCAGCCAGACTTTCCCAGTTGAGAAAGTCAGTCTTTGGAGAAGGCAAACACCAGGCTGAAGTCTGGGTGGGGTTGGGATCTTCTAGCAGGAGTCTTTATTCTCAGTCACTACCTAGAAGACCAGAGGCCCTTGGGGAGAGCAGCTAGGCCATCACCTCTGCATGGTATAGACACTTAATAAACATCTAGGAGGTCTATCGGCTGGATTTGAAGACAGCATGATTCGTCAACTTTGAACACAGGGACAATTATCCCTTAGGCATCAAGAGCTCCATGACCAGATAGGAAATGTCTTGACTCTTTGTCCATTGGCCTGACAACTTGGGAAAGAGCTTAACTTTTATCTAAAATTCAGCCTGGAAGCTGATCCTTCTGGTAGCTGAAATGAAAATGGAGTGCCCGAAAGGGCTGCTTAGGAGCCCATATGCACAGGGGGAACACTATCCCCATTTTTCATACCAGTGAAATGACCTTGCATCCTCCCCTGGTGCTGGAAGAAGCCTTGTATAGCTGCGGGCCACTGGTGACTTAGAGGTCAGTTCCACTCAGAAACCCACTGGTAAAGAAAGGCCAGGTGCTGGTGTCTGCGGGTCGGTGGAACAGACACGTGTGGGCGGACTATTTGAAAACAGCATGGAGTGAATGAGTTGGGGGACATAGGTCTGGGGTCCCACGGACTCACTTCCACATTGCTCTTCTCTCTCGTGTGCCTCCTTCTCCTCCTTTGCCATTGTCTCCTCCCCTTCTTCTCACTCCCTTCACTGCTCTCCTCTCTTCCTTCCTCTGCCTCGGCTCCTCTGCTTTAGATCGGTGGTCCTCACACTTTAGTGAGTATCTGAATCACTTGGAAGGCTTATGTAAACACAGATCGTGGGGCCCATGCCTCAGAGTTTCTGATCCAGTGCTTCTGGGCTAAGGCCTGAGAACTTGCATTTCTAATACGTTTCCAGGTGATGCTTCTGCTGCTGGTCTGGTCCCCACCTGGAGAAGCACTGCCCTATTGCTTGCTTCGTCCCTACTCCTCAACCTTTCGCTGTGTTTCTCTATCTACCTCTGCCTCCTTGTCTCCTCTCTCTCACCATCTTTGTCACTCCTGTACATCCTTGCTGACCTCTCTGTCTCTCTGTCTGCTCCTCTGAGGTCACTGATTTCTCTTCTTGTAACTTAGAATTAGGAGCAAGGTGGAGAAGGAAGCCCCAGGTCCCATTACCCAGCATCCTGCATCCCAGGCTGGAATTCTCTTCTCTCCTCTTCTCCCCGATGCTCTTTGCAAGTCCTTGTGCTGAAGCCTGCCTGCTGGTGACAGTGACACCCCGAGAGCCACGGTGGGAACTAGAGCCTCAGGTCCTTCCATATGTCAGTCCTTGTGCCTCTGCTCCTCTCTCCCACAGAGAATGCCTGAGAATCTTCAAAGACCACAGAAGTGGGGGAGAGATGAGAGAAAGTGAATCCATTAAAAAGCGTAAAAGCTGACAGTTTCAAAAATAATGATCTGGGTTTCCTCTTATTTAAAACTACCCAGCTGCCCTGCTGCTTTCATTGCTGCTGCAGCTGACACGCAGCTACGTGTGGAATTAAAAATACATAAGTGCTTTCTGGAAAAGCTGCTAATTTGAAGGTCATTAGCAGCCCAAAACATATTTCTCTTATTTATAAAAAAGGCGTGTAATAAAGCTATTAATATTTACTTTCCTCCCAGAGCTCTGGCGTGCTTACTTGCTGCAGCGTAGAGGCCTGCCTTGTCTTGGCCCCCAGCAATGTGCCCTCCTGGTGGCCTTCACTTCCTCACACTTCCCTGACACCTCCCTGGTGGCCTCCAGCACCCAGAGGACAGAGGAGCCTGGGACTCACAGTGGGATGGGATGGATGTAAATCACCATTAGAGCTGGTGAAATGGCCCTGTCTTCCAGGCAAGAGGGCACTTCCGGCAGTTAAGCACTGATGGGTTCAGAGGTACCTGCCTCGGTAATGAGGATATTTGGGATAATTTCCTCTGTGGGCTGCAGCTCCTGTTCTCGCTCCCTCTGGGGTGTGTCACAGCAGCCACGCAGGCCCCCTCCCCTGGGGCCGCTGTCATGGCCAACAGTCGTGCCAGCACTTGGCCCACCATCCCTGCGGTCTGGAGGGAGCCTTCCACACCTCGCTCAGCCCCCCAGGCTGAGGCAGACTTGACTTCACACTGCTGTCAACCGCTGTGCCCATGACTCTTTCTTCACGTGCGCATCCCTCTCTCGCATTTCTCTGTCCCCTTGTGGCTTCCCCGAGCTGGCCCTGCCACACAGCCCCGCCTCCCAACTCCCTTTCCTCAGCTGTTTGTTTTATGAGGAAAATTACTAGAAGACCAGCCTGTCAGCAGCTTCCCTGCAAATCCTACTTGCAAAAGGAAGAGGGGGGTTGGGGAGAATAGCAGAGGGAAAAGGCAATGAGGCTGGGGGCTGCGGTTGCCATAGAAATATAGAAATGGAACTGACAACTGCAAAGCATTCCACAGAGCAAAGGAGGAGGAGGAGAGTGAGAGGGTGTGAGGGGCGATAAACGCGGTGAGAGGAGCAGCTGATCAATAGGCAGTTACACAAACTGTGTTAGAGGCAAGACGTGGTGGAGATAGGCTCCCGGCCCTGAGTGCAGATCCTGCTAGAGGGCAGGCTGAGATAAGGAGGCAGTGCAATCCCTGGGCCTAGAACCAGAGAAGCAAGCAGCACGGAGTCTACAGAAATGCTTCAGTGCACATAGAGAGCATCCTGATCCCCCTCCACCCTCTCCGAGCAGTGGAATCGCCAGCCTCCTGGTTTGGGCGGCTGTGTTGCCCAGGTGACCTTATGATTCCTTCTGAAAACCTGATGTGTGGCAAAAGGAAGCATAGTGGTGCACTCTGGCTTAATTTAGCTTCTTTTCCCTGAAATTTATTCCTTCATTATAAAAAAAGTCATTTTGGGCTTACTTAACCAATTTTCTCTCACTGCTCTTATTTCTTCTAGTTACATGTGTGAGGCAGCCGATTATGCTTGCTGCTCATTGCAGGCTGGGAAAGGGACAACTGCCCCGTGGTACGTGGAGTGCAATGAATCTTATGGAGTCCCCAGGGAAACTCCCGGGGCTCAGAGGCCCCAGAGGTGGGCTGATGGCTCTGAGAGTTGGGGTGAGGGGTGGGCAGCCTCTGGGTCATCAGGGCCATGTCCAGCAAGGCCAGCGACAGAGGACCCTGTGAGGGTGCTGGCAGCTGGACCAGGCTTCTCCAGCCAGCCTCTCTCTGGAGAGGGTCTGCTACTCCCTATGTGCTATGGATAGCTAGGGGCTGTGTGAAAATGGCTGCCTTGTTCTGCCAGATTCTGCCAGATCCCTCACCCAGGAGGCCAAACCTTCATCAATCGGCCCCCTCAGCCCTCCCTCAGGATCCTGCCTCTGTGGCAGTACCTCTCACGTTGTTTTTCATTTTACTCCTGTATCAGACTGTGAGTGCCATTAGAGCGAAGACTGTGCGACATTTATAGGGATTCAGTAGAGATTTGTGAATGAATGAATCAATGATCCCATGAATGAATAAATACTTTTTACCTCTTAGAGACTCCCTTTGAGTCTTCACTGCCAGCACCCTCTCCCGAGTCACCTGCTTGTATGTCTCTACTTTCCCCTGACTCCCTGTTGGTCCCTGGAGAAGGTGCCATCATTTGCCCTAACCAGCCAAGGAGACAGATTCCACGGTGGCCGACTGTCCCCTTTAGTCCAGGACCACAGTCATTTTAACACTGACTGTGAGCCACCTACTTTTCACTGCTCAGTTTTATTCTGAGGAACGTGATTTGTTTCTGTTTCTGTAATATGGGTGGTAATAAGCAAGGTTCTAGTACAATGAGGCTCTCCTGAAACTGGCTTCCAAGAATGACTGTAAGAGACCATTGACAAGGCCTGCCTGGCAAGGCTGATCAGACACTCCCAGGATCCGGGTTTAGTTGGTGAGACTTTGGCTGATATTTTGGATTCCTGAACTTTGCCACAGCCTCCCTGACTCCAGCCACTGCCCCTCCCCCACCGTCGCAGCTTGTGTCCAGGTTGGCCTAACTCCAGAGCAGGAGCTCGTAGCCACTAGTTAGACCAGGCTCAGCAAACTCAGGCTTGCTACCACACGCAGCCCTCTACCTGCTTTTGTAAATAAAGTTTTATTGGAGCACAGCCACGCCCATTCATCTAACTATCATCTGTGACTGCTTTCCGGCTACAAGGGCAGAGTTGAATAGTTGCGACTGACACCATATGGTCCACAAGTCTAAAATGTTTGCTCTCTGGCCCTTTACAGAAAAGTTTTACCATCCCCTGGATTGGATCTGCTGCACTGCAGTCTAGAAGAGATGCTAGATTTTTTTGCTCTCTGTCCAGCCACAGGACTCAGAACCACAAATAGTTAACTAAATCTCAGCACCATATGACAGTTTGCAAATAAGACCAAAGGAATGATGTTCACTCAAATGAAATCAGCTGTACAGTATGCCCCTTGGGCCAGACAAGTTAATGCTTGGCAAACCGCCCTCTCTGTGAAACATCCCAGCATGAGCTGAGCCCCATGGTGGGAAAAAAACAATAAAAAAATTGTTAATTGTTAAATTGGATGTCAGAGAGAATATCTTTCAAAGTTGCAGTAGGTACTTTGCTTTGGGAAAATATCAGATTGTGAGTAAGGCTGGAGGTCACCAATAGGCAAAGGAGCCCTTCCCCCACTGGGCAAAGAGGATGCAAGGCTCGGTGCCATCTGCTCTGTTCTGCAGGGACACCCATCATCAGGTGTCCTGCTCAGCTGCTGCATTTTCCTTTAGCGACATCACAAATGAAACCATGTGAGCAGAGCGATGTAAATATGGCTCTAAAGAGTTGTAGTAAATGTGGCCCAACTTGGATCCTGGGGTGAAATAACTTCAAGAAGAATCAATGTAATCAATGAGTATTGTTGGTCCTTTGGTTTCCTTGATTGGGGGCAACTGATGGCAAAGGTGCATGGATTCAATTATTAGTTCATTTAGTCAACAGATTTACTGTGTGGCGACTGTGCCCCAGGCTTGCAGATTCAGCCGTGAATAAGACATGCTCCCTGGTTTGGCGAAGCTCGCAGTCTGGCAGGGTGGGATACAGACACATAAATAGACCATTATAATACAGAGAGGGAACACCACGATGGTGAGAAGTGCAGGGAGCTGAGGGGCCTCAGAAGAGAAGCAGCTGGCCCCGGTGGGAGGGCTCCAGGATGCCTTCAAATGGAGCTGAGGATGGCTCAAAGGACGGCCAGGAAGCAGTCAGGTGACAGGAGGCAGGCCAGGGTGTATTCCAGCTGGAATTCCAGTGACAGTGAGTGTCGTGGGAGGGGCCAGAACAGGGCTTGGGAAATGCTAAGAAAAGTGAGAAGGATTCATAGATTTCCAAACTTCCATTTTTCAAGTCCCTCCTTCAAGATTTTTTGCCATTTTCATATATTAATTGTACTGTTTGGTTACTATTTTTTCTTAAAACCAAGACATGATTTTACCAGAATAAATTTATTTTAAAAGGAAACTTCATAATATCTGTGAAATAATATATGTATTTTATGTGATAGATACAGTTTTCTCTGGTATACATTAAAACAAATGTATGACTATAATGATTTTGAAGAATTTGGACACGTACGTCCTAAAACCCTCTTGCCCACCGATGGTACACTCAGCAGGCTTCTAGAAACCCAGCAGGTTGACCCCCAAGGATGGCCTTTTGGTCACAAGAAAATCTCTGAACAGTTATTGGCTGAAGAAAGCTCCTCATATTGATAGGCCCAGAAGTTGGATTTTAATCCAAAGAAGAAATTTGGTTTAGCACCAGGAATGACAGGCCCCTGGCCTGTGAGGATGAGCAAGCAACGTGCCAATGCAATGTATTGAAGAAGTTTCCAGAATCCAACCATTGGTCCAATATTACAGGCAGCCTGGGAATTCACCCAGGAGCTAGGCAAAGCTTGATTCCAGTCTCTGCAAACATGCAAGGTGAAGGGCAGAAATGATTAAGATGACAGATACACGCAACTGTGAAGTTCACAAAAACCCCAAATCCACAGAGGTTAAGGATTGACCTTTATCATAAGGCAAGAAGACTTTTTACAACAAACCACAAGCACTGATTTGCTTTCTATTTTTAGGTCGTGTTCCCAAATCCCTAGAAGTAAAATAAACTAACTGATACTAGCCACATTTATTGAGCTCTCCCTAAGAACAGGAACTCGACTGTGTGATTTCTATGTGGCCCTTATTCCACCCCCGCCAAAACCTTAGGGGGTAGATAATATTACCCCCATATTATAGACACAAAGCCTCAGAGTGTAAATAAGCCCCCTGTGCTGTGTGACAGGACTGGATGGCCAGTGGGATTTCCCAGAAGATGCCTAGCCCTGGTGGCAGTATGCTTGGTGATTCAGAGAATACACTTCAGGCAAATAACCTGGATTCAAATCCTGGCTCTTCAGTGTGGTGTAGAAAAAGCCGCTTGACCTTCTCTGAGTCTTACTAGTTAATTCATTCTCAAAATGGGTATAATAATACCCACTGTATAAGTGCTTGACATGCCTGGCTCATTGCAGGTGCTCAAAGAAAAAAGTAGCAATTGCTATTATCAATTATAAAACTGAACTCGTGATTATTGTTTTCGAGAAATTCTCAAGTGGCTGTAATTCCGGCCCCACTCCAGGAGCGCCTCCTCTAATTAGCTGGCACACTCTGTTAGAAAGACTGCTAGAAAGACTCACTTGAAATTTTAAATGTAGACTCTTCCAGCTCTCACTCAGACCTGAACCTGGTATGGGAGCCCTAATCAGCTTATCTGCCTCTGAAAATCTCTTGGCTGTGGTCAGAGATCCACGAGATGTCTGTGATCAAACAGGGGAAGCCCAGTTGATGTGCCAAATCCCACCGGCCTTGAGAGCTGGGCACGTGTATGCTCTGCCTCCCGGATCCTGACTTTCCCTAGTGTGTGCTGGGGGAACAGGGCTGGGCTGTCATTAAGCCCTATTGCTCCAACATGGGGTGGGGACTCAGAGAGTCAACACAGAACCACAGCAATTCAGCAAAAGGTGGGCTAACTGCTCAGATTTGGAAGAAGTGTGTTCTGTTCGTAGAGCTTAGACACTTTCTGAGGTCTTCGTTTCCTACCCATGTCCCGTGGGCAGATAGAGCCCCGAGCTCACATGGAGCTGCCCACCTGCTCATTTAGCAGATGCCACAGCATCTGAAGAGGTAAGACTGCTGTGCACACTCAAGATCGTGTCCTGCAATAGTAAAGATCCTCTGAGAACAGCCCTGCCTCCCCACCCAGTTTCGTTGTTTCCCTCCTGTGTGAATGCTGGGGAAGCCAAGGTTGATGAGCCTGGTGACCTGCCCAAACATACACTAAGCTTGAGTAGAAAAGCCAAGGGTCCTCCTTGATCCATCTGACCTGTCTTCCACGCCCATCTGCTGATGGGCAGTCTGCCTCCTCCCTTCCCTTTTTGTGTGGCGTATCATAGTCAGAGACCTGCTGGCTGCCTGTCTCTCCCTGTGGCTGAAGCCTTGGTCCCCACGTAGGGTTCCACTTGCCCTGCTGACCTGTGGTTTTACCTTCACATAGTTTACATGGCTATACCACTTTTATGACTCCATGGAATATATGCAGCACCGTACAAAGCCCCTAGAGCCCAGTAGCAGTCTCATGCATGTTGGTTGAATGAATGAGTGGAGTTCTGCTTTGCTATTACCAGGGTCTGCTCCCCATCTCCCTACCCTAGTTCCTGGGAGTCTGAGGTCCTGACCCTGGGCTCTGCCCTATGGCTAAGACCCTAACCCTGAAGTATCGATATCCCAATTCCACTACTTGCCTGGTTGGTCCTGTTGTCAGGCCCTTCCACTTAGTAGGATGTCCAAGAACGTCCCCTGGACTTCCCAGTGCTGACCCCCAAATGCCAGGGTCACCACCTGTAGCCTCTCACTACCATCCTAGCTGAGCCTCTCCCCCTGGCACACCTTCCATTCTCTGTGTCTGAGGCTCTCCTACCCTATTCCCAGAGGTTATCTGTTTCTTGACCTCAACTCTCCCAGACAGCTCCCTCCTTGCGGCCTTAGTCTCTGTGGGCCTGGCCATGCCTTCCCTCCAATAAACATTTATTATACGTGGGCTCTGTGCTGGGTGCTGGAGACACACAGATGAATATAGTCTGTTCCCTTCCCTCAAGGAGCTCATAGACTAGAGGCGAGCCAGCTGGGTTGAATATGACGGAAGTGAGGACAATTGTTTAGGAGATAGAGAAGGAGGTGACTGACTCTGCAGACTGGGCCACTCTCACAAGCACTGTGACATTTGAGCTGGGGCCTCTTGGGCTCACAGGCTGGGGAGTGGAAGGGATCCTAGCACAGGGACAGACAGCAGCACAGAAACAGCGGTGGAAAGGGTCTGGGCAGGTGTTGCCTGGCAGGAAGTTTAGCTGGAGAGGTGGCACGGGCCTCCCCTCCATGATCAGGAATTTGGACTTTATCTCATTGGTGGTGAGTAGCCACCGAGGGATTCGGAGAGGGAGAGGGGCCTGTGATGCCTCATGTTCGTCTCTCACCAGATCCTCTCACTGTCCACCCATCCATTTCATCAGAAGTGAGTGTGCTTGCCTTGTCACTCCAACATGGTGATGGCAAGGCCCGTGGGTTCAATCATGGCTCTTCGAGTGTCTGCACAAGAGGCTGCAGGAACTAAGCGATTAGATTGTGAGGAAATTGGAAGGTGAGCTCGAGTTCTGCTAGGAACGCATGTCATTCCTCATTTCATTTATCGTCCAAACCCGATTAGAACGGCTGTGTATTAAGCCGCGCCATCCCTCCAGCCGCATTCTCCGCCTTCTCGGGGCCTGACCCTCTCAATGATCCTTCTTTTCTCTTTCTCTCTCCACGGATTCTTTTTCTTAAGCTTTAAAACATGCTCAAGTCTTTCCTACTAAATAAATAACAACAAAAAGGAGGCTCCTCCAGCTACATCATTTTTCTTCTACCCTTTGAAATCAAGTTTCTTGAAAGATTCTGATGTCCTCTCATTCCGCAATCCAGCCAGCATCTTCTGCAACCACCTCTCTGCTGAAACTGCCCTCACCAAGTTCACCCACGAACTCCTGCAATTAAACCCATGGGCAGTTTACAATCCTCACCTCACATTATCCCTCCTGGGCAGCACCGAGCCCTGGGATGGCTGTCCCCTCCCTGAACGGTTTTCCTTTGGCTCTATGGACGCTGCACGCTCCTGGCTTTTCCTCTTTCCCTGCAGTGGCTCTACCCAGACTGCTCTGTGAGCCTCCCTTTGCCTGGAAACCTTTTAAATATGGCTGTTCTCAGAGTTCTGTGTGGGCCCACTTCTCTCTCCACTGTCATATTCTCATGCAGTAAACTCTTCTACTCCGGTGGCTTTAATTACCACCTAGAAAAAGGATGGCTTCCAAATCTATGTCATCAGCCCAAAGCTCTTTGCTGAATTACAGACCCCTGTATCCAATGGCCCATGGGCAACTCAAATTCATATTGTCCCCCCAATTTTTTCCTCATTTTGTATCCCCTATCTCAATGAATGTTATCAAAATCCACTTAGTTGCCCAAACCAGAAACTTGGGGTGTCTTCCTTGACTCCTCCCTCCCTCACCCTTGGCAGCCAATCTACCTCCACCTTGTGCTGTTCTTACCTTTCGTATTTCTTGAATCAGTCCATTTCTCCATCCCCATTGCTACTTCACACTTTCGCCCAGGTTGCCACCATCCTTTGCCTACATTATTGCACCAGCGTCCTAACTAGTCTCCCAGAATTGAGTCTAGTAACTCCCCACTCCATTTTCCATTTTGTGGCCAAAGTGATTTATATAAAATATAATTACCTTGCTTCAACTCACTCCCCACCCATTGCATTCAGAATAATATCCAGATTCCTTGTGCCATAGAAGACCCTTCATGACCTAGCCACTGCCTGCTACTTCGCCAGGGACCCACATCCAGCACTCTATTCTCAGCCTTGCTGAACAACCTGTGATCTCACAAACATGCCACCTATCCTCTAGCTTTTGAACCTCTGGCCACGCTGTTCCCTCCACTTGCAACACTAGTTCCACCACTAACATCTCCCCCTCCCCAATTAGATAAGTCCTTTCACTCCTCAGCTTTCAGTTTAGCAGGCTTCTTCAGGGATGCCTTCTCTGACCCCTGGGACAACGGCAGTGCCCTGCTCTGTGCTTCCAAAGCCCGATTGATTTCTCTGTAGAAGTTATGGACAAAGTTGAGTTCTACTATAAAGATTGTAGCTGGAACTTGTCATCTGTCATCGTATTCTGTGTCAAAAAGCCATTTCCAGAGCTAGGGCAGTTCCTAAAGTACATGCAAATATGAATTTAAAGACAAGAAAAGGAAATTAAAGTCTTCTTGCGAAGAAGAGAACTTCTCTCTTTTAGGAGAATGGAATAGCATGGGCTCACTATCTTAGTACCTTGGAAGTGGCTTATTTGTCCATAATTTTGTTTTGTTTCCTTCAACTTTTTTTCTTTTGGCGAGTGGGTGGCTACAGGAAATCTTGAAGTGAGGGTGGCTTTATGAAGGCGAGACAACCCTTGGAAGAGAAGCTTGGTGTACAGGAAGTGGGAAAGCACAAATGAAGTCTCCCTGGCCAGGGAAGTCCTGCCCGTCCTCTCTGCCCAGCCGAGGTCAACCTGGCAGGACAGTGGCCCTGGTTCTGCTTTCAGAAGGATGTGCTGTTCACTGCCCTTCTATTTTGCCTCTGTTGCACCAGGGTCGGTGCCGCATTCATTGCTGCATCTCGGGGCCTTTGCACAATGACTGACACTCGGTGGGATGCTGCTTTCCCGGCCGGTGCTCTGGGGAAGATTGTGCCATCGTATTAAAGATGCAGACAGGGTTGAAAAGGAGTGTGTTAAACTTCATGAAACTAAAATTAGAATAGCTTATAATTGATAGCAGTTAAGAGTGAGAAAGATTTCAACTAAATACCTAGGGATTAATTTCTTTAAAAGCTTGCTGTTTAAGGTCATGGACTTCTGCAGGTGAAATAATGACATATTAAACTTTCTCAACTCAAACTTATTTAAATCACCAAATATGTATCAAGCGCTTTCCATGTGTTAGGCAGCATGTTGGATGGTGGGTATAGAGGTGAATACAACATGACATGGGTCCACTCTCACTCTGGGGATCACCAGGAGGTTGTGGTTGGGAATGCTGTGTGCCAAGTCATGACTCTCAGCAACACAGGAACCAATCAAGGGCGTGTGTAACAGGGTAAGCCCAGGAGGGATGCAGGGGTGGGGATTAGGGAGCAGAGGGCTCTCCTTTTCTTCCAGGTGTGTGATAGAGGTTCAGCCACCACTCTTCGAGGGTGTCCATACCACTCACCATTAGTGGGGTCTGCAGAACACATCGACTCCCCCTCCTCCACCACCAGGGCCAGCACTCTCTGAGAGGGATTGAGAGTTTGTTCTCAGTCCTCTGTGCACCTGTTCTCCTTTGGAAATTGCTGGTCTCAGGAGACTTCCTGTTGGTGAACACAGTCACCATTTGACCTCAGTCCACTTGAATGACTTTCCAGTGTGATCCAGCCACCTCCTCTCCCTTTTGACTACCTTTCTGTGACCTCAGAGATTCCCCTCTACCACCCCACCCCTCCAGCCCAACTGATATCTTAGACAATACAAAACTTCCGGCCACTTTTGAAAACGGCCTTGTAACTTCTATGTGAACTGCAAGGCTTCTCAGTGAATGCGGGGGACCTAATCACGCCCTTAGTCAGTTGGTGCCAGAGCCATTATTATTTCTGAAAAGACAGTGAGGTTTCCAGGCTAGCTCACAAAGGTCTTTTTAGAACAAAAAATAGTTGTTGGAATCTTGCATTTTTAACTAATATTTTGTAGATTCTCACGCTTCTGCCTGATGTCTCACTTTTCCTGCCCCCCCATACTCCTTGAGTTCTAGTCTTCAATCCTCACTGGTTTCTGTTCTCTTCACAAATGCATGGTCAAGGGGAACTTCTAGTCCTTCCTAGATTTCAATGATCCTAGGGGGCCTCAGTGAGAGCCCAGTGACCTAGCTCTACACGTAACTTTGAGGGGCATAGGGAAATGGTAAGAGACATGTGATTTTAGTACTATATGTACCTATTTGACATCTATGAGCTTTACTGATCTCCAGATGATACAATAAACACATGCTCTGTAGATGTATCTACTCTCTATCCTTCCTTCCTATCTTTGAGTACTAGAGGGGGGCAGGGAGAAGGCACAGAGAGGTAGGTCATAATCTCCAAGTCTTTCCCACAAATCACCTCCATTCCCATAACCCCTGGCCCAGGAACATTCATTAAACATCTACCACCTGTCTGCTGTGCAGTCCTCACCCACCTGACTCTTAGTGGCTGCAGGTGTGCCCGGCAGAGGCCCCTGTCTGTGAGCAATACCCTGGGCTGTGCAGCAAGGCTGTAGATTCCACCTCTTTAGCCTGGCTCACAGGGCCACAGGCCACTGACCACTGTGCAAAGTGTGTTTTTAAGAAAAGATCTAAATCAGAATTAATCCTCTGGCAGATGATAAGGTAGCATGTCTAACTGAAAAGCAGAGGACTGGGGGCTCACTGCCAGGGAGCGTTCTCCCTGGGAGTTCTTTTGAAGCTGTAAGGTCCCCTGGGACCAAAGTGCCAGTGGGCACAGATACCTCTGCAGGGGACCAGCCTCTCCCATCGCTTCATGCCGAAGAGTGTGAGGGGTCATTCCCTTCTCTCTGGGTAGCTCAAGAACCTCAGGCACTATCATTCCCTGAGTCAAGGGCTTTACATCCGTTACCACTAATTCCAGGAAGGTAGGTGAGTGCAGTGCACGGGTGCTCAGTGTGGTTTTTGGACTCGCGGCAGCAGAACCCCTGGCAACTTGTGAGAAGTGCAAATTCTCAGGTTCCATTCCAGATTGACTGAATCAGAAAACCCGGAGGTGGGGCCCAGCGATCTGTGTTTTATCACGCCCACCACGTGATGCTAATGCATGCTCAAGTGTGAGACCTACTGAGATAGTGGTTAAGAGCATGGAGTCATATGGCCTGGGTCAAAATCCCACCTCCACCATTGTGTGATCTAGGAAACGTCTCTGCCTTTCAACATCTGAAGATAAAGTATCTGCTACTCCTTCACAAGATAAGTGTGAGGAAGAGAGAGAATACACGTTAAGTACTTAGAACGTGCCTGGCACAGAGACCCTGTAGGAAGGTGAGCTAGTCTTCATCAACATTAGTTCTTACTATCTGATTATACGCTGAGGAAAGGAGCCCCAGAGAGGTTAATGACAGTCCCGTGCTACAGAGGGAAGCCGGGACGTCTCACTCTCTAAAGACACAATGCATTTCGCGGCGTGGAGGTGGGGAAGCCTGGCCTGTGAAGCTGCGCTGGGCATCTGCAAGGAGGTGGGCGTGTCAAAAGCTTGGTCATGCACCTCCCACCGAGAATTGTCTGGAGAAGTCCTGGCCTTGGCTCTCTGACTCCTTATGCTTTCCCCTTGTGCACTTTGGATCTTTCCTCTCTCTCTTCGTCAGATCTTGTGGCAGAAGGACATGACCTTCACCTTGACCTTGCTTTGTCCTCAGCCAGAAGGTGG
Source organism: Diceros bicornis minor (assembly GCF_020826845.1). Classification (NCBI taxonomy): domain Eukaryota; kingdom Metazoa; phylum Chordata; class Mammalia; order Perissodactyla; family Rhinocerotidae; genus Diceros; species Diceros bicornis. Next base: position 17,339,336 of record NC_080741.1, read on the forward strand.
GCTGGCATTGGTGGAGGTGTAGTGAGGATTTTGGGTTAAAGATGCTGCCTGAGGAATTTTTTGACAAATTAAAATTCATTCGTGTGGAAAACGGAGAGCAGATTAGCCGAATTGCCAGGCTTGTAAGACACTTCATGGATTGAGGTCTTTGGGGTAATTAGCAAATTGTGCATGGAATGATAAGTTATTCATATGGGAAGGTTTTCTCTTCTACCCACTACGTGGCTGGATTGGAGCCCTTTGCAACCATATGCGGATCTGCTGAGCAGTCTGTCCATCTCCTCCTATCCCCCGGGGGTTACACGCAAGGGTGGTGCTTTACGATGGGGCTCCCCTGCATCGAAGCTGTACCCCTAGGCCTATGAGCGCCTCTTAGAAGGGGCTTCAGAAGGTGAGGACCTCCCCAAGTAAAAAGTTACCTAGAACTAGGGAAAAAACTCATCTCACCTTAAATCTGTATTAAATAAGCTAGGTGGGAATGGCAGCTGCTCTCACTGCCTCACACCCCTCCCCAACAACTGCACATCCACAGACACACCACAAACATGCAGGCTGAAATAGTCTTTAGTGGCTTTTACAAAATTGGCCTGGATGTGAACTTCTCAAATGCAGTGTGTAAACTGACATCAGGGCTGATCGTGCCTTATTGGTGATTACATTTATTTTCCAGTGATTTCTCAAGTCACACATTGGAGGCCTCAGAGCCTCATATTTATTCAGTTCTTCCTTTGGGTTTTGCATCAGTGAGTGTGACTCTATCATATTCTGCTTCTCGGGAGTCACAGGGTCCGGGATCTGTTCCCACCCTCCCAGATCAGGGGGAAGAAGGAGGGTTGTTAAGGATTCTTCCGTAACTTGGGGACGACCCAGTGGGATCCCGGAACACACACTCTGACACCATTCTATGTAAACCCAGACATGCTTCTGCTCATTTTAATTAGACAGATAAAATTAGCAAGGAGATTAAGGTAAAAGGAGAAATTAAAAATATTTAAATGTTAGGTGGAATTTACAAAAGTGAATTGAACAATGAGGTACAAGAAGGAAAGCAGAGAAACACAGACACATTTGAAACATTCCTCGGATGCCACGAGGCTTAAGCCAGTCCACAGATAAGGTAAGAAGAATTCTCCCTTGCCACCTCTCGAATTGCAGATTCCAGGGATGTGGAAGAACATTCTCCAAAAACACTTTCCTTCTCCTTCTCTTCAGATGTTACCAAGAATAATTGATCAGTCAGTATCATTCTAGAATGGCCCACACTGCATCCAATTCAAACCACTCACCTGTTTCCAGTCTGATTTTGCAAGCTCTTAAGAGTATTTTCTCCCCTTTCATTTTATTTTTCTCCCTACCCCTCTCCCCATTTAAGCAATAGGCCAACTGGGCCAAGCAGAAAACCAAACCACCAGCACGTCCTGGCCCCTTGGAGTTTCCAGGGGCAAAGATTTCCAGTTCTTTCTTGTTTGCATCTGTTACGAACAAGCACAGTCATTTCATAACACAGACATACATAGGCGTGCTCTCGCACACGGAAACAGGTTTTTCTTTGTTTTTTTTTGTTTTTGTTTTTTTTCCAATTTGTGGTTTCTTTTTCCTTTTTGCAGAAAATGCAAACAAAAGAAAAACAAGGTTTTCAATTGAAGGTACATCTCTTCTTCAATATGAAGACATTAATTGAATTGGTTGGATCCCCCATGCAGTGGTCAGCAAAGTCCTTTGGCAACTGACAGAACGACATCTGGAGACTCAGGAGCTGGGGTTTGTTTGAAGAAACTTCCCTACGTGAGTCGGGAGCAAAAGGGAAATGGATGTGGGAGAAGGGAGGGCACTCTTGGGGAGGAGTACAAAAGGGGTAAAGAAAAGAATGTCATTGGTGAGGAAGAAAATGGAAAACGGCTTCTGTTTCTTCCCTCTACCTCCTTCCTTTTCTTCCTACAGATGGATGACTCCAGCCCACGGAGGCCGGAAGCTGAGTTCACTGTTGGTCCCTTGATGCATCTTGTTTTGTCTTCACTTCTGTTGAACATCAACTTTTTGTATTTTTATTATTGTATATTTGGTTTCCCACGGCATCTTAGACATGCTTCTGTCACTGAGAAACGAAGGTGGCCCATTAGAAATAGGTCCAGTTTATTCTTCACTGATGTAATGCATTTCTCAGCTGAGAAGCCAGTCTCTCCAGAACATTCCATAGTGGTCAACCTCTGGTTCCCCCTTGAGCCTTGTCCTTTTCCTTTCTCTCCTCCTCCCAGAAAACAAGAATTCTCATGCCATTGCCGTTGGTGACTGACTCATCTGGACCCTCATAGAATGAATGCTGTTCAGTATCTTCTTCTGATGACCTGCCAAGGTGACCCCTATTCTCAGGAGGTCTCTAGGAGGGGAAAAAACCACAAAAGAAGGCATTTTAGTGTTAGGGCAGCTTTTCACAGATCAAAACTTATCATAAAGGCAAGCTCCTGATAATAGTTGGGTAGGCAAATAAAAGTGTTTAAAATCCAATGAGCCCAGGTTTACCCGAGTCTGTGGCAAACACCTACCTAGATATTTTCTTGCTCAATCTCACTTTTTCCATGGCCCTCATCTCCAATGCTCCCTACAGCTTAGACAATCCTGGATGTGCTGTGCCTTGATCTTCACCTACGGGTTCTGGAAGAGCCCATTCATTGTGTCCATGACCCTCAGGTGGACTAGAACTTTCCTCTGCTACTTTTTTTAACCCTTCAAGTATATATTGTATGGGGCTTCAGTTATTCTGTGAAGCTTTCTGCCTAAATTAGTGATCACCCACTGAGATTGAAAAGATGTGGGGTTTGCCTGGTTTTCTGATGTTTTTCCCCTGAGTTTCCATTTTCTGCCTCTGTTTGAATTTTAATGTCATGAATTTTTAAGAGGGGTGATCTCAAAATAACTTGCAAATATCTACCCAAGCAGGAATCTAAGGAATATGTTTAGGATAGGGGTTTGAAGTAGATTCATCTTTGAGCTATGAGTCTTAATATGAACAAGTTCATGGCTTATATTTGACTTTGGGGAGAGCCATGCATCTTTCCTTAGTTAATAATAACAATACATGGCATTGCTTGAGTGCTTCCCATGTGCCATATACTAGCTTACTTATACCTATGGAAGCGTTTCGTAAAAATTGACAAACCACTTAAAGTCAATGATGATGATTTACCAGCAATCATTTCTCGTGTGCATCCTGTAGGCAGGCAATAGGCCAGTGCTTTGCATGCGTTATTTCAATTACCTTTTACCACAAACCAATGAGATAGGCACTTTTATTACCTGCACCTTTATAGACAAGGCAAGTAGGGCTCAATGAAGTTAAATAATGTGCTCAAGATCACACAGCGCATGGTGGAGCTGGGGTTCAAATTCAAGACTGCCTGGCTCTCAGCCACCCTGCAGGGCTGCTCTCAAAACTCTTCTAAGGTCCTGCCTGTATCCCCCACGAAGCCCCCAGTCCCCAGCACAGCAGATCACTTTGTACACTGTGCACCAGACCCATGAGGAGGACCCTGTGCTGGACCTCCACCCACAATTCCTGGGCCCTCCTGATCCCCCTCCTTGCAGCTGGCGGTCAGTCCCCCACGGGCTGCAGCTGGTTTAGGCTGTCAAATCGCCCATGTCTTTTTAGCAAACACTTTTGAGAGGCATGGTTGAATTTTGAATTCACAAATCGTCCTGCAATCTATTTTATTTAGTTGCTCATGTTGTTTTATGTCTTAGGAAACAAGCTAAATTGCTCCAATATTGTGTGGACATTTTTTACTTTGAGCTAAATCCCTTAATTTTCAGCTTCACTTTGCTTTTAGGCCTCCCCTTCTTCTTTTTCACGTGGCTATTCCCAGACTCAAGGAAAGACTCCACTTGATTCCTTCAGTTTGTGGGGGATCAGGGGACAAGGGCCCCCATACTCAGCCAGGTCACAGTGGGAAAGCAGGAGAAGCCCCGTCTTCGTGAACACCCACTTCTGCCCCAGAACCCAGGCTCTCCGTTGTCTAGGGCATACATTTTAGCTCTGCCAGCTGGGGAAGCTGATTTTCCACTGGGACATGATTCTTCTTTATTTTTTATTTTTGATGTCTGATAATAATTCATAATGGCAGGGACTGTCTTTTTTAGGCATCATCAGGAAATAAACTCAGGTTTTAAAAAATGAATTCTGAAGTTTAGTGGCTCCAAAGCTAGATGAACATTCAAGCCATCTCCCTGGAGAAAGTGGAGGTTCCATCATTTCTGGCAAGAATAAACCTCAGAGAGGTGGAGCTGGGCTCCAGGAAGACTGACGGCAAAGCCGGAGTCTAGGACAAAAGGCCGAGTGTCAAGAAGCTGCCCTTCTGGGGCTCAACTGCTCAATCCTCTAGCATGGGAAATGTCTTACGGACCACCAACCTGGTGCCGTCAGTCCACGTCATCACCTGGGCAGCCAGTGAGGTCCCTTCTAGGGTGTGTATGTGTATTCAAAATCCAACCTTTGCCAACTTTAGTCCAATAGTTCCCAAACTTCGCTGCACATTAGAATCACCTGGGGAGCTTTTAAACATCCCGATGTCCAGGTCTCACCACATACCAAATAAATCAGAAGATCTGGGTGTAGCAATCAGACATCAGCATTTTTTCAAAGATTCCAAGGTCACTCCAGGGTGCAGCAAAGTATGGGCCCCGCTGTGGCCCTGGGTGGACTGGTAGAAGGAGATGGAACCGGCAGCCGGGGAAGCAGGCTCGAGCCCCAGCTTTGCCCCTTATGTGTGCCTAATCTTCAGGCACTAACTTCACCTACTTTCTGAATCTGCTCAGTGCAGGGGTGGAACTAGATAAATATTTCCCAGGCTACAGTTCCATAAAACCCTGCCCCTCAAAAATACGGTTCCATGGCATTTAATAATTTTAAAAGGGTTTCTTTATTTCAGGATTTCTCATGGCCTTTATAATGCTAATATGTGTAGTGAATCTCCAAGAGAGTGATAAAGTGCTCAGTATTTCCCAAATTTATTTGACCGTGGGACCTTTTTTCCAAGGAGAACCTATTAACATTTCCCAGAACCGGTCTACTTAGAACATTCTTGGGGAGATGATGGACTACGTGCGTCTTTAAGACCCTTTCTGGCTCTCATCGTATTTGAATAATTTTAGCTTTTGTATTCCTCCACACTCCTATGGGGGCTGCAGACGGGTAAATAATTTGTGGGGGATGGAATTGTGTGCTTATTTACAAGTGCTGTCTAAGAAGGCATACAAGCTCCACACACGTCCGAGATTCTTGCTGAATCAGTGTGATGCCTCTTCCTGCTATGTTGTTTAAAGTGCTGGCTGGCTGTGTTCTTTCCATCTGGATGCTATCTTTGATGCGTTGAGTTTAAAAACTTAAATGGAGGAGAGACTCTTGGTGATTAGGCAAATGACGTATGGCTCTGACTTTGAAGAGCTCTCATTGGGGCCTGGAATGGATCTCAGCCTCCTCACTGCACCTCCAGCCTCCCCCTCCACCTTTCCAGGGTGCTCCTCCGCCAGCCTGGTTCTGTAGAGAGGCAGAGCTCTGCGGGTGAGGCTGGAAATCAGGACTCACACCATGGTCAACAGTAGAGAAGGAGCCTAGATTTCCACCCACAAGCTGGACAGAGGCTTGCGAGACAGACTTACTCTGATGTCATCTGGGCGACCAGCTGGAGGGAGGTGAAGCCGGCGGTGAGGAAGCTGTCCCTGTACTGGACCATTTTGATGGCACTGAGCCAGTCATCCACGGTGGTAAAGGCCGTGAAGTCTGGGATGGAGCGGTCTAGCAGGGGCTGGGAAGGCCTGCGAGACAGAGAGGAGCATGTGACCCCACAGCAGCAGTGGTGCCTGAGTAGACCACACTTCGAGTGGATGGTAGACTTCGTGGAGGGCAGCACCCCTGGCAGGATGAGAGTTATGGGGGAGCCTTGAGCTGACCCTTCCTTCCTTACAGAATCCTGAATTGGCATGGCTTGTCAAGGCCAGGTGGCCAGTCCCCCTGCCTCTGGGCCCTGTCACATGTCAGTCAGCCAGGCAGGCAGACTGACACAGCATGCAGTCTGAAGGGAAGGGAAGGCCCACAGCTCCTTTGTAAGCTGAAATCTAAGAGCTTCACCATCCAAAGATATGATTCTTTTAAAAATATATGCAGTTCACTAAAACCTCCCCAAACATATTGGTAACATATGTTTTCCTGGTTCCATCCTCAGCGACTTGAAAAAAAATGGAGCAGAGTAGCCCACCACTGACCTTCTCCAGCACATTCTCAAAGCAGACACCCAGGTACCCAATCCAGAAACCAGACACCCTTGACACCTAGGCCCAATCCTTCAGCAAGTCCTAAAGACTTTCCCTCCAAAATCTCTCAAGCTCATCGACTTCTTTGCACACCAGTACCCTGATTTAAGACATGACCTTCTCTCTCATGATTACTGCAGTGTTCTCCCACCAGTCTCTCTTCAGGCGTGCTTGCTCTCCTCAACATAAGGTTCTCACTGTAGCTGGATGCTCTTTTAAAATGCAAATGTGATCATGTCAATAACCCTCACCCCAACCCTGATCCACATCACACCCTTTAGGGGGCGCTCATTGTTCTGAAAATCAAGCCCCAAATTCTTAGCAGGGCTTAAAGGCTCTGAGTGTCTGGTCCTTACCCACTTTGCCAGCCTCAGCCCCGACCCAGTGCCCTCACAAACTGCTCTCCCAACACACTGGCCTTGTCCTTCCCACCCTCGGGCCTCCGCACATGCTGTACCCTTGGCCTGAAGCACCTGTCCCTCTACTCCCATTCAGTTAATGCATCCTTGCCCTTCGGCTCTCAGCTTAAATAATACTCATCAGGGATGCCACTCTGACACCAGACTACGGTATATGTTCTCCAAGCCCCATGCACCTGCCTGCCATGTGGCTTCCAAGGTCTCAATTTTGCATTTCTTTGGGTGATCATCTGATTAGTGTTTGCCACTCCTCAATGATTCCAAGCTCCAGGGGGGCAAGGACCCTGTCTATCTTGCTCATTCTATACTGCCAGCAATGGGCACAGTGCTTGGCACATAAGCACCCAATAAACTTTGGTCGAAAAGATGAATTAATAAATGAGTTAACACTGCAGATGTACATTTGACAGTTGCCGATCCTAGCTGACAGTTGTTCTGTGCATTTGCTCATAACAAATCCCATTCCTTTGTATTTCTCTGTCCCACAGCAATCAGGGCCTTTATCTGCTGATACATTGGCCAAGGTTCCAAGTCTGCAGCTCTACCTGCCTAGGGGACTGGTATGGTTAACAGAAAGGGTGCCTTCTGGAAACAAGATCACTCAGAAGTGGGGCCTCATACCACTCAGATCAGATACAGCTCCACTGCTACAGAGCCCAGTGCCCAGCCCATCTGAAGCCAAAGGAAGGTAGAGACCCAGACAGGTATCTTAACATCTGTCTACAGCCCATGCTGGAGGCAGGGAATATTTTAGAAAGATGGAAGAGAAAAAGGAAAGGAAGGGTCTTGGAACTTCTTCAGTTAGTGGATAAGCTCAGCCACCTCACCCTTGCTCTCAATAGACTGAAAGGCTAGCAGCCTTGCTATCGGCCCTGCCCCTGACTATGAGACCACCCACGTCTAGGTCTACTAGACTCACACGGCGGTGATGGTTGCCACAGTCTTGAGACTTGCTGGGTTCCGGATCATCTTGTCCAGGGTGTTGACAATCTCTGCAAAGCGGGGCCGGCTGTTACGATCCTTCTGCCAACAGTCCAGCATGAGCTGGTGTAGAGCAGCTGGGCAGTCCATGGGTGGGGGCAGCCGGTAGTCCTGCTCAATGGCATTGATGACCTGCAGTGACACACATGATAACAGGTGTGACTGAGTGATGAGCCACCAACAAGTGAATGACTTTTGTGAATTAGCCCCGGAGGATGGAGTCCCCTTGACCCAGGTACCCTCATTCTGTGCTCACATACCTCCCACTGTGATGGATTCTATGTGTACTTGGCTTTTCCCCCTAGAATGTGGGCTCCTAGAAAGCAGGGACAACATCTGATTGTCCTGTTGTGTCCCCAGGGCCTGGCACAGGGTCTGATACACACTAGATCTCTGTAAATGTTTATTGAAGAGTGAGCCCGTGGATGGCTTGAGCTTCTCCTCTCTTTAAGAGGACATCAGGCCCAATTCTGCCTCACTGGCAGCTGGTGGCACCAGAGGAGATGAAACAATGGCACACAGACAACCTAGTGAACACACTATTTATAAAGGACACCCACCAAAGCCTGTGGTGGCCTTGTCCTTTCACTGCTAAGGGAAGAGAAAGGGAGGAAGGAATCAGCATTTGATGAAGGACCTACTCCAAGCCAGGGACCCTCTAGATGCTCCCATGCATTATTTGCCTTAATCTTCATGAGGCAGCAAAAGGAATTGGGTTAAAGGTAACTTGGTTAAACAAATTGGCTCTGTACAATGACAATGGTCAAAATAACAAGATGATCCAAAATGAATATCTCTAATCAGGTTTTGGTAATTTTCACAGACTCCAGTGGATAATTTTGTAAAGACTGTAGGATCTTTCAGTACTTTCGTCTGTTTTTCAGTTTGTTGTAAGAGTATTTGACTATTTACTTCTTAATTTCCAATTCATTTAAATCAATTATGCCTGCTCTGTGCTTTTTGTAATAGCCAAAATAATTGTGAACGACCCAGTGCTGAACATATGAACGTATTATGGTGCGCTCTTCACTCAATGGAAGGCTTGGAATACAACACAGGCCTTAAAGTGATGTTGTAAAAATGTACCTATTGAAATGGAAATATACTCACATTGTAAGATTAGGCAAAAGAGCAGTCTGCATAGCTGCAACTATGGTATAATCTTGCTTTTGTAAAAAACAAAAATCAAAACAAAACAAAAAACAATAATTATACACATGCATAGAAAACACCTTGGAAGGACACATATACCGTGGAGTTGACTGTCGTTGCCTCTGGGCAGGTAGACACATGAATGCTCTGTATGTTTCTCTTTTTGTTTGTTTGTATGTTTATTTTCTATAGTAATTATGCATTGCTTTTATATTAAACAGCTAAAGCACTTAAACAACAAAGGAGATAATTTGGAGTTCAGGGATTTTCAGATGTTTTTTGCCTCTACTTTCAAAAATGTCAGATTCATTTCAACGGATTATTCTTGCTTTTCTTTTTCTTTCTTTCTGTTTTTTTTTACTTTGTAAATGGGTCAGAAAGTGGATATTTTCAATCAGTTTATGTTTTTACAAATTCTATGCACAGTATATAGGACATGATATGGGGCATGAGATACTATAATAAACGGAAGTCATTAGAGATAAGCAAGGTGTATGGTTCCTTCTATTCAATGCAGCTGAAAAACAAATAAGCATACAAACCATACCAATATTACCACTAAACAAAAAACCAGTGAATAGGAACATTCACTTTTGAACAATATGTTGCACCACTAACAAATTTTTATCTCTGTCAAACTGTTGGCAATCAGTTGTCAATCAGCTGCTATCATCTTAGGAGGGCATTTTAGTCCCATTTTCCCCATGAGGAAATGGAGGCACAGGCAGTGGAGTAAGTTGCCTGAGGGCACACAGCTAGTAATGACAGGGCTGGGAATTAATCACAGGGGGCTCCGGCAGAAATAGAAGTATAATGATGTACACCTGAAATTTACACAATGTTATGAACCAATGTTACTGCAATAAACAAAAAATTAAAAAAAAAAATCACAGGGGGGTCTGATTTTAAGTGTTGAATACCTTGAAGCCCACCTAGCCCTCTGTGGGATTGCCATTGTAAGCTCAGCCTGGAGAACAGTCCTTGGAGCTGTTTGATGACTTCATGGCAGGAAGCAGGGGTATGGAGCTAAACCAAGTTATCCATGAGGATGAGCGGCTGGGCATCGTTCCTATCAGCCTGGCTTATCATCCAGCACCTTTTTCTAGCTCCTTCCAGGCAGCCAGATTGAGGGGCCCTGTCGGAGTCCCCCTTCACTGCAGAGACAAGTGGGATTACCCAGGGAATGGCCCCACAAGCTCTTTCTTCGTTGCCCAAAGACAAGCTAGGTGGGGCCAGCAGGACGGGCTAGTGTCTAAGTTCCACTAGGGCCCCCCCAGATCTTCCAGTGCAGGGCAGCTTGTGTTCTCCTAAACTGCTGGCATCTCTGCTCAAATCGTTTGATGCCAGAGCCCAGAATACTGATTTTCCCCACTGACAAGATGACTCTCCCATATGCCTGTGGCAGGAAGGAGCAGTGGAGTCAGGGCATTTTTGTGGAGGCAGCTCCGGGATGTGACCAGCTGGCCCAAGCACTCCTGGCAGAGCATCAGGAGACTGGGGACCCCGTGCACGTGCTGAATCTTCTGCCTCTGAGTTCTAGACTGAATGCTACTTAGCTACTTTTCCCTTGTCTCCTCAGCACATGACCTCATGGGAATTTTTGGAAAACTGTCCTAGCGTTTGTTTTTATATTTCCTGTTTGTTTGGTGTGCTGACTTTCTTTTTAAGAGGACATCAAGGAGCCACTGATTCCTCCTCCCTGCAGGTCAGCCAGGAGCGCAGATCTACGTGCTATGTTGGTGCTGGTGTGGCACTGTGATTAGGGGCACAGACCTTGGAGGCCTGGGTTCAAATCCTAGTTCCGTTTCTTATTAGCTCCAGGACCTTGGGAGAGTCATGTGACTTCCTGAAACTGCACAGATGGGGTTGTTACAAAGGTTAAATGACACAACGAGGTGATGCATGTTGAACACCATACAGGTGAGTAGTAGAAAGAATCTCCACATCACATGGAGACTGTCATTTCTGCCACGTCTATTACAGTACGTGTCTTCTCTGCAAAGAGGGGTGGCTGGTCCATGCTGCTCATGTGGAGGCCCAGGAAGATAGTGTTTGAAAAGCACCAAGCACAGAGTAGGGACTTAGTCAATGCCACCTTTCAAGATAGAGCCTAGAAACCCGTCCCATGCTCACGTTTGCAAAATGGGACTTTATTCCGTTTTCTATTTCTTTTAGATAATTTTGTTTTTATTACTTGAATTGATACTCTGGGGACATTGAGGCTTCTTGCACATATGATAAAAAAAAGCCTTCACCCTCCACCCAAAAAAAAAAAATCCCTAAGTCATTAATTGACGTGTGGGTAGCACTTATCTACTCAAGTCTTTCATTGAAGTGCTACACCTTTGGAGAATTTTATCCTTTTTTAAAGGATCTGGGTGTTGTCCAAATTTACTGAGTGCATATAACTTATAATCAAATTAAAACATTATTATTTTTAGGCCCGGCCCCGTGGCCAAGTGGTTAAAGTTCCGCACACTCTGCTTCAGCGGCCCTGGTTTGCGGGTGCAGATCCCGGGTGTGGACCTACTCCACTCACCAGCCATGCTGTGGAGCTGTCCCACATATAAAGCGGAGGAAGATTGGCACAGATGTTAGCTCAGGGCTAATCTTCCTCAAGCAAAAAAAAAAAAAAAAAAGAGAAAGATTGGCAATGGATGTTAGGGAATCTTCCTCATAAAAAAAAAAACCACATAATTATTCCAAAAAAATAATTGTGGGGGGCCAGTAGTAGTTAAAGTTCGGCACGCTTTGCTTTGGTGGCCCAGATTTGTGGGTTCAGATCCCAGGCTAGGACCTACACCACTCGTCAGCCATGCTGTGGTGGTAACCCACAGGTAAAATAGAGGAAGATTGGCACAGATGTTAGCTCAGGGCAAATCTTCCTCAAGCAAAAAAGAGGAAGGTTGGCAACAGATGTTAGCTCAGAGCCAGTCTTCCTCAGCCAAAAAAAAAAAATAATAATAATAATAATTGTGGTCCTCTAATGGGGCTTTGGGATCATTCTCTGTCACTCCTGCCTCACTAGCAAGTGTGAAAAACAGGGAGGAGGGATGGAGAAACACCTTCAGTCTGGCTGTCTGATGGTTCAAAACACCAGTGACCATGTTTGAATTGTGTGGAAAGATACGGCCCAAGGTTGGGGGCATAGGGTGTCTTACCGAGCAGAACTGAAAATCAGAGTGAGTCCTGGGCCCCTTTCTTTGGTCTGTCACAGGATGAGATAAATGGATGTTGAAAAGACTGGAGATTAGAATGAGATCAGATGGCGCTTCTAGACAGCAGGTGAGGGTGAGGGTGTAGGTTGTGAGAGAACCAGTCTGGGCAACTGTCCCGGAGCAGGCTGCTGGCTCACTTTGAACGGTCTGCAGCAACTCTTCAGGCTACTCCGAAGGCCTTGGGGCTTAAGGGGTAGGGCCTGGGTGGGGTGAGGGGCTGCTTTTATTCACTTGTACCCAGAGATGGCAGGTGTGGGGATTGGGTGGGGACCAGGGGCAGGTGATCTGACCCCGCTGTGGGTCTGACCTCAGGCACCTGGTGAAGCACCTGGAGCTCCGCTGGAAAACAAGCAGGGACCCCCTCTTGCCCTCACGTCCTCAGGGGGCTCCTGGCCGTCCCCAGACATGCATTTCCCGTTAGCGAGTTGGGCAGCGGGCGGCGCCGACTCAACCTTCCACGCGGGAGAGTGAAGTAGAGCTCAGAGCGGTGGAGGAACCAGGGCAGAGGGGGTTAAGTTGAGCTCTGATGTTTCAATAACACCGCAGCTCCTCTCCACAGACACTGCCACTCTCATTATCTCTGTCAATCAGATCCAAGCCGCAGAACTTCCAAGTTCTCTCTCTGGCTGACAAACCCTCTGTACATGTTCAAAGACCTTCCTGGGCTCCGGAAGCCCAATTACCAGCACTCCAACTTACCTCTGCAATTCTCTTTCTTAAAGCCTTTCAATCGTCATCTGTAAAATTCTTTCCTGCCACTGCCTCAGTGGTTTCTGATGAGTGGGGCTGCGGTCAGAGCAGCTGGGAGCCCCTCCTGCTCTCTCCCAGGCCCCATCACAAGAAGCTTTCTGAATGGGCGTGAAGTCACCTCCCACCCTCCAAGGAGAGAAGAACGGCACTTAGGACAATGCTTAGGGGCTTTATTTTGGAGAAATCCAGCAAAATTAGAATAAACTGCTGCTCTGCAGATGTTCTTATCCCTCTGAGGCCCAGCTCAAGCGTCAAATATCTGGGAAGCCTTCCTTACTTCCCCCACCCCAGTGTTCCTGCAGCCCTCTGTGTGTGCCACTGGACTGTAAACCCCCCAACAACAGAACCGGCAAGCACAATGCTTAGTCACAGTTAGCACACAATGAGTGTTTGTTGAATGAATGACTTGGGAATTCTGAAAGTCTAATTTCAGAAATTCCATTTGTTTTCAGCATAGGTGAATGCATTTCCTGAGAATATCTTAAATGCCAAATCTTGCCTGTCAGACAGTTTCATAATCTATTCTATGTGCTGAATTGTTCTTAATCGGATTAAAGTCTCCCAGCAGGACAAAATGGGTCTGCTCTTTCTGGCTAATATTTATTGCTCATCTAGCTGAACGTGTGGACGGAACCAGGGTGCAGTGCATTTCATGCAAGCAGCCTTGGCATCAATTCCGACACTTACTGATTTGACATGCCATGGGGGCAGAGGCGAGGCATGGATAACCATAGGTAATGGAGCACCTAGACTCCACACTTGGCTGGCATCGGGGCCTGGTTAAGGATGCAGCCATTTCACTCGCTCTGGGCTGAAGCCACTCTGCTTATGGCAGCCCGGGGCACTGTCACAGTAGCACCCTGCCTCCTCTTTCCAGTCTCACTGGGAAATGTTTCTGGGCTCCCAGATTGCCACCTTTCTCAATCTTTTGAGCAACTGCCATGGCTCTACACCTCCGGCTGGAGAGAGGGCTGGCCGAGGCCAGATTTCTCAAGTTTGCCAGGGCCTCAGAGCCCACCCAAGCCTGCAGGTGCTTAGGCGCAGCTGGTTGCCCAATGGAACCAGATCTGGACTGGGGACAGCCCTGCCTCTCCTTGCTTGTAAATTGGGAAAGATAAGAACTGCCCCCCAGGGTGATGGGAAGAGCTGGCAAAGAGCAGAGATACATGGGCTTTGCATGCTGTCATCCTCTCAGCTCCGAGAGGGGGTCTATATTCAAAAAACAAAGGAAGAGCCATCCTGGGGAACAGGCCAGGATCCAAGGCACTGTGGAAATCCAGGTAGGACTTTCCATTGGGGCCTTATCAAAACAAATCATCCTCAAGAGGCTTCCCACCTTTTGGTATTTATGGACCAAAGGATCCCATGTGGAACACCCCGAAAATTCATTTCTACTTAAAGTATTTCAGATGACCCTTCTCTTTCCTTTCCCACCCTTGCCCCTGGAGGGCAGCCTGGGGATGTTGATGACCTCCACCCAGACAGGCTCCCATTCCTGGGCCCGTCTGAATCTGACCAGCTTTGGGAAGCTTGCTTGGCTCCTCCTTCACTGAGAGGTGACACAGGATCCCAGAGGGGTGGATTCTCAGGAAAGAAGGGCCCTTTACAATTCCTTTCTTTAAAGCTAGGAGGTGTGAGTCCCAGACAAAAACTGCACCTGGCTCCATGCAGCGCATCTGTCAGAGGCAGAGCAGGCCTGGAAGCCAGACCTGGCCTCAGAGCAGCATGCCTTCCCTGCTGTCACACATGGTGAAGGAGAACACAGCTGGGCGCTTTGAAGCAGGGCAGAATTTCCTGCTTAATTCTGGGCCTGATCTATTCATGGTCCACAGCCACTCAGAACCAGCTCACTGTCACCTGACTCTGCCTGGGCACCTTTATAGGCTTTAGGGTCATTGGGACTGTCATATCTCCATGCCAGGCTCTTTGATTAGTTCAGACATTGGTGCCAAGGGGGTCCCTGTATCCCCTGCTCTGGGCTCCTCGAGATCAGGTTATGAGGCTCTGAGCTGAAAACAGAGAGGAGGGCTTGGGATGCCACTGCCTGCGGGATCTCTTGGATGGGGGTTTGTGACAACCAGGTGCTGCAGACACTCACATCTTGGTTGGACATGTCCCAGTAGGGTCTCTCTCCAAATGACATGACTTCCCACATGACAATCCCGTAGCTCCAGACGTCGCTGGCAGACGTGAACTTGCGGTAGGCGATGGCCTCTGGAGCTGTCCATCTCACGGGGATCTTCCCTCCCTGGAAGACGAAGCCCCACCGTCAGGTGAAAATAAACTCGGTACACATTCCTTCCACTCCCTCACTCCCACGTCTCGTGAATCAGGACAGCCAGGATGGTCCATGCCCATGGGCTGGCCTCCATTCCTGCACCTGAGTTGCTCAAGAAGGATCTGCGTGGCCTGTGCTGATCTCACACCACATGTGGGCACACCGCATGTGAGGGGAGGCTCGTACTGATGCTTCATTTGCCCCCGAGTTCCTTACATGCTGGTTCTAATGTCACTGTCAGGTGGGAGGAGGGAGTGGAACTGTCGTAAACGCACTACAACAGGAGATTCCATACTGGGCGAGACTGGCTACCTGAGCCATGAGATGCAAGTTATGGCTGTCTTTATTCCACAGCATCGTAAAAGTCACAGCATTTGGGTCAGGAGGAAACAAAACCAATAAAAAAGGAAGCAAGTGGTGAGCGATACTTCATGGGGGACCTCCTACTACAGGGTCACA